>NC_142027.1:18052685-18380185 GCF_982192425.1 Myodes glareolus | reverse complement strand
TGTATTTCACCTGTATATACATGTATACATACATATAAAATACATTCCTTCTGTATGATATATATGCACATATATACATATAATACATCCACACTTGATGACATGGATATATGTTTGTGTTAAGATGTATAAATATTAATGAGGACATATTGTAAGTAGATGTATATATAGAGGCAGAGGTTGAGGGAAATAAATTAATTCCAAATTGCTATTCAAATATTATAAGTCAAAATTGACACAAGCTCAACTTTATTCACTTTTATATATACTGTCATATATTTTCTTAAAATTTTAGCATTTCATAATTGATTGTTGAACTTATATTAATAGCCTACCATTATAAATTCCACTTATGTTTTTAAGTACTCTTCTTGTGTCCTGAATTCTTGGTTTTGCTTAGATTTTTTTTTAAGTGAATTCTATTGATTCTTAGAAGTTCATACACAGCTGAATCTTATATTCTGGTCAGTTGAATCTAGTGCTATTATTTGTATAATGGTATGTTTATGTCACTGTATAAATGAAAACTTTTTTGTTTTTGCTTTCAAAGATAACTGTTTAAACTTTCACCAGACTGCCAGTTTCTGACTCTGTGAGCAGATAGTAAAAAATACACACATGAAAAAACATCTGATTTAAGGATCATTGTTTTTACATTTGTTTGTCACCTAAAACTGAAGTATTATTGTTTTCAGGTTTATTTCTGGTACTGAATTGACAGTTTGCGAAGTTATGAGACAGTAGAGCATGGTACAACATACAGCTGTGAAAATTGCCTAAAGAGCTAGAAGAGAGTTTGTAATCTTTTATACATTTTTTTTCTAGTTCTGGAACGTTAAGCAACGTTTTAAACATCCATTAGAGTTTCAGTATCCAAAGGCCTAAGGAAAGCACTAAGTTTATTATATTGAGGCTTATTGGAAGCAATAAAAGTAAAATATTTAGCTCAGAGACTACCAGTAAATATTACTATTTTTATTATTAGCTATTATTCAAAGAGATTATATCTGGGTATTCTAGACAGATTTAATTTTATTTGAGAAAGTGGATGTCTTAGAGATTTACCATTTATCTTTTTCTTCATAGTAAACTACAACAAAAAAAAAAACACATGGCTTTAAACAACTAATTTATGTGCTTGGTACTTTTTCCTCATAATCCTATAGATCAACAGTTTTCAGTATGTTTAAAAGGGTAAGTCTCCTGAAATCGAAGTCATAAAGCTCTGGGACCAGCTTTCAATTGTCCAGGTGGTAGGGAGTCCAAGCCCGACCAAGGTCTCTTTATTTGTTTCTAATATATTTCAGATGTTACCTGTTAAACAATTCTAATCTCATTACTAGTTTTACATAACTTATACTCCAAAACAGTTATTGTGAATGTTTTATATGGCAACCTCAAAGAAACATGCTAATGGAATAAGAGAAAATGCTGTATTTCTTCTCTTCATCTAGATCAAAACCATATCACACTTTCCTGGTACAATTGTTGGTCAACACAAGTCACAAGACCAAACATGATTCTCTCATGTAGATATTATATAATCTACTCCTTGAAAAGAACAGCATTGCAGGTATTGTTTGAATACTTAGGTATGCCACAGATAGAGGGATTCACAGATAGCCATTTTGTAATACAGTTTTGAGCTTTGTATCATGAAATTCAATCAAATTTGTCTAACTTGAAATTATCATTCCAATAAACATTGTCAAACATATTTTACAATTTCATGTCTCTTATACTTTCTTTAAATGACAGGAAATTCATCAATATCTTCTTATGACTCTTCTAAAAATGATTAATATTATCACATTAATAAAAAATTATTTTTATTTAAGAGAAAGTTTCGTTTATATATTGAATGTTTTTGGAATTAATCTTACCCATTAAAGTTGAAACAAACAAACAAAACCAGCACAAATTTTTGAAGTTGAATGAAGTGCTTTATATACACAATACAACCAATTAATAAGTGACATACATTGTTGGCAGAGGTTTCTATCTTACCCAGTCCTGTAATAATCATGTAGACACTATATTATCTGCAATATTGTTTGACCAATAGATTTAGCATATTTCTGGCTTAGTGTCCTATCTCAAATAACTCATTTTTATTAATCTATGTATTGTCATGTAGATGTAGCTTACTGTAAAGGTTTCAGCTGGTGGCTCATGTCTTTCTCCACTGTTGGCTCCATGGTTTCTCCATGACTTCACCAACTCTCTCTATATATATGTTTTTCTCTTTCAGGCTGGGTATATTCTGTTTAACCATGGGTCAAAAATAGCTTGTTTATTAATCAATAATAAAAGCAGTACATTTATAGAAGAACTTCCCAGACAATTTCTCTATATTTGTTTAAATGAAATGGAAAGTTTTACCTTTAGCATAGTAAAATTACTTATAGCAAGACAGGTGTCAAGCAAGAATTACAGTTACAACATTTATATTGGCTTTATCTTTTATCATAACTAAGGAAATTATAATTATAGCTATCTATTCTTCAACTCCATCAAAGACTCCAGAAGGATATAGTATTTCCTTTATTAAAAGGAAGTGCATTGTAACTAACTTTCAACATTCTAGAATTGACAGAGACATCTTGCTGTCTGAAGAGTCACCCAAAGTTCTTCTGTGTTATTGGAGCAACTGTCTTTAGCCTACAGGTCCATAGCATAAGGCTGATTTCCCCATCCAACAGGAAATATCAAAGACTGTTCCATCTATACTGGCAGTTTGTCAGTAATTTTCTTCTGTGTCCTGCAGAATGTCTAACATTATTTTGTTCACTCATGGAGCAGGAATCCAAAAGGACAGTCTCAACTTTAGACAAGTTTAGGAATCATTTTTTTCCTGTGGGTCCTTCATGTGCAGTTCACACAGCATAATATCAAACAGTCCAGGCAAGAGTAGTTTCTTGCCCTAATGGTTAGCAAACTCCATAAGAAGCCTCTTTAATGCCATCATCCTCTTGAAATAATCAGTACTGTCAGGAGCAGATGTTTCTCATGTCATGAAATGTCCTAAGTTTTTAAAACATTTTAAATGCCATATTCTGTAGTCTTTAAAAGATCTGAAAAAATATTTATTCACCTGAAATACATCACTATACATCTAGAAAGCCTAACAAGACTAAATACTTGACTATTAGACATGATACAGATTAACCTGTATTTTTTAACTGTACATTGCCTTTTTAAATGAGCTGCACAAACACAATACATTAATCAAGAACAGAAATATACATATAAAAAATGACCTTAAATTTTATCAACAAGCCAAGATCCATACCAATGCAAATGTTTGTAACATATTCTCCCTTAAATGTAAGTGGAATTAACTGACCACATTGATCCTCTAATCTGTTGGCAGAGATTTCTGTCCTGCCTGGTCCTCTGACAATCACACAGAAACTGTATTATTTCAATACTTTTTGGCCAATAGCTTAAGCATATCTCTGGTTTACTCATATTTTAAATTAAAACATTTCTATTTATCTGTGTATAGCCACATGGCTATAGCTTTCCAGCAAGTTTTCAAGTTTTCAGTTGTCAGCTTTCGTCTTTCTCTTCTGGTGACTCCATGGATTTTTCTCAGACTCTAACTATTCTCTCCTCTTCTATCTGCTTATAAGTCCCAACTTGCCCTATTCTGCTAAGCCACTGGTTGAAAAGTATTTATTCATTAACCAATAAAAGCAACACAAAGACAGAAGGACTACCTTCACCAAGGTTCTTACCATTATATTTATTTATTGTTAAAAACCTAGTTGATTCAAAAAGTAGTCTTATTGAGAAATCAATACTGAAAAATATATATACAATGAGCATTTTTTGCCTTAAATGTATTGATAGCTGTGTGGTTCAAATAGAAGCAAATCTGATGGGAAAAATGAATGTGACAGATGGGAGTGAAGATTCCATCATTTTTGAAAAATTTATATTTGAGTATGAGGAGGAGCTGTGCACATTCAAAACTGTATTAGCTGTGAAAATACTTCAGGAGAGTCTTAAAGTTTGTGCTTTCAATTTTCCATTCCGTCTTTTCACAATGTCAAAACAACTCGTATTTCTTTAGTAATATTCATATGATGAGCATGGACCTAGATGAATTATATTCCTGTCAGGAGAGATTGCTGATTTTGCTGAAGACTCTAACTGGGTAGATTTACTCTTTTGTCTTGACCTCATGGAGATGGAGCTCAGTGTGTTAGCCATCTGCATTCTACTCACTGCAGTGATAATAGTTAGAGGGTATTGAGAGTAGAAAGCATCTCTTAAAATAGGAACACTGTCTCAGATCATAATAGTTTCTACTGTGAAACATGAAGGTGGTTCTTTCCTGATTCCCTCTTTCAGAGGACTGTTATTAGTGGAGTCAAAACTTTAAATGGCTTTTGTGTAACATAAACAATTGGTACATGGCATTCGATGAGAGGGTTTGTCTGAGAATGGTTTATTGTGACAACACAATCACTTTCAGGTATTAAATTTCAGGATGAAAACCATAAATCATTCACCTTGCCAGACTGAAGTCTGACGTATTTCTGTGGTCAACATGGCTTAGTGGATATCAAGGACAAATGAGTCAAAGTAACTTAGCTGTTAAGTATTGAAATGCAGTTTACTCTTCTTAGATGAATAAAAGCATTGAATTATCTATCCTGTTATTTTATTAATGACAATAAGGTAATAATTTTTTTGTTTTAATGACCAATATTATTCATTATATAATACGTATTGAAAATTGTAATAGACAAGAATAACTACCTACTACAACTGCAACTGTTTTTTTAAAACATGCATATATAAAAATATATATGTCTAAATAAATACACACATATGTATATCAAGTGCTTCTCATTAAATATAATATTTACAGAGTAAATATTTATATACTTTATGCGTTATATATACTTTATACATATATATGTATGTACACGTATGGACTTGTATCTGCATGAACACATGCACAGTATCTCACTGAAACATGCTAATAAGGCAAAATGTTTGATTTTATTACAAAAATAATTGAAGGAACATCTGTAATTGACAATTGGTATACCTGGAAATCATCACAATAAGTATTTATAATAACCTACCTCTTATATATTATTTAATTTGCATTCCTTAAGATAGCAGTAACAATATAGTATACTTTAATATGTTGATTTGCAATTACTATCAAGAAGAAATTTTGAGGCACTTTATAGGGAATAGCTTAAGATTTTTCATCTAAACCCTGAATCAGACACTTATGTTGACATTCTGCTAGGCACAGGCTAAGTTTTCCACAGTATGAATATTTGTTTCTTTGAATATCAGTTGGTAAATGCAAGTTAATTTCATACATGAGTTTTGAATAAAGAAAAGGGAAATGTAACATTATATGTATGACGTACAGCATTTTATTTTTAATCTTATACCTTTCCATCAACAGTTTTTCCAAGCAGGGAGAGCATGTTTCAATGTCTCATCAATCATCAGTATAACTGAAAATGGGAATGACATCTACTACAGTGAGTGATTCTCTGGTGGTTTTAAATTTTCTTACTAAATCTTTACTAACTCTCCTTCCTGATTTGTAGGGATCCTGCAAGACCCCTTTATCTCTGCCAGTCTTGGATTAGAAACAACAATAAATATTAATAGAGAATACTGAGATATATATGACATTTATATTTTATCTCTCTAGGTATTCAGCAAAAATATTATTATTTATATTGGAAAATTAACACTATCAATACATATTTTATGTTTTCTTACAATCTAGTAGTGATATTTGAAATATTATTCATAACTAAAACTTGAATATCTGAATATGATTCACTGAGAACAGAAGAGGGAAATTCAGAAAATCTCATCATACTTTGTTACTGTTTACTTCTATGCAAAGAACTAGATTGAAATAAAGTTTTCAGATTACCAACTGCCTACTGTATGTCTAACAAAGAAGGAAATTTATTTAGGTCATTTCCAACCTTCATTGTACAATATCTTAAGGAGGAATTAAATCACATTCATTTGTTTCTTTAAAGTGATTCTGCATACAAAGTGTTCTAATCAAACTTTCAAGTCATAGAAATAAATGCAACCATATAATAGGAAGTTTTAATAATAAAATTTGAATGTCAATTCATTTTCTCCATTGAAACATTTTACAGTTTCTTGATAGAGTGATATCATAATCTCCCATCTTGAAAATACATTTTGCTCTTAGATTGTCAACTGTTTTAAAGATATCTTATAATAGGGCAGACAAAGTGGAAAATAATTTCAGTATATCCATCACATTTTCTAAATGGCCAATTGATCAATCATCAGTACAGATTTCAGATTATAAAAGTTTAGAATTTGGAACAAATTTAGTATGACAGTCCTTTTGCCAAATAGTCCTGACTAGTGTCAATACAAATAATCTGATTCTTGACAATGCAAAAATAAAATAAACTATAAATTTCAAACATTTCATTAAAAATTTACACTTATCTAAAATGTAGGGAACAATACAATTATGCAAGTATAAGAGACTGTCCCAAAATTCAGATTTCTATATAGTTGAACCCTGTAAATCAATACTGTGTAAAGAAAATATGAAATCCATAAAATTGTCCTCTGACTGCTGTACATATATATGGCACGTGTGACCCCATATAAATAAAATTCACACACACATACATGATGTCAATAATAAAAATCTATTAAATTAAAAAATAACTATACATTACTAATATTAAAGAGATTTACATTCAAGTCCAAGTCCATACTCCCGCATTATTTCACTTGGTCTGTTTTTGCAATTATAATACCCTATTTAAGTTCTATAACTATAACTTTAACATCTATATCTATATCTATATCTATATCTATATCTATATCTATATCTATATCTATATCTGTATACCTCTGCCTCCCAAATGTTGGGATTAAAGGTGTGTGCTACCACACCCAACTACTCTCTTTCTTCCTTTATTTTATATTTTAAGGAATTTAACCTTTTTCTTTTTCTCCCAAGCCTGCATATAATTTTAAACCATTGTAAACCATTTAGAGGTTTTCTTTATATTTGAATCTCTCTTTACTGTATCTCTCTCTCTCTTTCTGAACACATTAGTCTTTAATTTGTTAAGCAATATGGATAGGATTAAAGCCATGGCTTTGATGGCTGGATCTAACCCATTCTTTAGCTTTCTCAGATTCCAGTCTCATGGCTGAGGTAATGGCTGTAGCCATGCTTATTGTCACAACTTTATGGCGTTTCAAGGAACCTACCAGCAAGCATGTTCCAGCAGTGTGCTCACAAACCACACTCAAATGCTCTGTAGCTGGACCTTCTGCCTGAAAGAGTCAGAGTTTACACTGACAGGACATCCCAGAAACCCAGCATCTTAAAATGGCATGGCTTTTTTTTTCTGCTATGGCTAAAACCAAAAAGCATGCAGTCAACTTTCCATCAACATCATTTATGTGTTTTGTGGCAGGACCTCTTAAAAGATCTGTAAGATTTTACAGCTAAAGCTGAGTCATGAAGCCTCTCTTAAATGTGAGCACTTGCCTCTAGCAAGCAGAGACCACCTGAGAAATCTCTGGTAGGAACAAATGGCCCAGACGTCTGAGTTCTACATCCAGAACAGATACAAGACTGCTTACTGAGATGATCAAGTCTCACAGGCTACTCCAGTCAGGACTTGATCATAATCCTAAATTGTCTTTAGGTCTCCATAAGATTATCAGTGCTCCACAATCAACAGGTAGTAGCCTGGAAAACTGTGCCTACATTCCCCCAAAAAATGGACTATGGATGTTTCTATTTGTTTAAACAAAAAGAAGAAGAAGAAGAAGAAGAAGAAGAAGAAGAAGAAGAAGGGGACATGGTGTGGGAGAATGGTCTGTATTCTCTCAATTATATTTTAAATAAATGCTGATTGGCCAGTAGTCAGGCAGGAAGTATACGTAGGATAACCAGACAGGAAGTAGAGGAAGGTCAAAGAAAGGAGAATTTTGGGGAGCAAGAAGTCCATTCCTCTGCAGTTCTGATCTGATCATAGAAGAAGCAAAATGTGACTGCCCTGCTGAATAAGGTACTGAGCAATGTGGCAAACACAGATAGGATTAATGGGTTAATAGCGAGCTATGTAAGTTATAAGAGTTAATAAGAAGCCTGAGTGAAGGCATAAGTAACAAAACCACCAATTTGGAATCATTATGAATAAAAGTGATATTAATTTAAAGGAAAAACTTACAGATCACCATCCTAGACCACAGCCCTTTGCATGATGAGGAAACGACGCTATTAGCCAGAAGCAGAGTCCAAAGAAAGAGAAAGAGTGCACGGCTACTACTGTTTTTTAAAGCAAAAGAGAATATGCCCCAGTGGGCAGGTATCTTAAAGGCTATTGGGTGAAGGAGCAGAAGGAGCTCACAGAGCACCTCCCCCTTTTGTTTAAGTAAGAGAATTTTAAACCTACTTCAACATTATATACAATAAGAACAAATATCCTTTTTTAACTAGTTTAAGTCTTGTATAATAAATAACTAGATCAAGTCATGAGAGGAAAGTAACTGCATTTATTTAGTCTTTAACCACATCTAAGATCCAAGAAGGGAAATAATGTTACCTGAGTAATTAGGAAGTGAAATTAAACAATTTCCAAAACATAGAACAAATCACAGAGACAATTGGCTACCTGGGCAATCATCCCAAGTCACATTTGTAATGTTGAAGCAACCAACTTTGACTAAGGCCTCTAATAACTGACAGATTATTTTTAAAGGCAAGAAATTTTTTAAAACCGGATTACCCTGCCTTGGTAAGATTTGACAGTTTTGTTTATTCATTTTTGGATATTATGTATTTTGTCAGTGGTTGAGATATGGGCAGTGTAACATTGGGTGCCAATCTGTAACATAGGGCTGGGCTCATTGGGGGTTTCAGTCCTCCCACCATGTCCCCCAGCTGCCAGGCCCCAAAGAAAATCACACAGTGGACTATATTAGTAATAAACTGATTGGCACATTAGCTCAGGTTTTGTATTAGCTCTTATAACTTATATTAACCCATTATTCTTATCTATGTTAGCCACATGGCTCAATACCTTTTTCAGTGGGACAGGTCACATCTTGCTTTTTCTATGATCTGGGAATACTGGGAATGAAGGTGATTCCTCCTTCCCAGGATTCTTCTGTTGTCATTATCCCACCTCTACTTCCTGTCTGGTTGACCCACCTATACTTCCTGCCAGACCAATCAGCATTTATTTAAAACATGATTGACAGAATACAGACAATATTCCTGCACCACTTCCCCCTCTTTTTTTTAAAGAGAGGAAAATATCCATAGTCCATTTTTTGGGAATGTGGGTGTAGTTTTCCAGGCTACTTCCTGCTAGTTGGGGGAGCTGATAAACTTATGGGAACCTAAAGAAAATTGAGAGTAATGATAAAGTCCAGACTTTTTAATCCCTGCTGCCAGGCTCCCAGCTGCCTGACCAACTTAACCCTCAAAATAACTACACAGAAATTGTATAAATCACTATCTGGCCATTAGCTCTAGTCTCTTATTGGTTAACTCTCACATCTTGATTCAATCTATTTTTAATAATCTGTGTAGCACCATGAGGTCATGGCTTACTGGGAGAGATTCTAAACTATGTCTCTTACAGGCCGGAGATTCATGGTGTCTGCCAGACTTCCCTTCTTCCCAGAATTCTGTTCTGTCTACTCTGCCCTCTTAAGAACTGTCCTATCAAAAGGCCAAGGCAGTCTCTTTATTCAACCAATGAAAACAACACACAAACAGAAGAACCTCCTACACTATTTCTCCTTTTATTCTGTTTAAATTTAAAAAAGAAATGCTTTCATTTTAACCCAGTAAAATCACGTATAGCAAAAACAGTTATCAAGCAAGAATTACAGTTACAGTATTTATATCTATTTTATCTTTTATCATAACTAAGGAAAACTATAACTATCCATTCTTCAATTCCATCAAAGACTCCAGAAGGATATAATATTAACTAAGTATATGAGAAGTAAGCAATTTCCAAAACTCTAGAAATGACAGAGACATCTCACTACCTGGACAATCATCAAAGTTCTTCTGTACTGTTGGGGCATCCATCTTCTGCCGACAAGCCCATAGCATCCAGCAGACATTTCCATGAAGCAGGAAATTTCAAAGTCAGTTCAGTCACTTTCTTTTGTGTCCTGCAAAATGTCTTTCAGATTCTTTCATGAAACAGAAACCCCAAAATATCATCTCACCTTTAGGCAAGTTTAGCAGCCCTTTCTCTCCCAGAGATTCATTGTGTCTACCACACTTCCCTTCTTCCTAGTATTCTGTTGTCTAGTCTGCCCACTTAAGGTTTGCCCTATCAAAAGGCCAATGCAGTCTCTTTATTCAACCAATGAAAGCAACACGAAAACAGAAGAACCTCTTACACCAGAGCAGTTCCTTGCCGAAAGACCAGCTTAGTCAACAAGGTGACAAGCTCCTGGTGGAGTACCTTTGATGCTCAACAATCTCTCAGGAATAAATCGGTGTTGCCAGGAGTGTTTGTTTCTTGCTACCACAGAACTCTAAGTTAGATCAAATGCCATTTTATACAGCTCTCTGAAGAGATTGAAGATTATCTATTTATACAGAAAATAATCTCTATGTATCTAAAGAACCTGATTAGTCTAACTATAAATATGACAAACAAAGATGACTATTGATCTATAATTTTTAATACCTATTTAACTTAAAGTCTAAGACATTAAACAACTGTGCAATAAATGAAGACAATAACTTCCAAATGTAAACAATGTACAAGTATCTTGATTAGAGATAGAAATGTACACTGTATTATATCTATCTATCTATCTATCTATCTATCTATCTCTATCTATCTATCTATCTATATCTATATCTCTCTCTATATATATACACACACATACACACAATATATAAGTATCTTAATCAGAGGTAGAAATGTGCACTGCATGGCCCATTATCTCTAACCTCTTATTAGCTAACACTCATATTTTGTTTTTTTTTTTTTTTTTTTTCTTTTTCTTTTTTTTTTTTTTTCTTTTAGTAATTTTATTAAATTATAAAAAGTTTCCATTTACGCCCCTCCTCCCAACGCCCTCCCACTCCCCCCCTCCCTCTCCTCCTCCCTCTTTGTCCCCAAGGGAAGTCAGGGTCTCCTGCCCTGTGGGAAGTCCAAGTTCCTCCCCCCTCACTCCAGGTCCAGGAAGGTGAGCATCCAAACAGACTGGATCCCAAAAATCCAGTATATGCAGAGGAAACTAGTCCCAGTGTCATTGTCAATGGCTTCTCGGAAAGACTGCAGGCCAGCCACATTCAGAAAATCCAGCCACATTCAGAGAATCTGGTTGGATCACATGCTCGTTCAGTCACGGTCCATCTGGCCTTGGTAAACTCTCATTAGATCCGACCCCTTGTATCAGTGGGTGATAGTATCCCTCGCAGTCCTTCGTCATTTTCTTCCTCCTTTTGCTCCTCGTTTGGAACTTGGGGGGCTCAGTTCGGTGCTCCAACGCGGGCCTCCATCTGTATGGTCATCCAACGCCAGGTGAGGGATCTATGGTGATAAGCAAAATATTCATCAGTATGGTCACGGGCCAAGGCCGGTTCAGGCACCCCCTCCTCTGTCCAGAGAACAATCTGGGGATCTCTCCTTGGACCTGGGATCCCATATATAATCAAGTTTCCTGTAAACTCTAATATGACTCCCTTAGTTGAAATATATTCTTCCCTGATCCCACATTCATCCTTCCTCCCTTCCCCCCATCCCGGTCAACCGAGCTTTCTCCATTCCTCCCCTGCTCCCTTCTCTCTAACCCTCTCCCCTTCCAACAACCCTCCCACCACCCCCCCCCATGCACCCAAGGTTACCTGGGACTCTTGACTATTTCCTACCTCCTGGCGGATAGGTAAATAATCTTCATCAGGTTCGTATTCTTATTTAGCTTCTCTAGGATCACGAATAATAGGCTCAAAGACCTTTAATTATGGTTAGAATCCACTTATGAGTGAATACATACCGTGTTCCTCTTTTTGGGTCTGGCTTACCTCACTCAGTAAAGCGTTTTCTATGTCCATCCATTTGCATGCAAAATTCAAGATGCCATTATTTTTTACCGCTGAGTAAAACTCTAATGTGTATATGTTCCACACCTTTTTTAACCATTCTTCTATTGAGGGGCACCTAGGCTGTTTCCAGGTTCTGGCTATTACAAATAGTGCTGCTATGAACATAGTTGAACAAACGCTTTTGTAGTATGTTTGGGCATCTCTAGGGTATATTCCCAAGAGAGGAATTGCTGGGTCCTGAGGGAGGTTGACTCCCAGTTTCCTGAGAAACCGCCACACTGATTTCCAAAGTGGCTGCACAAGTTTGCATTCCCACCAACAATGGATGAGTGTTCCCCTCATTCCACATCCCCTCCAGCATAGGCTATCATTGGTGTTTTTAACTTTAGCTATTCTGACAGGTGTAAGATGGTATCTCAAAGTGGTTTTGATTTGCATTTCCCTGATCGCTAAGGAGGTTGAGCATGACCTTAAGTGTCTTCTGGCCATTCGAAGTTCATCTGTTGTGAATTCTCTGTTCAGATCAGTACCCCATTTTTTAATTGGGTTAATTAGAGTTTTAGTGCCTAGTTTCTTGAGTTCTTTGTATATTCTGGAGATCAGACCTTTGTCTGATGAGGGGTTGGTGAAGATCTTCTCCCAGTCCGAAGGTAGCCTTTTTGTCTTACTGACAGTGTCCTTTGCTTTACAGAAGCTTCTCAGTTTCAGTAGATCCCATTTATTCATTGTTTCTCTTATTGTCTGTGCTGCTGGGGTCCTACTTAGGAAGAGGGCTCCTGTGCCTAAATCTTGTAGACTACTTCCCACTTTCTCTTCTATCAGGTTCAAAGTGGACAGATTAATGTTGATGTCTTTAATCCATTTGGACTTGATTTTTGTGCATGGTGATAGATATGGATCTACTTTCATTTTTTTACAGGTTGACATCCAGTTATGCCAGCACCATTTGTTAAAGATGCTTTCCTTCTTCCATTGTATACCTTTAGCTCCCTTGTCAAAAATTAGGTGCTCATAGGTTTGTGGGTTAATATCCGGGTCTTCTATTCGATTCCAAAGGTCGATTTCTCTGTTCTTATGCCAATACCAAGCTGTTTTCAATACTGTAGCTCTATAATAGAGTTTGAAGTCAGGGATGGTAATGCCTCCTGAAGTTCCTTTATTGTATAAGATTGTTTTGGCTATCCTGGGTTTTTTGTTTTGCCATATAAACTTGATTATTGTTCTCTCAAGGTCTGTGAAGAAGTTTGATGGGATTTTGATGGGGATTGCATTGAATCTATAGATTGCTTTTGGTAGAATTGCCATTTTTACTATGTTGATTCTCCCAATCCAAGAGCAGGGGAGATCTTTCCATTTTCTGGTATCCTCCTCAATTTCTTTCTTCAAAGACTTAAAGTTTTTGTCAAATAGGTCTTTCACTTCCTTGGTTAGAGTAACCCCAAGATATTTTATGCTATTTGTGGCTATCATGAAAGGTGATGTTTCTCTGATTTTCCTCTCTGCTTCTTTATCCTTTGTGTATAGGAAGGCCACTGATTTTTTGGAGTTGATCTTGTATCCTGCCACGTTACTAAAGGTGTTTATCAGCTGTAGGAGTTCTTTGGTAGAGTTTTTGGGGTCACTTATGTAAACTATCATATCGTCAGCAAATAACGAAAGTTTGACTTCATCCTTTCCAATACGAATCCCCTTGATCTCCTTATGTTGTCTTATTGCTATTGCTAGAACTTCAAGCACTATATTGAAGAGGTATGGAGAGAGTGGACAGCCTTGTCGCGTTCCTGATTTTAGTGGAAAGGCTTTGAGTTTCTCTCCATTCAGTTTGATGTTAGCTGTCGGCTTGCTGTATATTGCTTTTATTATATTTAGGTATGATCCTTGTATCCCCAGTCTCTCCAACACCTTTATCATAAATGGGTGTTGAATTTTGTCAAATGCTTTTTCAGCATCTAGTGAGATGATCATATGGTTTTTTTCTTTCAGTTTATTTATATGATGGATTACATTGATAGATTTGCGAATGTTGAACCAGCCCTGCATCTCTGGAATGAAGCCGACTTGATCATAATGGATAATTTTTCTAATGTGCTCTTGGATACGGTTTGCCAGTATTTTATTGAGAATTTTCGCGTCAGTGTTCATGAGTGAGATTGGCCTGTAATTCTCTTTCTTGGTTGTGTCTTTGTGTGGTTTTGGTATTAGAGTAACTGTAGCTTCATAAAAGGAGTTAGGCAATGACTCTTCTGTTTCTATATTGTGGAATACGTCAAGGAGTATAGGTATTAGCTCTTCCTGGAAGTTCTGGTAGAATTCTGCATTGAAACCATCTGGTCCTGGGCTTTTTTTGGTAGGGAGATTTTTGATAACAGCTTCTAATTCTTCGCGACTAACAGGTCTATTTAGATTGTTCACCTGTTCTTGGTTCAACTTTGGTATATGGTACTTATCTAAAAAATGTCCATTTCTTTTACATTTTCCAACTTTGTGGCATATAAACTTTCGTAGTAAGATCTAATGATTCTCTGAATTTCCTCTGTGTCTGTGGTTATGTCCCCCTTTTCATTTCTGATCCTATTAATTTGCACGTTCTCTCTCTGCCGTTTGATTAGTTTGGATAGGGGTTTGTCAATCTTGTTGATTTTCTCCAAGAACCAGCTTTTTGATTCATTGATTCTTTGGATTGTTTTCTCTGTTTCTATTTTGTTGATTTCAGCCCTCAGTTTGATTATTTCCAGTCTTCTACTCCTCCTGGGTGAATCAGCTTCTTTTTTTTCTAGAGCTTTCAAGTGTGCTGTTAGGTCTCCAATGTGTGCTTTCTCCGTTTTCTTTATTTGGGCACCTATTGCTATGAACTTTCCTCTTAGCACTGCTTTCATAGTGTCCCATAGGTTTGAGTATGTTGTGTCTTTGTTTTCATTAAATTCAAGGAAGTCTTTAATTTCTTTCTTAATTTCGTCCTTGACCCAGGGGTGATTTAGTAGTTGACTATTCAACTTCCATGAGTTTGTTGACTTCCTGGGGTTAGCATTGTTGTTGAATTCTAATTTTAATCCATGGTGATCTGACAAGACACAGGTGGTTACTAATATTTTTTTGTATCTGTGGAAGTTTGCTTTGTTACCGAGTATGTGGTCAATCTTCGAGAAGGTTCCATGAACTGCAGAGAAGAAGGTATATTCTTTCCTATTTGGGTGGAGTGTTCTATAGATGTCTGTTAAGTCCATTTGATTCAATACCTCCAATAAATCTCTTAATTCTCTGTTTGGTTTCTGTCTGATTGACCTGTCCATTGGTGAGAGAGGAGTGTTGAAGTCTCCTACTATTAGCGTGTGTGGTTTGATGACTGCCTTGAGTTCTAGAAGAGTTTGTTTTACATAAGTGGGTGCCTTTATATTAGGGGCATAGATATTCAGGATTGAGACTTCTTCCTGATGAGTTGTTCCTGTTATGAGTATGAAATGTCCATCTCCATCTCTTCTGATTGATTTTAGTTTGAAGTCGATTTTGTTAGATATTAGAATGGCCACACCCGCTTGTTTCTTAGGTCCATTTGCTTGGAAAACCTTTTCCCAACCCTTTACTCTGAGTAGGTGTCTGTCTTTGTGGTTGAGGTGTGTTTCTTGTAAACAGCAGAATGTTGGATCCTGTTTTCGTATCCAATCTCTAAGTCTGTGCCTCTTTATAGGTGAATTGAGTCCATTGATATTAAGAGATATTAATGACCAGTGGTTGTTGACTCGAGTCATTTTTTTTTTTTTAGGTAGTAGAGTGTATGTGTTTTCCTTCTTTGGGTTGTGCTAGTGAAGGGTCGCTAGATGTCTGAGTTATTGTAGTCAGTGTTGGCAATGTTGGATTCCTTGGGATGTAATTTTCCTTCTAATATTCTCTGTAGGGCTGGATTAGTAGTTACGTATTGTTTAAATTTGTTTTTATCCTGGAATATTTTGTTTTCTCCGTTGATAGTGAATGAAAGCTTGGCTGGGTATATTAATCTGGGCTTGCATCCATGGTCCCTTAGTTTCTGCAGTACCTCTATCCAGGACCTTCTGGCTTTCATGGTTTCTATAGAGAAGTCTGGTGTAAGTCTGATAGGTTTACCTTTATAGGTTACTTGACCTTTTTCCTTTGCAGCTCTTAATATCCTTTCTTTAATCTGAATGCTTTGTGTTTTGATTATTATATGGCGAGGGGATGTTTTTTTCTGATCCAGTCTATTCGGTGTTCTGTATGCTTCTTGCACCTTCATAGGAATATCACTCTTTAGGATGGGAAAGTTTTCTTCTATAATTTTGTTGAATATATTTTCTGGACCTTTGGTCTGCAATTCTTCTCCTTCTTCTACTCCTATTATTCTTAGATTTGGTTTTTTTATTATGTCCCATATTTCCTGAATGTTTTGTGATGAGAATTTGTTGGATTTGCTGTTTTCTTTGGTCAGGGCATTTATTTTCTCTATGGTGTCTTCATAATCTGAGATTCGTTCTTCTATCTCTTGTATTCTATTGGTTATGCTTGTTCCTGAAGTCTCTGTTTGTTTACCTAGATTTTCCATATCCAGCCGGTCCTCGGTTTGTGTTTTCTTCACTGCCTCCATTTCAGTTTTCAATTCTTGAATTGATTCCATTACCTGTTTGATTGTTTTTTCTTGGTTTCCCAGGGTATCATTTACGAATTTACTTATTTCTTCAAACTTTTTGTTATATTTGTCTTCCATTTCCTTACTCATTTCTTCCATCTTTTTGTTATATTTCTCTGCTATTTCTTTAAGTGAGTTATTCATACCCTGTTTAAGAGACTCTATTGCTTTTATAATGACACTGTTTTCCACTTCTTCCGGTATAGGGTGTTCAAGTCCTTCTGTCATAAGATCGCTGGGATCTGGTGTTTTCGTGTTGTTTTTCAGATTGTTGGAGGAATTCTTGCCTTGGCGCCTGCCCATCTCTTCCTTCAGATGCTCTCCAATGGCTCTTCCCTCCGCTGGGTCTTTTGCTACTGGATTAATGCCCCTTGCTATCCAGGAATCACTTTGCCTGCAGCCTTAGGTTGCTGCAGGCAGGCTTTAGAACAAAGGGATTTCCGTCCCTTTGCACTCACCGCCTGTACGTCCCACGGTACCCACCCCGGCTGAGATGGAGGAATTTAAGCCCCGAAAAAAGGAGAGGGGAGGGTATGGGTTCTAGGCAGAAAGCTGGGATGGCGTTGCAGGAGAGAGGGATTAGCTGGGGAAGCTGCCCCTTTGGAGTAGTCAGGGAGATAAGGGTGGCGGGAGTATTGTGTGTTCCCTAACCGGCCTTGTGTGGCGTTCAGGAACAATACACTTACCCCTCCACAGGAACAGAGCCCCTCGCTGGTCAGAGGTGCCCCTGCCTGCAGTCTTGGCTTGCTGCAGGCCGGCTTTTGGAACAAAGGGACTCCAGCCCCTTTGCACTCACCGCCTAACCTGGCCCCCGGTGCCCACCCCGGCTGAGATGGAGGAATTTAAGCCCCGCAAAAAGGAGAGGGGAGGGTATGGGTTCCAGGCAGAAAGCTGGAATGGCGTTGCAGGAGAGAGGGATTAGCTGGGGAAGCTGCCCCTTTGGAGTAGTCAGGGAGATAAGGGTGGCGGGAGTATTGTGTGTTCCCTAACCGGCCTTGTGTGGCGTTCAGGAACAATACACTTACCCCTCCACAGGAACAGAGCCCCTCGCTGGTCAGAGGTGCCCCTGCCTGCAGTCTTGGCTTGCTGCAGGCCGGCTTTTGGAACAAAGGGACTCCAGCCCCTTTGCACTCACAGCCTAACCTGGCCCGCGGTGCCCACCCCGGCTGAGATGGAGGAATTTAAGCCCCGCAAAAAGGAGAGGGGAGGGTATGGGTTCCAGGCAGAAAGCTGGGATGGCGTTGCAGGAGAGAGGGATTAGCTGGGGAAGCTGCCCCTTTGGAGTAGTCAGGGAGATAAGGGTGGCAGGAGTATTGTGTGTTCCCTAACCGGCCTTGTGTGGCGGAAAGGAACAATACACTTACCCCTCCACAGGAACAGAGCCCCTCGCTGGTCAGAGGTGCCCCTGCCTGCAGTCTTGGCTTGCTGCAGGCCGGCTTTTGG
Source organism: Myodes glareolus (assembly GCF_982192425.1). Classification (NCBI taxonomy): domain Eukaryota; kingdom Metazoa; phylum Chordata; class Mammalia; order Rodentia; family Cricetidae; genus Myodes; species Myodes glareolus. Next base: position 18,362,006 of record NC_142027.1, on the reverse strand, counting down.
AACAAAGAGACTCCAGCCCCTTTGCACTCACCGCCTAACCTGGCCCGCGGTGCCCACCCCGGCTGAGATGGAGGAATTTAAGCCCCGAAAAAAGGAGAGGGGAGGGTATGGGTTCCAGGCAGAAAGCTGGGATGGCGTTGCAGGAGAGAGCTAACACTCACATTTTGATTTAACCCATTTTTATTAATTTGTGTAACACCATGAGATTGTGGCTTACTGTGAAAGGTTTAACATGTCTGACATGACAGCTCTATGGTGACTCTCTGTCTGCCCTTTTTTTAGCATTTAGTTTTATTTACTCTGTCTACCTAAGTTTTGTCCTATTAAAAGGCCAAAGCAGTTTTTCTTTATTTAACCAATGAAAGCAACACATAATCAGAAGGACCTCCTACACCACCTGAGCTAATGGGCCAATCAGTTTAGAGTTAATGTGGCCCTCAGTGTGATTTCTTTGGGTTTTAATGATTATGGGAACTGTACAGGACAGAAAACTCAGACAACACACACACATACACACACACACACACACACACACACACACATATATATATATATATATATATATATATATATATATATGTCTCTGTATGTGTGTGTGTATGAGAGAGACAGAGAGAGAGAGAGAGAGAGAGAGAGAGAGAGAGAGAGAGAGAGATTCCTTGCATGATGAATAGCACAAAAATATATACTAAAATAGAGGTTGAAATTTGTCTCATCCTTATGAACTTTTAATTAAATTTCAGGAAGAGTTAACTTTTGCTACATAATTTGAGTCCTTATAAACTGATAGTACAGGATAATTGCATAGCTCAATGTTCTCAACCATACTAAACAGAAGCAAACATGCAAGCCATATAACACAGGTGTAAATTAAATCTATTTTTATATTTTGGAGCCTAGCAATTTTCATAATGCTATTTAACCATGGCATAATGTGAAAACTGCACTAATAAATTAGAGGGCAAAAAAATGTGCTTCAGGTGTTATGCTAGAATTTATGCTGGTGACAGACATTATTTTCTGCATTATTGAGCAGCAATTATCTTGCTTCACATATTACCACCATATTTTAAAGTTTTTGTTGCTTTTGAAATGGTTTCCCATTACACTGAGAGTTAGCAGTGCAATGTGACACAGCATACTGCATTTGCAAAGTAAAGAGAAGCCAGTCACATCATTAGTACAGAATAAGACTAGTCTACAGATAGTTATTCTACTGAGGATATGAAGACACAGATGTATTTGTATAAAATTTACAAAATCATTATTTTAAATCATCTAAAATACATTGAGAAATCAATTTAAAACTATATGTATATTTATACACAGAGTTATACACTGTATAAGTTTCTAGAAATTATAGTGTTTCATGTGTATTTTGATCATCCATATTATTATTGCTTTACCTTCTGCTATCTTGCTTCTGTATTTACTCCCCATCTACCATAAAGAGGCTTTCTTTTCTTATTTCCCAATTAGATCACTTGTACAACATTCTTGCTGTCATGTTGCTTGCCTTACCACTACTGTGGCAAGGGTGCCTTTTAAATTTCCTGGTTTTCACAGTTGCTCTATAATGTGAAATCATTTCTGAAAATTTGGAGCTTGGAGAGAGAATGTCGATGGTTGTCTTTTGGGTGTAGATTCCTCTACTCATGTGATCTCTTCTAGGTCCATCAATTTACCTAAAAAGTTCATAATTTCATTTTTCTTCATAGTTTAATAATATTACTTGATGCATTTGTTCTACATTTTCATTATCCATTCTCTTGTTAAAAGACATTTGGATTGTTTCCATTTTCAAACTCTTGCAAACAGAACAGCAATGTCTATGACTTAGCCTATATCTGTGGACTAGCATGACAAGTACTTTAGGCATTTGCTAAGGAATCGTGTACTTAAGTTACATAGATTTATTTGTAGCTTTTTGTGAATTCTCTACATTGACTTTCACTGTGTTTGCAAGACTTGTAATCCCACCAACACTGAATGAGGGTTTCCTTTTCAACATACATCCTCTAGCATTAGTAATCATCAAATAAAGTTCATTTTTCATTTGAAGATCATTATTAGTAATTTAATTGTACACTAATTTTAAACGTATCATATAATTGTTATAAAAATTTCATGATGCTAAATGATGCTTCATGTTGTAAGTAGAACATATCTAGACATGCTATTAATATATTTTAGAATATATTTTTATTTTATAAAATTGACTCAGTAGAATATATACATGTTGTTTTGTATATATATATAGTATATATTAGATGGAAATTATATACACAGGCTTCTTCATATTTTTTGTTTTACATATGTTTGATGTACATAAATAATTCTTATGTTGAAAATATATAGGACATATTTATAAACAAATATATAAAGTATATAAACAATTAAAATAACAGAAAATGAACATACATGTAATAAATGGAAAGATAAAGACAATCTCTAGATCTTACCTCAGTAACTACTAATGATTTAGATATTAAAATGTTGCAGAATTCTCTTGCCAACTTTTACATCAGCTGATACTTTGTTTTGGAATTTAAGGAGCTCTCTCTATATTCTGAACTTTTCAATTTATCAAATACATATTTAGAATTACTTCCTAATCAAAACTATGCCCATTGGTACATAGTAATATATTTCTGGCAATGCCAAAATTATCTAACTTTACTTTTGCATTTGTTTTCATACAAATATAATAAAACAACAATATAACTCACAAATTCACTGCCATAATATTTTGCCTATTTAAATATAAGACTAAAATATCTTCATGCATCAACATTAGGATTATGGTCGGAAATAACCCTTTCAAAAACATTTCCTTCGGTTGTTTATTGAAAACTGCAGAGTTTGTAGATTTACTTTGATATTATCCATTATCATTAATGCTCTTCAGCTCCTCTTATTACACCACCATAAGGAATTTCTCTTAACTCCAGTTCCTGCTTTTTGTTACTATTAATAAATGAATCTAATTAGCACTTGCATCTGAGCATGGATGTGGGGTGGTCTATTATATCATGATCAATTCACCAGGGACCTTGCCTTGAAAAGAACTGAGTCTTTCTCCATCTACAACCATCAATTGATAATAAACAGTTCTATACAGAATGAGGCCATTAGAATGCATACAACATTCATGTTGAAATTTTTGACTCCCTTAATCTTCAGATATCATGTAAATATAGGACACCAGTATAGTTCTGATTATAATTATAGGCATTTATGTACCAAACACAAGGACACTAAAGTTCATAAGAGAAGCACTATTAGATTTAATCATATATTGATTCTCACACAGTGATAATGGGTCACTTCAGTATCCAATTCCTGCCAATAATCATGTATTCAGACAAAAACTAAACAAAGAAGCATTGTATATAAATAATATCCCAAATCATTTGACATATCAGATATCTGCAGCATATATCACCCAGATATTCAGAATCTCAGCGAGTAATAGTACTTTCTCCATAAGTGACCACACATTATGAATGAAAGAAAAACCTTAGTAGACAAGAGAAATGTGAAATAGCACCGTACATCCTATCTGATCACCATGGATTAAAGCTGGCTGTGGATGGTAATAGAAGTGTAGTAAGTACACACTCATGGGAACTGAACAACTCACTACGGCATGAAAATTTGGTCAAGACTGAAGTCATGAAAGAAAGAGAAAACTTTCTAAAACTGAATGAAAATGGAACTACAGCTTACCAAAATTAATGGATCACTGTGAAGGAAGCCCCGAGAAGATGTACATAGCACAAAGTAGCTACATCAAAAACTAGAGAAAGCTCATATTAGTAGCTTAATGACACAGCAGAAAGCTCCAGGAAAGCAAGAAGAAATCTATCTGTAAACACAGAAAGGATATTACCATGACAAAATAGATCTATCAGCTCGTTGAGAATTTCCCCCTCCAGAAATCAGAGAATTATACTCGATTTTCAGTGTATCACATATTGAAAATGGAGGGTTCAGTAAATTTGAACAATAAAACAGGAGGGAATTTTTTGTTATGAAATTATGATTGGATAATTGTATTTTACTTTTTCTTCTTTTGGAGAACTCAGCATGTTCTAGGATTTGAAGGTGTCATTTATCAAGTGATCATTAAATGTAGAAGATAACAAAATAATTAAAATTAGCAAATGGTTACTGGAAAGATACAACTACTATCCTTCCATTGTAGGTGTGTAGAATAGTTTGTATATTCTTCCAACAATAATCAAAGAGAAAATTAGCATAGAGAATACATATTACACTATTATAAAAAATTTAAAAACAAACAGAATGGTCTCGAAAGCAACATTTCAAAAGAAAGTAGACACATTAAGAAAACAAAATAAAAAGTTAAAACATATAATTGTTACACAAAGAAAAATTCAGAGATGAATAAAACTTTATGCTTCCAACAATGAGAAATTAAATTAGGGTTGAATTACATTTAAATTTATGTCAGCTTAGAGTACATAGATCTCTAATAACACAAGTGTGTGAAAATAGGGATTCTTGACTTTTATTGAATATCTCTTGAAATATATGTTGTTTCTTGACTGAAATTCAGGTTTTCTAATGCTCTTTGAAACATACTAAACCACCGAATAATATATGATTTCTCAACTTAAGGATATTTTTCACTTACAGCTATTAATATTCAGTTGATTGCCAATAATTATATATTTCTTTAAATTCCACTGGATTTTACTATCACATTACATTTATTAATGTAAGCAGATAAAATATAAACATTTGGATTTTGTACATTTTTCAGTATGAACTTCATGGAAAGAAAGTCATGTTGTTTCAAGTGAGATTCTTCAGTATTAATGACTATCACAGTTGATATTTCAAAAATGGGTAATGAACATAATTTATAATTAACTTACTTTATTTTTACTTATTTCCAAAATTGAAATAATTTTGCTTGAGCTAAACTATATAAGTAAAACAAATCAGATTAGCATGTCTTCTGAGTTGATAATTTCTATAACATACTCATTTTTCCTCCTGGTTTATTTTTAATTTCTGCCATTCTAATACTGTTAAGAAATCACATAATTGTAATTCAAAACTTTTCTTTCTCATTCCTTGTGACAACGTTATTATTCTTTTATAAGCAGCCTACAAGAAAATGATGTGAAGGTCATTGTAACAAACAGGGTACTCTTGTACAGAAGTGTTACTCTTTAGACTCTACAGAAATGTATGATATTAATAAGAATTTTCAGATAATACATGGTTTAAAAGTTCTCCACACTGCTATTTTGAACTCATACATGATGCTGAGCCCACTGCTGGCAAGGTGCTGATGAGGGTGATAATGGTTGTGGCATGAAAATAGATGAGAGTGCAGGAGCTGAGACTAGCTGCTTGTCTCACAGCCATGTATTTGTAAAAGTAACAGCCCGTGAAAGTACCAAGATTAAACTTTTAAAACTGATCCTGGTTCTTAGTTTTATCATCTGGAACAGATGAGAAAATTCAATAAACTTATTTAAATTAACCACTCAAAATCTAAACTACAATTTTAAGAACATAGAGGTCATACATACATACTTACCTGTGTACACACACACACACACATATATATACATATACAAAGTTTAATTTCTTTAAATTAGTTAAAATTTAATTACACTATTTTCTACCTTTCTGTTCCACCCTCTAATTTCTCACATGTCACTCACTAATTTCTTATCAAATTGATGGTCTCCTTTTCTTTGTTAATACCATTAAATTTATACATTTATGTAGAAATAATAAATATAACTCTTTGATCTATTTAGGTTGCTTATTGTCTATGAATAAAGGAATGAACAATTGACACTTGATAACAAACTATAGGGCTCCTCCTTTGGAGAGATTAATTTTCCATAATGCTGAGCTCTCATAGGTTTAACTTTCCTGGATTTTAAATGACGCACAATCTCTCATCAGATCTCCTGATTTTGAGGCTCTTACAATCCACTGACCCTCTTCTGGGCGTTTCCATGAGCTGGAGTTGTGCTGTAAATGTATCCATTGGTAACGGGCATCTCACAATCACTTACCAATATATTTTGGTACATTTTGATTTTATGAAGTTATCTCATTCTGGTCAAAAAGTGACTATTTAATGGATGAGAACTACACTAAACTTTTGGTAATATAAGTTTTACATTGCAGTGAGAAATTATGTTAGTCTAGTAACCTGGTAGAACTAAATTTTCCTTTAAGATAATGACCTCACTTTACCAGTGGAGTTACTAAATTTTTCAATACTGGTTTTGATCATGTGTTCACAAGAGTAAATAACATTTGGTAGCAAAGGAACTAAAATGTGCACTATAAATTCTCACATGCACAATTAATATAACAAATATAATTAAAATATAATATAATATGAATTCAAAGCTATGTTGAGAAGTCCAATCAACAGTAGTTTCTTCATATTAAATTGCACTAAATATGTTATTGACAGTAAAATTTATCAGATAGCAATGTTTAAAAAGTCAACATTATCTAAAATCTGTTTATGATAAAGAGTTCAAATAGTAATAAGTGTGAAAACTACTCAGTTAAAATATCGGCCAAGGTTTTGACAAGATATGTCATTAAATATAGAAAAGCTTTGTAGTGGGAGAAACTAAATGTATCATACCTCTTAGCAATAGAAAGATGGAAATTAAATTAGTATAACATTGCACTGCTGTCAACTGCAAGTGCTACTTTGTATACACGTTATTTTTGGAAATGACAGGGAACTGCTTTTTTGTCATACATTGCTGGTTGAGGTGTAAAAATAACATGACTACATTTTAATAATAATTTCTTATAAGTATATTATTTTGATCATGCAAATATACATTCATGTTCTACATTTGTAAATTGTTCCTTATTTTTAGTCACCTTTTTCCTTTTGTTGGAATTTAAGTGTTCTAGAATAGCATATAAGTATTCTTTCTGACTCTATCCCTATCTCTGTCCCTACCTTTCTCTTTCACATACATACCCATGAATACAGAAGAGGTGACAATCATCACATTACGCAAATGAAAGTAGGACCCCTAGGAATTAAACTGCATTAATATCTTTCTAGTAAATAATTTGGAGCCTGTGAGAAAGCAATGCTATGGCAGTCATTAATACAATAGATGGTATTTTAACTTAGGACAAACTTTCCAAAAATAAGTAAAATGCAGCACAAATTCAAAGTAGTATATGGAGGTAAATCTTTAAACCAATAATAAGAATTGTAACATGAAAAAAATGAGTTAATTACTCCACTAATAAAATGTGCTTTATTAGTGGATTAATAAAATTAGTTTTATTAGAGGTTAGGAAAAAAACAGTATATACAATTATAAGTAGACATTTATGTGCAAATTGCCAATTAGGTATCCTTTGAAAGATTAACTACAAATTATATTTGTCTTTCTTTTTGTTAGGAAGAGTTTTTATATAATTTATCATATATATATATAATATCTATATATAGATATTATATCTATATTATATCTATATCTATATCTATATCTCTATATATATTACCTCTAGCCCTCCCAATTATTCCTACGTGACTTCCTGTCTGGATCCAACCAATTTCTACATTTCACCAGAAAACAAAGAGGTAACTAAGAGGAAATATTAAAATAGAAGCTAGCACACTGAAATAGGAGTAATAAACAAAAGAAAAGAGTCCAAGAAAAAGCATAAGAAAGGATGTGAACATGTGTTCACACAGTCAGAAATCCCATAAAAACACTAAGCTGAAACTCATAATATATTTAAAGGACCTGTAGGATAAAAATAAAAATAAATCACGATGAATAAATACTTTAAAATGACATTAATTTAAAAAAATTAAAAATAAAAATCCCTGGCACAACATAGTGATACAAGGAACCTAAAAAGACACCTCTGAGCTCATCAGGGTGGCCATGTATTGATGGGCATGCAGCCTTCCATTAAGCATAATTTCTTTCTGCAATGAAACAACCTTGAAGCAAAGTAAGTTTTCATTTACAACTGGTTAGCAATTGGATATAGCTTGGGTTAGAGATGAGTGCTTGTGTTCACTGTTTTTCCTCCATCTGGTGCAAACTTCTGCAGGCTCAAGAATCAGAGATTCACTTGTTCTCACACTTAAAAATCACATAAAAGCACTAAACTTGAAACCGTGATATATACACAGAGATGCTGACCTCTGAAGGTCCTTTGCATGCTGCCATAATCTTTGTTCATTAATATGATTTTTGATTATGCTGACATAGAAGGAAATATTTTCTTGGAGTCATCCATACATTCTGACTCTTCCATCCCATCTGTTTACTCTCCCACGGGGTTTCCTGGGGACTGAGGCCAGGGATTTGATGGAGATGTCCAGTATAGGGCTGAGTGTTCCTAACACTGTCACTCTGCATAAAGTTTGGCTATGGGTTTCTGTATTTTTACTATGTTACCAACTAGTGCAGGAGGAAGCCTCTCTGATGATGTCTGAGCCTGGCACATTCCATGAGTATAGCACAATGTCACCAGGAGTCATTTTATTGCAATTTTTATAAGGCAAATATTTGTTTTCACCCTTGCTCCCTGGGCTATACAGCCTCAGATTCTTTGTTTCTAAGCAATGTCCAGTATAGCTTCCATCCCATGGACTCTCTTCTAAGTCAAATCAGATATTGGTTACTCTCACAAGCTTTGTTCCATCATTGCCCTAGAATATTGTGAAAGCGGGGCATAATTGAGTATCAAGGAGTGTGTGGCTGAGATTGTATTTATCTCTCTCCTGAGAGCATTCAGAATGCCCCACTACACCAGAAAAACTAAAATATATGGGTAAAGGCTCTATGTAGACCCAGCTGAATTTAACATATTCATTGAGTAGTACAGGCGTTGTCTTCTGCAATGAAGCATTGATGTTAGTTTGTGGGGAGCAACTTAGAGTCTTAGCAAAAGCCTGGGTTGTTTGTGATTTCTTTGGACACATTTGAGCAAATTCTCAATTAGTTGTAACCCATTCCTTGGACTACAAGCTCATCTGGCTATAGTACATGTCCAGTAGGGTATATAGGAAGGAAATCTAAATGAAATATCAAAACCCATGGAGACAGAGCCCAATTGGTGTTCATAAGTTAGATTCCACTTAATTTTTTCAAACGACAAGAGAGGCTTCATTGATGTCTCCAGCAATTATGATTTTACTTAAGAAACAGAAATAAGATAGAATCAACTTTTGTTACTACTTGTGAAAAACTTTCATGAAAAAATCAGGATATAAAATAAGGTTAATTTTGTCGTATCACACTGTCTCTTGAGTTTTGTAAGAAAGGTGACAAATCTAATAAAACCATAATCACAGGTAACAATTCAGATATGATTAACAGTGCATAATTCAGACATTCATGTGTTTGGTTTCAGTATTCTGAATGGATTTGCTCATTGTGTGTCGATCTGTAGGACATTCTTGGGAAGCAGCTACTGTGATATGCAGAATAGGATCAATTGTGGAGGAGGATGCAAGAGGGGAACAGAGGAGGGGAATACGAAAAGAGACAGCTAAAACTAAGTTCTACTGGAGGGATAGTATGGAAACCGAATGCAGCAGAAGATTCCTAAAATATTATATCTAATCTCTGTTTCTTAGATAAAATCATGATAACCTGAGAGATCAATGAAGTCCTATCGTCACTTGAGAAAATTAAGTATGGACTAATTGTTGAGCAAGAATATGTATTATTCACTAATGTTTGATGGTAATAATGTTTGGCTTTACCCCAAACAGCTTTAATTTCAATCATTTCTCATGTTGTATTTTGCAGTTGGAACATATGTTTTACACTGTTGTTTTCTTCTGGAAAATATATCTTACATAATAGATTATATTCCTTCATTCACTCATAGTTTTAGACTTAAGGATACAGAAGTCTCTCCTTTTTGAAATATAGGGCTTGTTTGTGTGTGTGTGTGTGTGTGTGTGAGTGAGTGTGTGTGTGTGTGTGTGTGTGGACAAGTGTGTGTGTGCTTGTGTGTGTTTGTGTAAGCATATTTATTTTGTTTATGTGTGTATATGTGGATTTGTTCATAATGTTTCCATAAATGATGCGTATTATGAGGAAATTATACTTAACAATTGCACTTAGTCATAGTTGAAATACATTAGGGTCTTAATTTAAAATCTACAGACCAAACAACAATTTCTTCTTAAAATCAGGAACTTGATATAGTGTTCCATGATATTATCTTTCTTTTTCGGTACATTAGGCAGTTCTTTAATGTGAATAGAACAATAAGAAGAAAAATTAGCTGTAATTGATGAAATGTTTGTCACACAGCAAATTCCACATCTCATTTGTTTCAGTGATTTTTAGATTCTAAGGTACAATTAAATAACAACATTTTTATTTTAAATAATTAAAAATAATCTTTGGTACAATATAAACAAAGATGTATCCTGAGACTCTCCTCAGATAATGCTTACATGATTCACTAATTTCCCAAAATCTTATATTGTTACATATTTTATCTCTGTCCTTTATTGAACTCATTGTCCTTTCTTTTTAAAACCAGTTTGGTTGTGGTCACACTTTCTTAGTGAGTCTATCATTTGTCATCTTCTCTGTAGCACTAATGTATAGAGAATCAAATCTGTTTTTATCTAGATTCCTCCATTAGATGGCACCAACTCTTTTCATCATCAATTTAATGATGATTAAATTGATTCCTTCCTTTCTACAGACTGGATATCTGACAAAAAAATATTTCATATACCATTTTGATTGTAATATATAATAATCCATAATATCATAAACATAGCAAGAATTTGCATTATTTTCTTCCAAGTAACATATTTAAAAATATCCTTGTTTTTATTATGTTGTTCTACGTGCTGTTTCCTAAAATTAGTAAGCAATAATAGTCTTTACTATTTCTTACACTATAAGGAATATTGTAAATAAGATGTAAAAATAGGGTCCTTTGAAATGTTGCACTATAATGTTTAACATTTCTTTTAACAGGGATCTAAATAAGTTTCTTGTCCTAAGAACCATACAACTTCTATTAATGTAGAAAATTTAAAAGGAATGAATTCATAGCTTCAATTTCTTTTTTTGATGTATGATTTTAGGTATGTAATGTATCTTCCAATTTTATTGCACATTATTTTAGTGCAGTAAATATATTGCTTTATTTTCTTTTTTCTTTTATTTGAAAATACATTATTTTCTCATACAATATATGATTTTTACAATCTCTACTCCCTCTTTTCCTCCCAGTTTCTCCCCACCTCCTATCTCCTCTGAATCTACTCCCTTTCTTTCTTTCATTTTAAAAGAATTGGCAGCCAGGAGGTGATGGCCATACACTTTTAATCTCAGCACTTGGGACTTAGGAAGCAGAGACGTGTGGATTTCTCTGAGTTTGAGCCCAGCCTGGCCTACAATGAAAGTTCTAGGAGTGCCAATGTCACACAGAGAAACTATGTTCAAAAATCCAAACCAAAAAAAAAAGAAAGAAAAAAGAAGGAAAGAAAGAAAGAAAGAAAGAAGGAAGGAAAGAAAGAAAGAAAGAAAGGAAGAAAACGTTGTAATTCAAGGCAAACACAACTACTCTGTGCAACATTACCTGTCTGGAGAGATCGACCTATTAATTTATTTATTTATTTATTTATTTATTTATTTATTTATTTATTATTTTAAAACATAGATGCAAAATTGAAGTCCTTTGCCAAATTTCAGAAGGGTGATAAATATGTATTTTTCCATCCAGGGTCAAGCATGTGCAAGAGTTTGGAATCTGACTACTGAATTAATTTTCACAATTTTAGGGTTAAAATTATTAAATCAAAAACATTCCATATTCTGTCCAAACTCTCTAAAAGTGGCTACTTTTGAGAAATTGTCTGATAATGTTTGGTGCTATAACCTTGAGAGCAGTCAAAGAATGCAATGGAAAACATACTGCATTATGCATGAATAACTACCCTGGGCTCAAATTGCTTTACATACTTTTTTTGCACATATTATTGACTGGAAATCTAAGATATGGAATTAAATTAATTGCAAGGAAAATCTGAGAAAGTCATTTGTTCAATATGTTTTGAATGGAAAATATTATTAATACCTAAGAATAAATGGCAATCAATTTTCAAGCAAAAAAGGAAGATATTTTCAAATTATTGTTTTTTAACAGGTTAGGTATTTGCTATATACTTTATGACAAAGGTTGATTTTATTTTAGGTGAACTAATGGGTGCAGGTGTCTTGTGCAATTGAAAGTAATTACCAAGAACACTGTCATATTATACAAGGATGTATATGGTAAATATGAAAATAGCATCTTGGTTGATTGACACAGGAATATTTACAAAGAACAATGCTGTGTCTAAAGTTTGGATGATAACATTGAATTAGATATACTGATATTCTCTTGGCTACATAATTCAATAGTGTGTAATGTCATTATTGGCTAAAATATTTCTTTAGAGTGACATCTAGGTTGAAAATTTGGAGGTTACTTACTGCTTTACAAAATTTCTGAGTGTTAGAGTTTTTTCAAAGTAATTAACAAATTATACTGATTATGAAAAAAACAAAGAAGTAAGTTATAATATTTGAAAAATATTAGAAAAATAGAATATTTTTATTCTTCTTGTTTTTTCATGTATATTGATTCAACTAATTCAGCAAAGGAGTAGTTTTCAGTGAGTAAGTAACTGAGAACAAAAGTGTGTCTCGGTGGTCAAACATATCATTGATAAAGCATAAAAAAATGAGCACAAGATATAGTCAATAAAGATATAATTGATAAAGATATAGTAGATGCACAAAATGACCACCTAGGAGAGGATAATAGGTATGGTCTTAGGCAATAAATAAAAGGTTTTATATGTACTTACTATAGAGTAATGGTAAATGAGGAGATAGGTATGTCAACCTGATATAATTTTTAAAATATACTTGAAGTGAAATACTAGCCCTATTTTAAGGTTTTATATATTTTGTAAAGGAAGGAACAGGAAATCTAAGGATTCAGGAGCTATTTGTGTCTTACAGAAACTGAAAAAGGGAATCAGTTTTCTTTAATGATGTGGCGTGTGGTAGATTGATCATACACCCTGAAAGGCCATATTCCCCCAAAGTAGCTGGGTTGCGTGAACTAAACTCAGTGGGAACAAATTCAAAATAAAACATAGTGCAAAATTGGGATAAGAAGAAATGCTAGATCATTCTGTGAAATCTCTTTTTTCTCTGGTAGCTTGCACGGTATTTTCTGGAACCACGAAAGAGAGCTTTGGGTCATATTTGTAGATACCTGAGTTATGTGTCCAAGTATGTGTTGTTTTCAGATTAAGGGAACAACTCTCAACCTCTGAGAGGCAATCAAAGGCTCAACTCTATTGTTTTAGGAGTTACATGAGCTACTCTTTCCAACCCTTCATAAGGGTACTTTTGGTCTAGTACGGGAGTTTTGCTAGTCTGTATTTCTTGTGGAGAGCATTGTTGGCCCAATAGCTTAATGTCCCCCTTGAGGAGTTCAAGCATATGTGTGTGTGTGTGTGTGTGTGTGTGTGTGTGTGTGTGTGTGTGTGTATGAATGCATGTATTAATATAATATATCAAATAACCAAAAAGACTTGCAAATTGAAAGTGTGGTTCCATGAAAGTGTTCATGGGAAGATTGCTAGGGGGGTCTTGAAAGAGAAGTGATGCTATCCTGTTTCAAATAACAGTATTTGGAAGGGGAATCACTAACATTATTCCATTATAAAATTTCATAAAAAGAAGCACTTGTAAAAATTTATATTTAGTGTTTAAGGACTGGAATCAATTGAAATCCTAAAAGCTAAGCTGCAAATGTGCAGTTAAATAAAAAAAAATAAAAGATTACAGAAAACTTAGTGAAACTTATAGTATGCTAGGACAGACATAGAAGTAAGGGATGATTAGCTCCTAATAAGAACAAGATAAACCAGAAAATTTCATCTTATATCAGCAAAATTCTAAGAGCACCAAATCAGAAAATAACAATTAGTCAGATAATCCCTATAATCTGGAATATCTGGGAACATCAGATAAAAGTACAAAAAAAATTTTGGCCAGGAGTAATAATAACTTGATCACCTACATTACATTTTATTAAAATAATAAATCTGCTTGTTTCATCACAATATCTCAAAACTATACTCCTTTCTCAGTGCCTAGAAAACATATTGGTGTATTTTCTATCTCATGAGGGAATGTAAATGTAAATCTTGCTACTTATAGTACAATAAGAACTAATCTTTAGAATAAAATAGTACTTTAGAGATAATAAGACATACATCAATTAAATCTAAAATTGTTTATGTAACTGAATATTATATATATAATATAAATATATATATTTAATATAATTTTAAAATGTAGAAAAGTAAAATAATGGAGAAATAAAGATAGGGCATTGATGGGGAGAGAGATACAGCAATTGTAAAGAAAAATTTCAATTTCAAGAGAAATGAAGAGATAATACAATAAAATTTTAAAATTTAAGGGAGTGGTCTGTTCACACTCTTCCAAAGCCATTCCAAATGCTTCTATGAAGGGAACTATTTACATATGGTGCCATAGCATGATGAACTTAAAGGTGAAACTCACTAGTAGAAATAACTATATTAAAAATGCTACACTTTAGAAAATAGGAGATCTTTCTACTTGCAATCTTAAATTGGAAATTAAGTCAATGACCCAAATAATTAGTGTAAAACAAGCCATATGTAACTGAAAAATAGAACTTTGAGGCTTAAATCATCACAAATTACTGTCTACATATATCAAATTAATAGTGCAATTACTCAGCATTAAGATAAAATACAAGATATATCTTTAAACCTATGTCATTTCTGTAGACAGACACTCACACTGATTTATTGTCATTATCATTTTTCTTTCTTTCTTAAAACCCTAATGATTACTGTATTTAAATTAACTAATTCTGATGTTCAGAGAAGAGATAATGTTACTTTCAGCCTATATTAAATAGAATTTCAGTAAGTTTTTTTTAAAACATATTTGCATACAAATGCTGATATATGAAGGAGAAAAACTGGATACAGAACTGAATCCATCTGTATCATCTAGACTATGTTAATGAAAAATACAGTAGCCCTGAATCTTCACATAGCTGTCATCTCCTGCCATCCATTGAAAACTGATTTTCAGATAAGTGACAGACATGGTGTTCTCTGTAGTCTTAATGAACAAGTGATGTCTGCCTCAGCTGCTTTCACTCCTTCCTTCTTTCTTTCTTTCTGCATTCTCTCTTCCATGTAACTCCTGTTACTCTTCTTCTTCCTCATACCCTTCTCCTCTCCCATGGAACTCATCATGCATCTGCCACATCCACACTTGATTGCAATTTGGAGGATATAGGGAAAACAGAAAATAGAAATACAAACAAGAAATACTCTCATGGGAATAGAATTTTACTTAAAATCAAATTAGGTCACAATAATACACTTTAAAAATAAATATAAAGCTTTCAACAAAATGTGTGGTGCCAATATTGAAATAATTATTTACAGTATTACTTATTTTAGATAACTTTATTTGGGCATTTTCAAATAACCATGTCATACAGGATGTATAGAACACAGTGTAATGTTTTCTGGTATTATTGTCATATCCTTGAAAATTGAAGTTTGTAGTGTGTACTTTGCATCTGGTGGCTTGACTGGGAATTTTATTGAAGTACATTTATATTTTATTTTCTAATTTTTACGAAATATCATTTTCATTATCCCAAAGTTGAAACATATTTGTGGATGATGTGGGTCAACTACAAGAAGTGCATTTTATTCACTAAAGTACAGGAAAGAGAAATTTAATTTTAAAGAACGTTAATATTTTTATGTAACTTCTTTAAATTCATATATGCAAGGCAGCATCTTTGAACATTTCCATGATTTTATATACCGGATATTTCTGTTATTGGTTGGGATAATGAAATTTAATCAATAAAATTAGACAATTATGGTGTTTTCCTTTATACCAATGCAATATATATGTATATATACTCTTTATACATTGTAGTAATTGTATGGGATAGAAAATAATTTAGGTTGAAATGGTAAATGTTCAACTGTATATTTTCTTGAAATGTAACCACACTCAACATATTTATCTTTCCAAGATTGATGATAATAATAGGAACCCATAAATGTGATTGAAATATGCTGAAACCCATCTCCACTGAACCACTCTAAAAGTCCCCAAACATAATTCTTAACATAGAGTTATATAGAGACCCAACAAATAAATAAAACTTGAAAGTAAAGTACGTTTATTTTATAACTGTGTTTGGAAATTAATATTCATATGCATTGAGTTTATCAAGAATGTATTCTAGAAAAATAAATATAAAGAAAGAGTGTATAGGGTTTTTGTATCAAGATTTGGATAAAACTCAGAGTTGTCCTACAGTAGAAACTAGGGGCGGACTGTGGCTCTTTGTGAAGGACTTGGGAGGTGTGGGAAAAAAAAGAATGTGTGTGATACTGTGCCAGATCTTAATAAACCCCATTAAAACAACAATGACAACAACAACATCAAAACCACCTTGAAAATAAAAGAGAAGATTCACTAAGGAATATAATATCTGTTACAAATGTTAGAGAGTCTAAAAGGAAACTGGAAGATGAGTGGTTTGCTCTTGCAATGCCAGCATTCAGTAGCATAAGACAGGTTGTTTGGCATGAGTTTGAGGCCATCTATGCCCAAGAACCATTGCATAAAAAAAAAAAAAAACACAAGGAAATTCAAATAGGCAGATGGTTAAGGAGTTTTCTCTGGGATTTTGTCTTCTGTTGGAGAGTGGTCGCTTGTTGGTTCCTAGCTGCCCAGCAAGCTTAGACCCAAAATAATCAAACAGAAAATATATTAATTAAGTCACTACTTGACCAATTAGCTCTAGCTTCCTATTGGCTAACTAGTATATTAATTTAACCCATTTCTATTAATCTGTATATCGTCATGTGTCTGTGACTTACCGAGTAAAGTTCCAAGCATCTGTCTATGGTGGCTCTGTGGCTTCTCTCTGACTCAGTCCTTCTTTCTCCCAGCATACAGTCTAGCTTTCCCTACCTAGTCCTGTTCTTCACTGCCATAGGCTCAAAGCCTTTATTCATTAGCCAATAAAAACAACACGTAGACAGAAGGACCTCCCACACCAATCTACTAGCAATTTCAGAGGCTACATTCTCATAAAAAAATCTCATCAATATTACTGCCTAAACATGAGCTGAAAAGGACAACTGCAATGGACATATTAACTTAGTAAAAAGTCTGTGAGGCTTTAGCTTGACACAAAGACACACAGGAAAATTTAGAATGAAAGAAAAATTCCACACCAAGAAAAAACTGACCAATTAGTCATTCAATGCCAAATAATCAACCTTGAGAATATATATACAAGTAGCATTATATTGAGGAATATACCAATGTGTATATATATGGAAAATTTATGTAACAACAGTTTATGTAAAATGAGGCTGTGAATTTGAGACAGGGAAAAGATGGGTATATGGGAGATTTATTTATTTATTTATTAAAAATTTCCAGCTCCTCCCTGCCTCCCTTTTCCCTCCCCTTCACCACCTCCCCTTCCCTCTCCAGTCCTAAGAGCAGTCAGGGTTTCCTGCCCCATGGGAAGTCCAAGGTCCTCCCCCCTCCATCCAGGTCTATAAAGGTGAGCATCCAAACAAACCAGGCTCCCACAAAGTCAGTCCATGCAGTAGAATCAAAACTCAGTGCCATTGTCCTTGGCTTCTCAGTCAGCCTTCATTTTTCAGAGAGAAAAATAATGTAATTATATTATAAACTCAAAAAATAAATAATCAAAGAGTCAACCTAGTTGATAAATAAACAGAGAGGAAAAAGAAAGAAAGGAAGGGAGACAGAGAAAGGAAAAAAGGAAGAAAATAAGGGAGGAAGGAAGAGAGAAAGGAAGAGGAAAAAGGAAAGAAGAGGTAGAGAAGAAGGAAATATAGTAGATTCCTTAGGAAAACTACGCTTGAATTTGAAATAAATTTTGTTTATTTTACCTGAGAGAACTATTCTTAAACTAAGTATTATTTCTGCATTTAAAAATTAAATAAATATCTTAGATACAATTTTTTGGACAATGGAATTTATTAATCTGGAAAAAATGATTTCCCAGTTGCACATGTCTAGAAAAAATGATTCTTAAGTAATTCTGTGCGTTTCTGCTTTTGAATTTTTTCTAGTTAATCTGCATATACAAAACTGAAATTTTATGAAGACTCCAAAATCGATTTTCTAACAGAATCACACAAAATATAGCAGTACAGAAAACAAAAACAACATCAGTTGTAATTTTTTGTGAAAACACTCTACTTTCATTGAGTGTTTAGAACTGGTACTCAGTGATAAGTGGGACTGAAATTCCCATAATGACTGCGGCCATTGGAGAGGTACAATGATGGTCTTCTCCACAATACAAAAGCCTCCAATATTGGTTTCTCAAGGCTATCAGCAAGGTCAAGTAGGGCCACTGCCTCACAACACTCTGTACATATTAGCAGTGGCATAGCTGTCCAGGTCTCAGAGGTACACATTATAATCAAGCAGAACCATGTATTGCTCATTCTCACACTAGCCATTAACTGCTGTCTTTATCAGTCTTAACGAGGGTACTTCCCATAAAAGGTTGACTCCTAAATCCTATTTATCACACACTGATTTGAGGGCTGGTATGAAACTTCTACATAGGTAGTCAACTCAGAAGGAGAGCTGGAGAGAGGAGGATGAAGTTAGCAAATAAGGAGGAAGGGTTAAAGGAAGGGAGGGAGAGGAGAGGAGATAGAGACAGACAGAACAATGCCCTCTATTGCCTGATATGCGGAATTGGGCATACCACTTCGTCTATACTTGAATTAACATACAATCCTGTTTACATTATTATTTTGTTATTGATGCAGAAAACATGTCAAGCAAATGATATTGCGACTTCTTATCCCATAACAAAAGAAGGAGTGATTTCATTAATCTAGCACCTTTCATGTGATAACAGAGTTTTACACCCAGATGCCAATCCATTTGCTCTTTATCCAGAAACAGAAGACCATCAATGCCAGGCTATTCTCTCTGTCCAACATCTGTGTCAGAAAATATATCAAGTCATGGATTCATATCCCTGAATGCAGTGGCATAGGTTTATTTGAAAGGTATAGACATCCTACAGTTAGGGATGAGACCATGCTTCTGTTTGCCAAAATAAACTTCTAGCTCATATGTCCCCACACCTGTTAGCAATGGGAGCATATTGCCATAAAGTCAAAAGGAAGCAGCAGGAAGTTAGCAGGTGTTCTGGGTGGAACGTTAAGAACAAATCAGACATGAAAAGGATTACAGGAAAATAGAGTGTAAAATAGGAAGCCTAGCACTTACACTTTGTAGAAAATACACTATAAATGCAGCCAGATCATTGTATACAGAGTTTAATAAGGTTCACATATTTTCTAACACTATATATTTCTAACATATTTTTAGTGTACACAGAAAAAAATTGTTACCCAAAGTCTCCTCATTTGTAAAAAAAAATTAGTAATTCATAACCTCACCATGAAAAGTCAACTAAGAATCATAGTATTTTAGGTTATGCTCCACGAGGTTTGAAAAACTATACTAAGCTTTTCAACATAGAATTGTTGCAACAAACAATTACCAAGTTTTATAAAAATGTAAATAAACAAATAAAAAATAAAGATAAAAATTAAAATCTCCATGTATTATAGTTATATAGTCAAAGCATGTAAAAATAAAACACAAATGTAAACCTACTTTTAAGGTCAGCAATAGACAGGTTGAATGTTTAAAATGGTGAAGAGGAGAACAAAAAAGACAGAAAGAATGAATTTGCCAAACAGAATTACCTCAGTCAAATTAGAGGCAAGTAGATTGAGCCAGATAAAGTAGGAACACATTCCCATGGAAAAATATAGCAGGAAATTAAACATTTTATTATTTGTACCACTATGATTTTAGTATGACATTGGAAGATAAATGGGAGGGGGTAAAAAGCTTTTAGAAGAAATTAAGTTTGCAAGTTACCAAATAAAACAGAATAAAAATACCTGGATTCATGACAGTGGCACCGTTTCACCAACAAGGCTGAACCACATCGCCAAGCAGCACTGCCAACTGAAGACCAAGTTTTCATTCAATATTGATCCGTTGGGAAATAAATATTATTCAAACAACAACAAGACCTTTCAAATTCTTGGTTCTGTCTGGAGATTGTATGTAGAAGCAACCGCTCACATCTGGAAGAGAAATGATAGGCTATGAATGCAGCCAGCTCAGGGGAGAGTCCAATGAACTGAGTCTTCAAGACAACATGCTAGGAATGCCCAAGAAGTAAAAATGAGTCTTGAGCGATGGAAAGGGATGTAGCTAAAGCGTTTGTTTACCCCACTAGCATTCCACCTGTGTTCCTTAGCCTTGATTTGTACTTAATTTTTTCTTTGTCAATCAAATGCTTTCACTAGGCCTTTGCCTTTGTATATTGCAGATCTGTAACTTTTAATTAGTTAGGGAGATAATACTTTAATTCTTTAAATTGTGTTTGAGAACCTTAAGCATAAATATTATATTACATCATTTTCTCTCTCTTTTCTCCCTCCTCCAATTCTTCCTATGCCTATTTATTCCCTCTAAAAGTCATCGTTTCTTTAATTTCTGTTACACACACACACACACACACACACACACAAATGAACATAATCATTTAAGTTGTCCGTGTGTTTATGTGTGTGTGTGTGTGTGTGTGTGTGTGTGTGTGTGTGTGTGTGCATGTGTGTTCATGGGTTGTCTAACTTATGGGTTGTATTATTTAACCTATCATTTTTCTTCTCCTCCCTGTACAAAACTTATTCCTCCTATCTCAGCACTCATTGCTTCTAGCTTTTAATCTAGATCTAGAATCTTTTGATATTTTTTTCTATATGTTGGTATGTCAATAGGTATTTTCATGAACAGATCTAGTTTTAGAAACCATTTTCTTGAAATTTCAGGAGTGAAGGTTTTTTGTAAAATCTACATGACAATATTTAACAGCAGGTGTGCTGGTTCCCTCACTATTATAATTTTTTTGATCCACTGTTTTCATTTTTTTCAGACTTAGTGAAGTTGCTCATGAATGTATCAAGTGAACTATTCTTTATATTTGATCAGTGTGGATTTTGTAATAATTCAGTTCTTGGATGACTCATCTATAACTAGGGTATGATTTGCTTCTCAGAGATTTTGAACTTAAATTACAAAGATCTTAGGTCTTTGAACTGCAGAGAATTTAGAAACAACTAGAGATTGAAAAACCATAATCTATGTTATAAATATGAGCTTGGATTATCAGAGAACAGAAATTGAGTATTATGGTATTTAACATACACTGTTTTTTTTTTTTCAAACTGATCCTGTGTTCAAGACTTGATCCCAAATTGGTTGTTCATATCATAGGTATTTGGATCCATTTAGATTCTAAGACATTAGTCCTTAAAGATTTAATGCACAAACTCTTGCTGGTTTCCTATTTCCATGTCATTTTAGGAGGTTGAAACTATTCAGATGTGGTAATGAGCTCTAGAAAATCATATCTTATTCTTGATTTTCTACATGACATGAGTTGAGCAGTTCTACTCTGCTGTATCTTCTTCTATAACCTCTATTCTCACCACCAATCAGAAATAAGAAAGCAAGCCTCACATACATTGAAATATTTGAGTAAAAGACATTTTATATATCAGGCTGTTTTTCTCAAAAGTTTGACACGGTGATGAAAATCACACTAAGATACTTCCTCCCCAAATTTACCACATTCCAAAATATTATTTTTGTAATTTAAAAACAACAAAATATTTTAATCTACATGAAGAGTGGGTTCTTTTCTGACAAGGAATATAATTTAAATAAGAATAGATTTATTCTTATTAAATCTATTAATAAGATTTACTTATTACTCACTTACCATGAAAAAAATTGCGACAAAAATAAGAATACTGTGTTTTCATATTCTGGGAGTAAACAACTCTTAATTTAGAACTTAGCACATATCAAAATATAATTCATAATTAAGTAAGAATTCAAATCATTCCCATGTTCTGGTAAAAGATTAGTATTTGTTACCAGGGATCTATTTTTAAATTAAAACAATATGAATCTCTCTAATTACAAAAATGATTGTAAAGAGGACTTAGAATTTAAGGAAGAACAACAAAAGAATATAATCAAATGTAAATACAGCAAAGTTTGTGCAATTTCATTTTACTCTTTGTGCATGAGTGGTTCATCAGCATACATATATATATATTCTAAGTCCTCTAGAAAAGCAACAAATGTTCCCAACTATGGAGCCATCTTCCAGACTCATTTCCTTTCACGAATAACTTATATTTGATGTTTAAGGTAAATTTACAAAATTTCAAATAATGTCTTGTGCATAGAGAATAATAAAAGACTACATTAGACAATGATATACAGTGTATTTTGATTTATGACAGTTGTATAAAGATACATACTTAGTAAAATAATACATGCATATGTTTGTGTTCAAGCAACTAAATGCATACTTATATCGGTAATTTCCTTAGTTTTAGGATAGGAAGATATCAGCTGCAGGATTTCCAATAACTTGCTTCAGGCATGTTAATCAATCTTCTGATCAAAGAGAGAAAGGACAGTCATATTGAGAAGAGTAGGAAAGTTCATTGAATCCAGATCTATTTTTTAGAGACTGACAGAACACTTGCAGAGATTTGTATAGGAAAGAACAAAGGGGAGGATATTGATTAGTGAATATCAGATGGTCAGGCTACAGTTTAGGTGATTTTTGTCTCAGAACAATTTATGTGAGGCGACCTTATATGATAGTGTTATCAGTAGAGGGCCAGTTTCCATAAATTGACTGTTCTTGCTAAAAGGGGCAACTATAGTTTATATATGAGGTAATTGTTTCCATTTTCACAGAAGTGCTCTCATCAAGGATAATTTGATATGTAAAATCAAAATTGCCTAGGGATAATTATAGCTCCTTTCCTTACAGATATTTATTAATTAGCCTGGACACTTGAATAACTTAAGCAGATAGCAACTCAGAAAGTTAGGAGAAGGATAGAGAGGCAAGAGGGCTTCACAGGGATAAAAAGGTTTGGTTAGGTAGGCCTAACTTCAGTGTGAATAATCTCATTGAATATTCCAAACTCACCAACTTAGTTTTGTAATTGTTCTCACTGAAAATTGCTATCAGTAACAGGGGAAGGGTACAGTTAAAGGTATAAAGTTCCTCATTATATATTTATTCTGATTTCATACATTTTCTGATATTCAATAATTAAATATCTCATAGTGTAAGCAATATTTTCATGATTTATAGCACTTAGTCTAAATATATGCTATAACAATCAGGGTAAGGCACAACATAGTGAACAGTATGATAGAATATCAACCATTTCCCCGAATAACTAACTTTCCAGGGAAATATAACTAATTAGAGGAGATGATTTATATGTAAATTACTTGCTGTGAAAACATGAAGGCCTGAGTTTGAATCCCAGACAAACATCTAAAAATCACGTTGTGGAAGATGAACACAGACTAAGCCTTGGGAAGTGCTGGCTCGCCCGTCTTTTAAAAATAGTTGGCTCAAGATAATATGAGAGCTCTTATCTCAAAAATAAGATGGATAATTGTTGTAAAGAGAGGGGGTTCCTTGTTTGTCCCAGCTGCCCGGCTAGCTTACACCAGAAATAATCACACAGAAACTGTATTCATTAAAACACTGCTTGACCCATTAGCTCTAGTTTCTTATTGGCTAATTCTTACATCTTAATTTAACCCATTTCTACGTATCACCATATGCCTGTGGCTTACCGGCAATATTCTAATCAGTGTCCATCTCAGGCGGAAGATCGATGGCGTCTTTCACTGTGCCCTTTTTCTCAGTATTCTGTTCTGTCTTCTCCGCCTACTTAAGCTCTGCCCAATCAGGGCCAAATTAGGTTCTTTATTCATTAGCCAGTGAAAGCAATACATAAGCAGACTTTTTTTTCTCTCTCCAAACAACTTTGTTCTGTATGAGGGCACTATTAATCAGGTCTTTCATGGTATATCCTGTGTGCCAGGTTCATCTCAGTCATCAGCTGATTGAAATAATTTTTTGAGGGTGTTCACAGCAACCTTTCAGAAGGCCTTGTCCAAGAAACCATATTAGTGTAGAAGCAATCCACAGGTTCTCGTCTTCTAAGAAAACGAAAAGGAACCTCTTTTCCAAAACACCATATCCTTAGACCCATATTTTGAAGTTAAGATACCTTTATAATATACATGCTGGTTTAGCTTAGCAACCCATACAATGAAATGTCTCTCTGTATTTAGCTCCTTCACTTTCAAAAAATTGAAAAGAAAAACACAAAATATACGGAATTCAGACTCTCTGTGAATTTTCCATTTTTACATGACTTTTATTTATTTCTTTTAATTTATGACTATCTATACTCTGTCTCTTTAAAGACTTTAAAGTCTTTTTTAAAGCATTAACTTTATTTTATGACTATCTATATTCTTTTTCTTCCCTCTCCCAAGCCTACGTACATTTATCCAACATTGTGACCCATTTAGAGGTCTTTTATATATAAATCTGTCCTATTGCATTGTCCTTAATTCTCTGCTGTCTTGAAGAGCTTTTAAGATGCTAAGCAGCTTGGTTGCAGCTGCTCTGGACGCTGGCTCCACCTCTCTCCAATTTTAAAATGGTAGAAGCATCACCAGTGCTAGCTCTGGGGCCGCAGGGCAGGAGCCGCATTCAACCCGAGAATAAGCATGCAGCACATAAAACATTTTATCTGAGTTACCGGCCAAACCTGCCACTCAGAGCACTGTATAGCCTGGAAACATCTCTGTGTATGGTGGCAGAAATCCACCATGCTCTCCTGATTGTGCATGCCTAGTAGACCTGATCCTGCTGCCTTCCCAGGCAGGGGTCACTGAGCCATAGGCATGGTCTCAGTCACTTTTCTTCCAATCCTTGTGGGCACAGAAACACCCCGGCCCACAGATGCCATTGAAATGCTTCATAGACAGAGTTCCCAATGATGGAATGCCCTAGGAAGCCATGTTTTAAAACCGTGCAGCTTTTTTCCTGCTATGGCCGAATCAGGAAAATCTCTCTCAAAGGAGCCAGCAAACAACAAAAAGCTGTGTTAAACTGTATTTTTGGGTTTAAAATTAAGCTCTCTCAGGTTTTTAAGTGTATTTAGTTGGCCATGTTGGGCTGGGAATTATTGTATAGAGAGGGTGTCCCTTGTTTGTCCCTGCCACCTGGCTAGCTTCCACCCGACTGCAGGAGCTTTGGAGCTCTGCCTTGTGCATGACTGGGGATCTTTGAGTCAGTTTCCATCATTTACTGAATGAATGTTCAATGATGACAGTTAAGGTAGTCTATTTGTTCCAGTTGCTACCTAATCACTGAAAAGGAACATAGTTCTACTGCCATGTATTTTAACTGTAAAATACAAATACTGCATGCTTTTTTACATTTCTATGCAAAGTGAAAACATGCAATATTTTTATTTCTGAGCTTGACATATTTTACCACCATGATGACCTCCAGTCCCCATATAAATCATATAATGTCCTTCTTTACACTTAACTGGTGTTCCATTCCTAATTCATGTCACATAATCTGTAACTATTCTTTTATTGATAACTACCTAGGCTGAATTCTAATTATTTTTTTTAAATTACATTACAGTGTTGTAACAAAACAGCATGGGAGAAAACATATTGAGACACAAAACAATACATAAACACATGGAACACAGTAGAAAACACCACTATCATGGATAATTACTAGTTGGAACTCTAGTTTAAATTTAGAGTTAGTATTTACATTCACACTAAAGGAAAAGTGATACTTGTCTTTCTGTGTCTAGGTTATCCTCACTGTGTTATTTACAGCTTCACACGTTCAGGTATAAATTTCATAATTTCATTGTATCTTCAGATAAATAATATTTTATTGCACTTTGTGCACCACATTTTTATTATTCACCTAATACTTGATAGACCCTAAACTGTTTTTATATTCTGGATATTGTGAATAAGCAACATGAATTCTGCAAGACACAGCAAGTGTCTCAGTAGTAGGTTATATAGCTATTTGTGAATATTCTCTGTAGTTTTATAACTGGATAATAAATTAGATCTATTTCTATTTTGAGGAATTTCCACACTGATTACAGTCATAGATGTTCCAGTTTGTACTTTTACCCACGGTGATGAGAATTTCTCTTCCCCTACATTCATGTAGGAATTTATTTTTATTTTTGTCTTTTAATATGAATCATTCTTACTAGAGAAAAATAAAAATCTCAAAGTAGTCTTAATATTCATTTTTCTTCTAGCTAAAAATTTTAATCTTAAAAAGTTTTTCAACCAGTTATATTTTTGGATATTCTTTTTATTTCAATATTTCTATTTTTTCAATATTCCAAATTTATCGTCATTTGGTTAATCTGTGTCACTTTTACAATGATGGTCTCTTCTATCATTAATTGTAATTACATGCATATATATTTATATATGTATATTGCTAATATAACATACTCAGTCTGTAATATGGTACTCAGGTGTATGTTTTCAAAGCAGAATATGATATCGGATAACCAAACTGTGTGCTCTCCCTAGAGAAGAATATTTTTTTGGCTCCCAGCAATACTTAATTTCCTGTATTTTTTTCTCTAGGGTTGAAGCCACCTGGGCTTCTCAAGGTACATTTGTATTGTCGACAAAGTATGTATATTGGTGTCATCCTTGTTCAGCTCACATTTGATGACATATTGGATTTTGTTTCTCACTTTACCAGGAGATGCAGTCTCATAGAATCCCCCCTGATCTACTGTTTCTTACAATCTTTCCACCCCCTCTTCCATAATATTCCCTGTGGTTTAGGTATAGAATCAATGTCCATTTGGGAGTGGGCTGCAAAGTTCAGATTAGTAGTGGGTTTCTGTAACTGTTTTCATCTTCTGAAAGCAGAATTTCCTTGATAAGAGTTGAGGACTGAACGTTTCTATGGCTATGGGGACAGATGTTTAAATTGTAAGAATTTATGGTGGAGGTAGGCATATCTCTAAGATTAATGACTTCACTAGGCCTGAGTGGTTGGTTAAATTTTTTAGTGGCAGGCATGGCTCTCCATGGGCTTAGTGAGTCTTGAGTCCATTATGTTACCTCAAAGCCATTTATGCCACAACTGCATCCTAGGAATATCTGTGTCGTGCAAATCCTTGCGGATCATAGGTGTCATAGCTGGGTAGTGCTCTTTGTAATCTCACCATTTTGGAAGCTTGTCATGTTTTGGTACCATCACACACATAAGTAGTCCCTGGGAGTAAGTTTTCAGGACACTTCCAGCTCAGCAGCCTTGTAACACTGTATCTGGCATGCATGGTATGAAATTAGAATATGTCTCTTGGAACAACCAAGGTAAAAGCAATATTGGGAGTACCTCAGCCAGCCTTGAATAACAAGTGAATAAGGACATTCTCATGCCTGATATTAGTGTCTGTGTTAGATGGTCCTTGGAGGAAGTTTTGTCCCAGATCCAGAAATACAATTCATAAGTTCATTCTCATTAGACACTGTTAGATACAAATCTTCAGATGTCAATACATTTCCTGGACTACCTGCAAAAATAATTAAATTAAACAGGGACATTGTTGGAAAAGGGGTCTGGGGAATACTATATAGTGAAAGATCACAGTCCAAGTGAGTTGAGCGGAGTGGAAATGGTGTTCTCTCTAGAAAGAGAGGAGAAAGATAGATGCATATGAACGGAAAGGAGGATGAAGGGTGAAAAGAAGGATACAAGTTATATGATGGCAGGATGAGAAAGTGGAGCTGAGGATGGGAATATTAGAAGGGTGAGAGTAAAATTACAATGATGATGTCTGAGAAAAACATAGGGAATCATACTATTATCTAAAAATAAAACAAATACACTAATTCAATATAGAAATTTACACATGTTGCTATAGTTCAGTCAATTATTCTCAAATTTAGGTTTTCTCTTCTTGTCAAGTAAATAATTTTATGTCTGATAATAATGATAATAATGCTTTTTTGCTTATTGTTTTCTCTCTGTAGTCAGGGGTTTCCCATGAGCCAAAGTCATTATATCTCACATTACTCCCATATCAACATTTGGATTAGAAGCTTAATATGTTAACTAGAACAGACAAATATTTAATAAAATATATATTTTGAACTGTTTATGATACCTATGTGTAGAGATTTCTTTCTGCAAAAGTGAAAATTTACTCATAGAATATAGAACATAAAGTGCCCATGTCTATCTAGTCTTATGAAAAAAAATGTATGTTCTACAAAGGTGAGTGCCTTTTTGCAGATAAAGATATCCTCAAAAATGGCAAAGGAAATAATATGTCTAGTAAAAATTTGATCTGTTACAACAGATGGCACAACTAAAGAAGCTTAGAAATCTAAGTCCTTAAATGTAAAATATAAGATTTATAAACTGATGTAAATAATAAGAGAAAAAAGTTAAACTGAATCAACTACATGATCGTAAACACAAAACAAGAAAATACAACAAAAGTAAGTGATAGTTATATATATCAGACTAAAGAGTGTTTTATTCCTAGAATTTAAACATCACCATTTTAAGTAGTGTCCAGTGATACTCCTATGTAACAACACGTCATTGTTGTTTAGATGACAAAGTCACTGAACTTTTACTGAGCTGTTCTCACAAGTTTTCATGGAACACTTGAAATGTATCAACAAGATTTATGTTTATAAGGAAACACAATGTCATTACAAGTTGATAATACAAACAGTAAAAGTGTTCTTATGAATAATCATATTATTCAATATATACAATATGAAATGCCCTGAATTCAGCTTCCAAGTCATACATTACACAAAAAGAGTGAGGTGACATACAATATCCTATTTTGCAGTCAGAGGCAGTTGATAATGACATTGAGACAGTGTTTCTCATATACAACATGGCAACAAACACATGAACCTAAAGCAGTAGTAACAGTATGCACAAGACCTGGCCAAGATCAAGGCAAACAAATGCCTAGCACAGAGAACTTGAGTACAAATTCCTACCCATGCATTAAGAGCTATTGGAAGTTCACAGATGCTGTGACAGGGAGGGCCAACATTCCTTATGATCTGAAGAATATCATTCTCCAGTGTACAGACACAACACAAAAATAATGAGCAATTCAAATTGAACTTTGTGAGTATAAGATAAAATAATGGGTATACAAAGTTAAGTGGATAGTGAAGTGAATTTGGTCTTTAAATAATTGTGGGTCTTTAATACATTGTACAAACCTCCCAAAGAATTAGTCAAAAGGAAGAATAGTACAAACAGAAAATATAAATTAAGAAACAACTTTTGTTGGCATTTTATATTTAAATGAATTATAAGATTATAAGCAAAGTATTTGCCTTAATTTTCAGCATACAAAATGAGTTTTGATTTTTAATGTCTAAAATCATAAATATTTTACTTCAGTATTTAACACATGCTTTCCTACTAGATGCCAAATGGAATATAAACTGTTGATTGAAAGGCTGGGGATGTACTGAGTTGTGATACAGAAACATTTAAAGTTCAAAATTCCTATTAACTTTTCAATTTCACTTCTTCAAATTGTGGCTTCTTTTATTTCACCTGATAAATTGCAGATTTTGGTCTAAACTTACATTCCCCACTAAATGTCAGATTTTAACATTTTTATCATGTGAGACACAGAAAAGGCAAGAACATTGCCTGAGAGCCTATCATAGAAAATATCCTATTAAGAAAACCAGATATAATTAGATTAGGCAAATCAAATAACTACTTAATACAGACTATTGTTTACAGGTATCCACATTTTAAGATAGTGTAGGTGTATTTAAAACAAAAGTTTGTAAGTCATTTATAAAGAAATGATGTTTGTATGAAATTCTATTAATGTACAAAATAATTAGATCCATAATTAAATTTCAAATTTTGCCATAGGAAATATAAAATATTTCATGTGTGATCTGTTCCAAAATAAGTTAGCTTATTATGCATGTTTGTACATATTCAATATGAATATATTTTGAAATACCATTGCTATGCTAAAGTCTAATGTACAGGTCAACCACAGTCAAAACCTCTATCATTGCATTTTCTTTAGGATGTTGTATAGAGAAAATAAAACACTGCTTAAAAATATTAAGGTAATTTTGGTTTTGAAATGTATTTTAGACATAATAGATGCTTATGTAATGACCAATAAATCATAATTAGTTTCCGAATTCAGTGAGGTCATGGTTTTAATCTTTTGATTTTTCAAACATATAAATTCATAAAATAAAAATATTTGGCAATTATTGTATTTTTCTTTCATCAGACATAATGTGTATAATTTGTAAAACTGACATTATCTAACATTATATCCAGTTTATCTGACAAACACAAAAATGATTATATTTTCATTTAATAATTTCAATATTTATTTGCTATATGGCAGTCATAGGATAAGTTAGTGCTTCAGTCTTCTATCTTATTTGAGACAGGGTCTATGTTTGCCCTCTGCATATCCCGTGGTAGCTATCCCTATGGTTATAATCGATTTCTCTGAATCCTTTTGTATCTCACTGTAGAATTGCTTGCATTACAGGTGCTTGCCTTAGTATTCTGTTTTCATTGGGCCCCTTTTATTCAAACTAAAGTCTTTATCTTCACAGTTAGCACTTTAATCAATAAGTTCACTACCCATGCCTATATAACAATCTTAATTTTATTATTTAACCATACATAAAAGAAGGTCAAGAAATTTCCCGTTCAATAAAGCACAGATAGAATAATAAGAAATTAAAAATCCAATGCATAGTTTTCAACTCCATATCACCCAAATAATTTTGTTATTGTGACTTCTGAGTTATTGATGTGTGCAAAGGTAGGTTGGTGTGTGTGCATGCGTGTGTGTGTGTTTGTGTGTGTGTGTGTGTGTGTTTGAATTTTGTTTGAAGTTATTTTGAAGTCAATTTGTCCAATATGGAATGTCATTTCAATAGATTTATCCCATAATCATTTAATTGTCCATTGAATTGTAAAAAAAAGTGTGTTACTACTGCAAGACTTCACAATCTATATCCACATTCTAATATATCACCTCTCCAGGTTGTGATGTGGTTTTAATATTACAGTTTTTTACCTTACTATAACTTAATTACAACAAAATTTGAATATGTATCTAGGAGAGAATCAGGGCACACATCATAAGGCCATCTGCTTGTGAATTGTAAAAACCACTTAATTTGGGATTTATAAGTTGCTATATTATACAATTACTTGTGGACAATTATACATTATGCTCTATAGGGGTGTCTTACTTGGGGTTTATACTATTCAGATGTCAAACTGATATTAAGTAACTTAAGAACTAAGAGTGGTAACTACCTTACCCACATTGTAACCCATTAAGAACTAAGTGTTAGTTTGGTTTACCTAACCCACATTGTAGCCCATTAAGAGAGGCCAAGGCAAGAGATCTAGACAGGATTTGAAGCAGAAGCCACAGAGGAAGTATGATTTCTTTTTCTTTTTCCTCAGAGCTTGCTCATCATACTTTCTTATGAATCCCAGAGGTATCTGAGTGAGCTTAGGCATCCAACATCTGTCATTAACCAAGAAAAGGCCCCTACAGATCTTTCTATAGTCCATTTGGTGGAGCTCTGTGAGATTCTTCTTCCCAAATAAATCCTGCATATGTCAAGTTGATGGGAAAGATATAGTATGAGAAGATTATATATTGTATTGACTGCCAGATCCTGTTATTATAATAAATAAGAGTCGAAGTTTGAATAGCAAGAACCAAAACGCAGTTTGTTAGAAATATTTCAACCTCTTACCAAAATATAAAGAGGAGATAGAGTTCACAATATCAATATAAAAAATATACAATACTTTGTATTTTACTAATACATAAAATGCACACTCTCAAAGGCTCCAAAGACAGAGATATTAAGAGTAGTATCATTTGTCTTGATTAAATCAGTAATAATATATGTATTAAATATTATATTGCTATCATAACTGTGTACAATTGTTAAATAATTAAATAATTAAATTGAAATTAAGCAATATTCAAGAAGACATGATTGAATAACCTATAAGGGAACTCTATTCAGAGATAATTTTTGAAAAGTGACACAGGAATATCCTCCCATCTTTCACAGGAGTTACATTTTTTTATTTTAAAACATAACCTGTCTTCTGAGTTGAGCTGAATACCATTTCATCACCTCTCTTCACTGCTATGCCCAATTGCTACCCCAGCTTGGGATTGTAGTTGTTGGAAAGTCATTTGTTTGTTTTGATCCCTCCTATTGATTTGGGGATTTACTTTATACATAATACAAAACACCACCTATTTAACTGAAGTACAGCATATTATGTAGTATAGAACCTTGACCCTTACCACAGTATTTATTAAAAGGATTCTTTTATTGTGGCTGCTGTCTTTGGAATTCTACATTCCTAGGTAATTTTAAAATATTTCATACATTCTGCTATTTTGTTTTATTATCAATTTCCTGATTATTGTTGGGTTCTCCTTCTACCCTAGTCACGATCCATTCTTTCTCTATCAGGCAGCTCAATTCCCAGCACCAGCCACTCTAGAAAGATAAGCAACCTATGTTTGATGTGCAAAAACAATATCTCCTGATCAAAGGCACTGTTTCAAACAGTTGGTATAACGCTCACAACTACTAATTCTTCATTTTGACTCTGTTATTAATATTTACTTATTCCCATAGCTCAGCCTGATGATTGGTTGCAGATCTCCATTTGTTTTGAACAGCTATTGGATGAAGGTTCAAGCGTCTATGGAGCTGTGTATTGTAATTGGTTTTCTTTGCCTAACATCTAATAACCACTTACCAGTGAATACATACTATATTTGTTTTTCTGAGTCTGGATTACCTCTCTCAGGATGGTTTTTCTACTTCTATCCATTGTCCTGTAAATTTCATGATGTCATTGTTTTTTTCACCTGATAAATATTCCACTGTGTAGATATAACACATGGGAATAGGCCTGAGACAGTAAACTTTTTGTGAGTGGGAGTGGATCCAGACCAGAGAAAGGTATGGAAAGAGGACTAAGCCAGAAACCTAGGCCAGAGCTGAGACAGTGAACTCTACAGGAGCATATTTGAGCCAGCAACCTTAGGTGGAGTGGGCCTGGGATGGTGAACATCATGAAAAGACCAAACCTAAGAATAACATGTATAGAAGAAGGAGAAGTTCAACTCAAAAGCAAAGAAAGTATGTTTAACAAATAATAGAATAAAGCTTTCCCAACTTAAAGAAAGGTATTCCTATAAAGATACAAGAAGCTTACAGACTATTAAATATACTGGATCAAAAAAAAATGACCCTTGCCACGTAATAATCAAAACAATAAAGATGCAGAATAAAGAATAAACGTTTGGAATTGCAAAGAAATATGGGCAAGTTACATATAGAGGCAGACCTATCAGAATTATACCTGATTTCTCAATGGAGACAATGAAAGCCAGAAGGTCCTGGTAAAGCATTATGCAGACATTGAGAGGTGATGGATGCCAACTCAGACTACTATACCCAGCAAAAGTTTCAATCACCATAAAAGGACAAACAAGGTATTTCATGACAAAACCAGATTTAACTAATAACTACCAACACACCCATCCCTACACAAAGTAATTATAAGAAAACTCCAACCCAAGGAAGTTGGATTCATCAACAAAAAACAGACAATTGATGATCTCACATTAGCAAATTCCAAAGAAAGGGAAAAAATAACATTACCAACAACAAAACATAAATTAACAAGAGAAAGAAATCACTGGTCATTAATATCCCTTATTATAAATGGACTTAACTCACCTATAAAAAGACACAGGCTAACAGACTGGATGTGAAAACAGAATCCATACTTCAGATGCATAAAAGAAACACACCTCAACCCCAAGGACAGTCATTGCCTCAGAGTAAAGAGTTGAGAAAAATTTTCCAATCAAATGGACCTCAGAAACAAGCTGGTATAGTTTTCCTAATATCTTATGAAATAGACTTCAAACTAAAATCAATCAAAAGAGGAAAAGAAGGATATTTCATATTAGTTGCAGAAAAATCTATCAAGAGGAAATGTCAATACTGAACGTCTATGCCCCAAATACAAGGGTACTCTCAAATGTAAAATAAACACTTCTACAGCTTAAATCATACATTAAACACCATGTACTAATAGTGGGAGACTTCAACACTGCACTCTCACCCCTGAACATGCCAGTCTGAGAAAAAATTAACAGAAAACTAAGGGAATTAACAGATGTTATGACTCAAATAGGCTTAACAGACATATACAGAACATACTATCTAAACCTAAAAGAATATATATTCTTCTCAGTACTTCATGGAACCTTCTCAAAAACTGACCACATACTCGGCAACAAAACCAACTTCAAGAAATACCAAAAAAAAATTGGATAATCCCAGGTATCTTATCAGATCACCATGGCTTAAAACTAGAATTCAACAGCAACATTAATTCCAGAATGCCTACAATCACATGGAAATAAAACACTGCTCACTTGCATCGCCAGTGGGTCAAGTAAGAAATAAAGGGAGAAATTAAAGTCTTCCTAAAATTTAGTTAAAATGATGACATAACATACCCAATTTTATGGAACACAAAGAAAGCAGTGTTGGGAGGAAAGTTCAAATCATTAAATGCCTACATAAAGAAGAGAGAAAAATCCCACACTAGTGAATTAACAGAACATTTGAAACATTTAGAACAAGAAGAAGCAAAGTCACACAAGAGAACTAGATGGCATAAAATTATCAAATTGAGAGCTGAAATCAACAGAATAGAAAAAAAGAAAACAATACAAAGAATCAATGAGACAAAAAGTTGGTTCTTCGAGAAAATCAAGAAAATAGACAAACCTTTATTCAAACTAACCAAAAGGCAAAGACAGAACATTCAAATTAACAAAATCAGAAATGAAAAGGGGGACAGAACAATAGACAAGGAGGAACTACAGAGAATCATCTGGTCATACTTCAAAAACCTGTACTACACAAAATGGGAAACTTAAATGAAATGGAAAACTTTCTGGATAACTATATGTTACCAAAAATAAATCAAGACTAGATATAAAAATTAGATAGATCTATAACTGCTAAATAATAGAAACAGTAATCAAAAGTCTCACAA
Organism: Myodes glareolus; assembly: GCF_982192425.1. Taxonomy (NCBI): domain Eukaryota; kingdom Metazoa; phylum Chordata; class Mammalia; order Rodentia; family Cricetidae; genus Myodes; species Myodes glareolus. The sequence goes on along the minus strand of NC_142027.1, from coordinate 18,326,669 downwards.
CCAAACTAAGTCCAGGACCAGATGGTTTCAGCTTGAATTCTGTAAGATTTTCAAACAAGAACTAATATCAATGTTCCTCTCATTGTTCCACACATGAGAAACAGAAGGAACATCATGAAACTCTTTTTATGAGGCTTAACTTACCCTGATACCCAAACCACATTAAGATATTACTAAGAAAGACAAATACAGACCAATTTCACTCATGAATATTGATGCAAAAATACTAAATAAAACAGTGGCAAATTGAATCCAAGAAAACATCAGAATCATCATCCACCATGATCAAGGCAGCTTCATCTGAGAGATGCAGGGATGGTTCAACATACAAAAATCTGTCAATGTAATCACCATATAAACAAACTGAAAAATAAAAACCACATGATCATCTCATTAGATGCCAAAAAAGTTTTTAACAATATACAACATCCCTCATGATAAAGGTCTTGGAGATAGCAGGAATACAAGGAACATCCCTAAACATATTAAAGGCAATTTACAGCAAGCCAACATCCATCATCAAACTAAATGGAGAAAAACTCCCAGAAATTCTACTAAAACCAGGAACAAGATAAGGTTGTCCACTCTCTCCATATCTATTCAATATAGTTCTTGATGTACTAGCTAGAGCAATAAGACACCAAAAACAGATTAAGGAAATATAAGTCAGAAAAAAAAGAAGTCAAACTCTCACTATTTGTTGATGATATAATAGTTTACATAAGCAACCCCAAAAATACTATCAAGGAACTTCTACAACTCATAAACACTTTCAATAATGTGGCAGCATAGAAGATTAACTAAAAAAAAGTCTGAATTCTGTAGCCATCCTTTACACAGATGATAATGGCTTGAGAAAGAAATTAGAGAATATTACCTTTCATAATAGCAACAAATAGCTTCAACTATATTGAAGAAACCCAAACCAAACAAGTGGAAGATTTGTATGATAAAACTGTAAATCTTTGAAGATAGAAAATGAAAAAGACACCAGAAAAGGGAAAGATCTCCCATGCTCTTGGGTAGGAAGGACTAACATATTAAAAATGGCAATATTACCAAAAACAATCTACATATTCAATGCAATTCCCATGAACATTCCAGCAAAAATTCTTCACAGACTGCGAAAGAATGGTGCTCAAATTCATATGGAAAAGCAAAATACCACAGCACCAGTGGAGCCATCCAGAGGGGTAAATGTGTCCCCGCCTGACTGGTCATATGCCCCTGGCAGGGAGCACAGGCAACCTCCAATCCCCTAAAGTTTCTGAACATTCAGTGGGGCTTTTCCCCGGCTACTTGCTTTCTCTATTTATCCCACCCCAGCTTGCCCCCAAGCACCCTTTTCCATCTGTGGGGTCCTAGGATCCCCCAACTCTGTCTGCGTCTGGACAGAGGGTCTGGGGACACAGTGGTGAGTACAAGGCTGCAGACGTTTCTTTCTTCCACCGAGTCTACATCTACCAAGCCAGCCCTTCTGTCTGAGAGGTACTTTGTCAGCAAGTGATCCTGATCCAGAACCAGAAGATCCATCTGGAAGGATCCACTACAACAGCCTATTTCAGGGTGGAGAGTATCAGAGATCCAACTCCAGTGCTGAGGGGACCTAAGAGAGGGCAGAGCAAGAAAAACACCCAAGTACACAGTTGGTCACAGCAAAGATCGGACAAATCTCTTCTAACAGCATTTGAAGGAACAGATGGGCAGGAGCCAAAGAAAGAATTCCTTCAACAATCTGAAAAGCAACAAGAGAACACCAGAATGCAGCGAACATACATCAGGAAGACTGAAAATCCTAATCCAGAAAAAGTAAAAGAAATAGACTGTGAATGTAACATTATGAAAGTGATAGAGTTCCTTAAACAGGATGTGAAAAATTCCTTTAAAGAAATGGACAAGAAGACTAACAAAAAGTTAGAAGAAATGAATAAATCCCTCAAAGATCCTGAAGAAAACCAAGGAAAAGCAATCAAATAACTAATGAAAACAGTTTAAGACTTGAAAACTGAACTAGAAGCAAAAAAAAAAAAAACCCAAGAGATGGCAGGATATGGAAATATGGGTAAATGAACAGAAACTACAAAGACAAGTATAACAAACAGAATACAAAAGATAGAAGAAAGAATCTCAGACGCTGAAGATATTATAGAGGAAATAAACACACTGATCACAGAAAACAGCAAATCTAACAAATTCTTAACACAAAACATCCAGGAAATCTGGGACACCATGAAAAGACAAAACCTAAGAATAATAGGGGTAGAGAAAGGAGAATTACAGTTCAAAGGTCCAGAAAATATATTCAACAAAATTATAGAAGAAAATTTTCCCAACCTAAAGAAGGATATTCCTATGAAGGTACAAGAAGCATACTGAACATTAAATAGACTAGATTAAAAAAACAAAACAAAAAACAAACAAACAAACAAAAACAACAACAAAAACAAATGCCTCACCAAATAATAATCAAAACACAAAACATTGAAATTAAAGAAAGAATATTAAGAGCTACAAAGGAAAAAGCTCAAGTAACATATAAGGTAAACCTATCAGACTTACACCTGACTTCTCTATGGAAACCGAAAAAGTCAGAAGGTCTTGGATAGATGTGCTGCAGAAACTAAGAGATCATGGATGCAAGTCCAGACTACTTTATCCAGCCAGTTTTCTTTCACCATCAATGGAGAAAACAAGATATTCCAGGATAAAACAAATTTAAACAATATGTAGTCACAAACCCAGCCTTACAGAAAGTAAAAGAAGGAAAATCACAACCCAAGAAAGCCAACAACACCCACAATAACTCAGACATCTAACAGCCCCCAAACAGCACAACTGAAAGAAAGGAAACACACAAACTCTACCATCAAAAAAAAAAAATAACTGGAGTTCACAACCACTTGTCATTAATATCGCTTAATATCAATGGACTCAATTCACCTATAAAAAGGCACAGGCTAAGAGAATGGATACGAAAACAGGATCCAACATTCTGCTCTTTACAAGAAACACACCTCAACCACAAAGATAGACATTCCTCAGAATAAAAGGTTGGGAAAAGTTTTTTCAATTAAATGGACCTAAGAAACAAGTGGGTATGGATATACTAATATCTAACAAAATTGACTTCAAACTACAATCAATCAGAAGAGATGGAGATGAAAGCATTATACTCATATCAGGATCAATTCATCAGGATGAAGTCTCAATCCTGAATATCTATGCCCCTAAAATGAAAGCACCCACATATGTAAAAGAAACATTACTTGAACTCAAAGCACACATCAAACACCACACACTAATAGTAGAAGACTTCAACACTCCTCTCTCACCAAAGGACAGGTCAACCAGACAGGAATATAACAAGGAAATAAGAGAAGTAATGGAGGTAATGAATCAAATGAACTTAACAGACATGAATAGAACATTCCACCCAAATAGGAAAGAATATACTTTTTTCTCAGCATCTAATGGAACCTTCTCAAAAATTGACCACATACTCGGTAATAAAGCAAACTTCCACAAATACAAAAAAATTTAGTAACCACCTGTGTCTTATTGGATCAGAATTTAACAACAATTCTGCCCCCAGAAAGACTATAAACTCATGGAAACTGAAAGTCAACTACTGAATCACCCCTGGGTTAGGGAAGAAATAAAGAAAGAAATTAAAGTCTTCCTTGAACTCAACAAAAATAAAGACACAACATACCCAAACCTATGGGACACTATGAAAGCAGTGCCAAGAGGAAAGTTCATAGCACTAGTGCCCAATTAAAGATAACGGAGAAAGCACACCTTGGAGACTTAACAACACACTTGAAAGCTCTAGAAAAAAAAAGAAGCAGACTCACCCAGGAGGAGTAAAAGACTGGAAATAATCAAACTGAGGGCTGAAATCAATGAAATTGAAACACAGAAAACAATCCAAAGTATCAATAAAAGAAAAAGCTGGTTCCTGGAGAAAATCAACAAGATTGACAAACTGTAACATGAGGGGGCCGGCTTGTTGGGGTTTCTGTCCTGTCCGGTACCCCCCAGCTGGCAAACCCCAAAGAAAATCACAGACGGGACACCATAAGATTATAAACTGATTGGCTCATTAGGTCAGGCTACTTATTAGCTCTTTGACACATATTACCCCATTATCCTTATCTACTTTAGCACATGGCTCCGTACCTTTCTCAGCTGGGCAAGTTACATGCTGCCTCTTCAGTGATCTGCGCAGGAGTGGCAAGAGAGCTTCCTGTGTCCCAGAAAACTCCCAGTCTCTTTGCTCCACCCCTACTTCCTATCTGGCTTTCCCGCCTATACTGTCTGCCTGGCCAATCAGTGTTTTCTTAAAATATGATTGACAGAATACAGACAATTCTCCCACACCATTTCCCTCTTTTTTTTTTAAACAAAAGAAAATACCCATAGTCCATTTGTTGGGAATGTGGGCGTAGTATTTCAGGCTACTTCCTGCTGGTTGGGGGCGCTGATGATCTTATGGGGACCTAAAGAAAATTTAGAGTTATAATCAAGTCCTGACTAGAGTATCCTGTGAGACCTGATCATCTCAGGCAGCGCCTTGAATCCGTTCTGTATGTAGAACTCAGACATCTGGGCCATCTGTTCCTACCGGAGATTGCTCAGGTGGTCTCCCATGGCCAAAGATGAATTTTCTTAACTCTGAATAAATCCAGAGCCTCTCATTTTCTGTGGAAACACAAGCAAAATCTCTTCTCCAAAGTAACAAACCTTTTGACTTCAGTTTTGAAGCCAAGGTATTTTCAAAATACCTATCTCGGGTTAGTTCAGCAGTATTTATAAACAACAGTCCTTTAGCAGCTGTTGCTCCTTCCTCAGCATTTAAACAATTCAAAGAGAGCATAATAACATACAGTATCAAGATTCTCTGTGTATTTTCCATCTTTATTTTTAACCTCTATTTTTTTATTTTTACTTTTACTTTTTGAGACAGGTTCTCGGTATATCTTTGTCCTGGAATAACACTGTAGACCAGGCTGTCCTTGAACTCACAGAGATCCTTCTGTCTCTGCCTCCCCAGTGCTGGGATTAAAGGTGTTTGCTACTACACCTTGAACTGACAGAGATCTGTCTGTCTCTGCCTCCCAGGCATTGAGATTAAAGGCGTGTGTCACCACACCTTGAAGTCACAGAGGTCAAGCTCTACCTCTGTCCCTTAAAGTCACAGGGGTCAATATGCCTCTGCCTCCCAGGCATTGGGATTAAAGGTGTGTACCACCACACCCTATTTCTCCCTTTCTTTTCTATTTTTAATGACTTTAACCTTTTAGCCTGCATATATTTTTAACACACTGTAAACCATTTTGAGGTTTTCTTCATCTTTGAATCTCTCTTTACTGTATATTTCTCTTTTTCTGACCACATGAGTCTTTAAGGAGAGGACTAAAACCGTGACTTTTATGGCTGGAATTAGCCCATTCCTTAGCTTTCCAGCCTCATGGCTGAGGTACCAGCCAGAGCTGTGTTCACTGTCACAACTCTATGGCGTTTCAAGGTCCTTGCCAGCAAGCAAGCTTGCAGCATTCTGCTCACAGACCACACTCAATCAGACTGCCTGCCTGAAAGAGTCAGAGTTTGCCCTGGCAGGACGGCCCAGAAAGCCAGCATTTTCAAACGGTGCAGCTTTTTTCCTGCTATGGCTAAAGACCAAAAAGCATGCGTTCAGCTTTTCGTCAACACCATTTAAGTGTTTTGTAACAGGACCTTTAAAAAGAGCTTAAGTTTTGCAGCTGAAGCTGAGTCAGGAAGCCTCTCTTAGATGAGAGCACTTGCTTGCCTCTAGCAAGCAGAGCAGACCCGAGAAATTGCTGCTACCAAGAAGCCATGCTTTACTCTATTCTTTCCCAAACTTTCTCAAGCTTTTTGTGAATTCAGTGCCCCACGTTGGGCGCCATATGTAACATGAGGGGGCCGGCTTGTTGGGGTTTCCATCCCGCCCGGTACCCCCCAACTGGCAAACCCCAAAGAAAATCACAGACGGGACACCATAAGATTATAAACTGATTGGCTTATTAGGTCAGGCTACTTATTAGCTCTTATGACAACAAACCCCTATCCAAACTAATCAAAAGGCAGAGAGAGAACACACAAATGAACAAGATCAGAAATGAAAAGGGTAACCTGCCCTCTCTTAAGTAGGGAGGAGGAGGGAGGTGGTGTAGTGGGAGATTGGGAGGGAAATGGGAGGAGGGGAGGAAGTATAAATTTTTGAATAGAAAAAGGAAAAATGAAAAAAAAAAGAAAAGCAAAAATCCAGGGTAGCCAAAAGTATCCTGCACAATAAAAGAACTTCTGGAGGCAACACAATCCTAGACTCTCAACTCTACTACAGAGCCACAGTCCTGAAAACAGCCTATTATTGTCATAAAAACAGACAGGAGGATAAGTGGCACCGAATCAAAGACCCAGATATTAATCCACACACCTACAACACCTGATTTTTGACATAATCAAAAATATGAAATGGAAAAAAAAGAATATTTACCAATTGGTGCTGGCACAACTGGATATCAACATGTAGAAGAATGAAAATAAATCCATATATATCACCATGCACAAAACTCAAGTACAAATAGATGAAAGACTTCAGCATAAACCCAGTCCCACTGAACCTCATAAAACAGAAAGTGGGAAGTAAACTTGAATGCATTGACACAGGGGACTACTTCCTAAGCATAACCCCAATACCACAGACACTCAGAGAACAAATTAAAAAATGAGACCTCCTGAAACTGAAAAGCTTCTATAAAACAAAGGACACAGTGAACAAGACAAAAACAACAGTCTACAACATGAGTAAATATCTTCACTAACCCCACATTGGACAGAGATCTGATCTCCAAAATATACCAAGAAATCAAGAAATTCATCATCAAAAGGAAAAATAATCCAACTATAAAATGGAATACAGACTTAAACAGAGAACTCTCAACAGAGGAATCTAAAATGGCTGAAAGACAGTTAAAGAAATGATCAACATCCTTATTCATCAGAGAAATGCAATCAAAACAACTCTAAGTTCCACCTTACAACAGTAAGAATGGCTAAGACCAAAAACACTGATAACAATTTATGCTGGAGGGGTTGTGAGGTAAAGGAACACTCCTGCATTGCAGGTGGGAGTACAGGTTGATACAGCTCCTTTGGATATCAGTATGGCGATTTCTCAGAAAATTAGGAAACAAACTTTCCTCAAGACTCAGCAATACCACTTTTGGGTATATATCCAAAGTATGCTCAATTATACCACAAGGTCATGTGCTCAACTATGTTAATAGTAGCATTATTTGTCATAGTCAGAAGCTGGAAACACTCTAACTGCTCTTTGACAAAGAATGGATAAGGAAAATGTGGTACATTTACACAGTGGAACACTACACAGCAGAGAAAAATAATGACATCTTGAAATTTGAAGGAAAATTGATGGAGCTATAAAACATCATATTGAGTGGTGTAACCCAGACCCAGAAATAAAATTATCATATGTACTCATTCATAAGTGCTTTTTAAATATATAGCAAAGAAAACCAGCCTATAAATCACAACCCCATAAAACATACAAAACAATGAGGACCTTAAGAGAGGCATGCATGGATCTAATCTACATGGGAAGTAGTAAAGACAAGTTGTTCTGAGTAAATTGGGAGCACTGGGACCATGGTAATGGGTTGAAATTGATGGGAGGAGCAGGGAGGGGAACAGATGAAAATGTATAGCTCAATAAATTCAATAAAAAAAGTAAAGTTTAGAAAGAGAATCAATAAAGGATATGAGAATCTAAGAATGAAGCATCAAATAGGTGTGAGACATCTTGGTCCATGTGGTAACTCTACAGATTATTAATAAAATTCTTTCTATGCTGTAGGTCAAAAACTTACTTTTGTTTTGCATAATATATTTTTTTACTTTGAAGCAAATGAGGTATTTAAGCATTCATGGGACCTTCCTTGACATTTTTTGTTCAGTTATCTGACTATTTCTGCATGACATTTGTAAATTCACTTTTTGATGGAAAACAATTAAATTATTTATTTAAAATATTTTAATTATCATGGATATCTTACTTAGAAACTGTGCTATTATTTTTGGATAAAATGGCACTTTAACTTTTAAAAGAAAAGATAGCAATTGAAAAATATTTAATTCTTAGTTCCCTGGCTTATACAAGTACACTCTGTGTGTCAAATTGTTGAAAGATTATATTTTACCAAGCCAGGCAGTGGTGATGTGTGCCTTTAGTTGAAAGCACTCTGGAAGCAGAGACCAGCTTGGTCTACAAGTATTAGTTCCAGGATGGGCTCCAAAGGTACAAACAAACCCTGTTTTGAAAATGAAAAAAAAAATGTATTTTACCAAATAATAATTTGTTTCTCACTTTTAAATGGTCAAAAAAATTCTTACACTCTTTTTGTGACTAATAATAACTTTTGTATCATATAGGCTATCTATTGCAATTTTGAATAATGTTCATGCTATTACTTGATCTCAATATGTATACTTTAATTTCTAGTTATTTATTTTAGAAATTTTCACCTCTATACAATGTAGGAGTCAAGTGGCAATAATATTGATTACTTCAGTCATGACCTATTCTCTACTATAATTCCTCATTTAATGTGGTAGAGCAAAAAAAATCTTAAATTGAGTGAATTAATAAATAAAAATGATCTCAGGGTTTTTTATTTTAAATTAAGCAATTTTGAAACCATTTTTATGGGGGATGGAGAGATGGCTCAGTGGTTAAGAGCATTGCCTGCTCTTCCAAAGGTTCTGAGTTCAATTTCCGGCAACCACATGGTGGCTCACAACCATCTGTAACGAGGTCTGGTGCCCTCTTCTGGCCTGCAGACATACACACAGACAGAATGTTGTATACATAATAAATAAATAAATATTTTTAAAAAATAAAACCATTTTTATGAAAAATAAAATAACTTCCAACTTATCGTAATCAAGAGGATAGCTGTGGAAAGCGGTCATCTGAATATGCCATGGCTGTTGCACACATAAACCCACAGCAGTTGTGTTTCCCTGCACAGGACCTTCCAGAATAATCCTGAGATCTTTCCTTTTTGACTCTATCCTCTGGCAGGTATACACTAGAGAAGAGACTCTGGATACATATATATTCACTAATTTGTCTCAGGGGGATATTCGATTTTGCTTTTGTATTGCAGTGATACAAAATTTGGTCCAAAATACACCTCAGGGGAGGAAAGTATTTTTTTATCTTGCAATCCCCAATTATCACGTATCATTGAAAGAATTACCTTCGGGGGAGAATTAAGGCAGGGATCTAAGGAAAAACCATGATAGAACACCATTTATTGCCTTGTTCTAAGGCTTGCTTTTTATTATATAGTCTCATGGGTTCTTTTCAAGTACAGTACCACCAATACTGGTTTGGGCCTTCTAAAAAGATGCGTAATATATTTAGATATCAGGGAAATGCAACAAGAGTTACTTTTAGATTGCAACCCAAACCAATCATAGTGGTCATTTTGGGAATCTATCAGAAGGGTCATAAAGAATGAAAATAAAAGATTATATGTAAAACTGCAGAGCTACCATATGAATACAGAGACACCTGCACATCCATTTTCAGTACTCCTCTACACCTGAGAGTTAGGAAATTGAATCAGCTCAGATTTGCCTGGACAGATGAGTAAGAAAAATGCAGTGCATATGTGTGTACAACAGGTTATTATTCAACTTTTGAAACACTTAAATGATAAAAGTTGTTACCAAATTGATAGTACAAGAATCACTGGACATATTATATGGAATGAGAAAAGTCAATCCCCAAAATGTGAGAACCCTGTGCTTTTTCTCAGTGTGCATCCCAACTTCAAAACTGGTGTTCTACACATTCAACTTAGAACCCAGTGTAAATCAAGAAATGCTTTTTCAGGGGAGTATGTTAATGGGGTAGGAGAGTAAAAAGGAGCTGAAAGGTTGAACGATGGAGGGATATGAGGATAAGTGGGAAATCAGAACATGGGGGAGTCAATTAAAAGTACATAGGTGCCGCATGCACTGCACAGCCCCCGTCTGTGCTCTATGCGCTAGAATCCAGTTCACGAACTTCAGGCAAGGGGCTGGAGGTTGAGGGGAAACACGCGAGACAGGATAACACACGGACCTCTAATCACTAGTTCAAAGGCCCTTCTTTAATAGCACCATGGAGGATTAAATACCCTGTAGTCCATGGCCAACAGGTGAAAATCCCATCCTCTGATCCTCTAGGCAAAGCACAGCTTTGAGTAACTTCAATTAGAAGCCTCTAGTAGGGAAGAGCCGCTGACAGCCAGGAACCCAATTGGTCCAAATATCTCCCCCCTAATTTTTTTATAAAACAGAAGACCCTCCTGTCTTAGTTCATCTCAGAAGAGTAAATCCTTACCTGTCTTTGGGAGACCCCTTCCCTGTCTTAGGCGGGCCCACTTCTGTAGAAGTTGCCCATCTACGGAGGAGTCTTCATTGTTGGTACAGTATTTGCAACCAAACCTGGAACAGGCTCAGAACGACTTGCTAATTGACCATATGCTGCATTCTCATGGGTTGTCAGATCTTACACAGGATTCAGAGATGAATTCCCATGGCAACAGGTATTAAGTTTGCCAGCAATAGGGTCCCCAGTTACCACTGGACCCAGCCTCCCACCTGGGCCATGGCACTCCACCAACCTTTTGACCAAAACAGTTACAATCTGGTGTGCTAACTGAAACACCCCAAGGGCCATTCAAGCAACCATTGAGTTGCTTCACCGCACAAGAGGCATCAGCAACACTAACAGATGTCATACAAATGGAATGATAAAGGTGTGAACAAGACATCTGTTGCATCAGCCACAAGTCCACCTGCTCCCACAATAGGGTAGTCTCTTGATTTAAATTCGAAAGTCTAAATTTAATGTGGACATTCAGGGCATTCTGAGTCTGGGGAGCATCGTTGACATGTCTCATCAGTTTATCCACGGTGTCTGAAACCAATGGTGTTTATGCCATTGTCAGTCCTGCAACCATGGCTGCAGCAGCAGGCACCGCGATGACAGCAGCCACTGTAGCTGTCTCTCCAGAATCTCGTTTCTCTTGATACAGGGTCATCTCAATCTGCATAGTCTTTTTGGTAATTGGCAGTGGTATGATGGCTGTTCCCCGAACCAAGAAGGTAGCACTGGAGTGGTCATCCCAGCAGTCGCTCAGGCAACAGTTTCTAAAAGAACAACGAAGAATATCTTTTCCCCCAAAAGTGCTATTCCATACTACAAAAAGGAAAAAGAAAAAAGAAAGAAAACTAAAACAAACACGGGATTTAAAGTACATCGACTGTCAGAGAAATATACCAAAAAAGAAACATAGGAACTACACTCACTTGTATAGGATTCCTTTAAAGTAATATTCATAGTCCAAAAAATGTAACAGAGCACAAATCATTTACAAAGGAAAAGGTTTGATTAATAGAAGCCTGTTCTATCGCCTTATTGCTTAAAGGAGTTCCAACAGTATAGTTTGAGGAATAAAAAGATGAATACATAGAACTAGCCTGGCTCACTGATCAATACAAGGGGGTTCCTTACCAGGCTTCACACAGTGCTTTCTGCTTGATTGGGACTCACCAGGAGGCTCATCAAGAGAATGACAGGTGTCATTCTCAGGCTCATCACAGGGTCCTTTCTCATCATTTTCCACAGCCCAAACATATCGCTCTGGTACCCAAATGGGCTTGTCCGTTCCTGGAGGAAAAACACAAACAGCTCCTCTCACCCTAGCCAACAGGCTAGCCATCCATAGCTTTCATCACCTAGGTGGCTTTCCGAGGGGACACCTTTGTAGGTTGTGCTGTTAAGTCTGCCCTCATCTCTGCTAAGAGATCACGCCCCCATAGATTGACAGGCATACCAGGAAGAACATATGGCTGGAATAAACCCTCATGTCCTTCATCATGCCATTTCAATTTTTTTGAACTTTTTTGAGAAGTTGTTTGAGCTATTCCCTGCAGCCGTACAGTACCTTCTTCCAAGGGCCATGCCTTTGGCCAATATTTTAAGGACAAAACTGATACATCTGCCCCAGAACCTAATATACCATCAAAGCCCTTTCCCTCTATATTTATTCTGATTTGGGGCCATTCATTTAACTGCGCAACCCAGAAAGCAGCCATTCCAAGAGGATCCAAACAAGCTTCAGGCAAGGGGCTGGAGGTTGAAGAAACACACGCAGAGACAGACCAACACACGGAGCTCCAATCGCTGGTACAGAGGCCTCCTTTTAACAGCACCATGGAGGCTTAAATACCCAGCAGTCAATGGCCAAAAGATGAAAATTCTATCCTCTGATCCTCTAGGCAAAGCACAGCATTTAGTAACTGCAATTAGAAGGCTCTAGTAGAGAAGAGCAGCTGAAGGCCAGGAACCCAATTGGTCCCAACACATAGGAATAATAATTGATATGAATTCTTACTATATTCAAAACTCATCTTGAAAATGCACAAGTGGAAATATAATAGAACATGAGTTAAATAAGAAACATATATGTGTTTGTAGGTGGTAATTATGAGCTTTGGAGGATCAAGTGGGAATGAGTCTCAGGGAAGGGGGTAGGGGCATTGGTCATATATATATATATATATATATATATATAAACTATGATCTATAAAATAGCTTAGAGAACCCACCTAGTCAATATGCTAATTTCTAAATATAAATTAAAAGTTAGAATATGATTACTCTGCACTGAGAGAAAATTACTATCCACTCTGCATTGAGAGAAAATTACTATCCATCCAAAGACGTGGAGTGGATAGTAGTTGAGAATTGTCGTAAAGGTTATATAACAATCCCAATTGAGTTATTCCTTTGTCAAAGAGGACTGGGAAGTCTACAAAATGAAGAAGAGTTTTGCTATTATCACATTTGCAAACATGACAGAGATATCACACAACACACACATAAAAACACATGTAAACCACACATTTTTCCCACCCACCCATTCCCAAATACCTGGTAGCTACTTCCCAAATAACTGACATAGAGACTTAATGGAAATTTTAAATTATTGGTCGGTAGCTCATGCTTGTTACTTGCTAGCTCTTGCATTTTATGTTAACCTGTAAGCTTTGTTTATGCTCTGTCACATTGTGGTACATTTATTTGCATGGACCATCTCTCTCCTGCTCTTATTCTGTCTGGCCACTCCTCTGACTCCACACTTTCTAACATGACTTATCCACATTATAGCATGTCAGTCAGTACAGTACAATTTTACTCCATGTTTGTCTATTTTATCTAGTGGTAAAGTTTGTCTTTCCTCTTGGTTTGATTCAGTTTGCTAGACCTGCACAGTCAACCATTTTTTTCTTTTTTTGATTGTGTAATTTTATTTATTTATCAAAAATTTCCATGTTCTCCCATTTCACTCCCACTCCCCACACACCCCCCCCTCCGTCTCTCCAGTCCTAAGAGAAGTCAAGGTACCCTGCCCTGTGGGAAGTACAAGGCTCTCCCCTCCTCCATCCAGGTCTAGGAAGGTGTGCATCCAAACAGGCTAGGTTCCCAAAAGCCAATACATGCAGTAGAATCAAATCCCAGTGCCATTATCATTGACTTCTCAGTCAGCCCCCATTGTCAGCCACATTCAGAGAGTCTGGTTTGATCACATGCTCCATCAGTCCCAGTCTAGCTGGCTTTGGTGAGATCCCACTAAATCAGTCCCACCGTCACAGTTTGTGGACACACCCCTTTTGGTCCTGACTTCCTAGCTCATCTCCTCCCTCCTTCTGCAGCTTGGAAGCTCAGTCCAGTGCTTCAATGTGGGTCTCTGTCTCGATCTCCATCCATCACCGGATGAAGATTCTATGATAATATGCAAGATATTCATCAGTGTGGCTATGCGATAAGGTCAGTTCAGGCACCCACTCCTCTGCTGCCCAAGGACTTTGCTGGGGACATCCCAGGGACATTTACCTGGGATCCCTGCTAGAGCCAAGGATCTTGCCAACCCTAAAATGGCTCCCTTAATCAAGATATCTTCTTCCCTGCTCCCATATCTACCCTTCCTCCATCTCAACCATCCCACTCCCCCAAGTTTTCCCCAATACCCCCTTCTCCCTTCTCTCTCCCCATTTTCCCTTCCCCCCACCCCACTCCCACACCCATTCTACCAACTTTTGCACAGCAATCTTGTCTACTTCCAATTTTCATGAGGATAAATATGTTTTTCCTTGGGTTCACCTTATTATTTAGCTTCTCTGGGATCACGGACTATAGGCTCAATGTCCTTTGTTTATGGCTAGAATCCACTAATGAGTGAATATATACCATATTCATCTTTTTGGTTCTGGGTTATCTCACTCAATATAGTGTTTTCTGTTTCCATAAATTTGCATGCAAAATTCAAGATGTCATTGTTTTTACTGCTTAGTAGAACTCTAATGTGTATATGTGCCACACAATCTTTTTAGGAACACTCTAATGCAGAAAAACCTAAGCCATTGATTCTGTTAGCTCTGTTATTTAGGTTCACCAGAAGATTGATTTCTGATGTAGATGGATGTTTTTATGTAGCTGAGGTATCAGTTTGACAGATGAAGTAACAGTACTTGTAACTGATGTTCTTTCATGAATCAGGAGTGTGCTTCCATGAGGACAGTTGATGAATTTCAGAGGCACAACTTGGTACCATGCAACCTGATCATTATAAATAAACACTTTAGTATTTTTTAAGTATTTCAGAGCTTTGTAGCAAGCTGCAAAAATTGATCAAGGCAATTTTTGTTTATGATGTATAATTTTATTAATGACTAATTTAAAAGGGTTATACATATTCAGTAAAATGATATGTAGCTTTGATATAATTCTCATTTTTATTTGTACTTTAATTTAAATGATTTACGTTTGCTGCTGTTTTAACAGAGTGCTGTTTCATTTATATCATTTCCTAAATAAATAATAAGAAAATAAGAAATGTTAAGAAAATATAATTTTGCTAAAAAGCTAATTTTCTCCCTTATGTAAAATGTAGTTGTTTTTCACTGTAATTGTAATTTACTAAGCAAATTTCTTTAGAAAAATAGTGAACTAATTGTTTTTCATTTATTTGTTTTAGAGTATCTTCTATTTTAAAAAAAATTGTTATGGAAAAACATACCCCCCCCTTTTAAAACATCTTATATTAACTTGTGAGACTTATAGCCAGTCAAAAAATAGAGAATATATGACTATGCTTGACCAGTTCCAATTGACACATCTATAACTCACACCATGTGCCTATAGATAAGGTTAAATAATGTAACAGGAGGGAAAATGATTGTTACAGAAATAGGACCAGATTACCTGTTCTAGACTGAGTTATCTAGAATTTCTGGGGATACCACTCCTGTGAGTTCACAACAAAATAGTTGCCTAGAAAATGTCATCAGGTTTATACCATAACTGGACATGCCGGTATGGACTGATGAAATTCCAGATGTTATCAACACTAGATGAAGTGCTAACTATTAGCAGTAAATGGAAGCTGTGAGGAAGAATGTCAATCCATTTGTTCTTTTTCAAGAATATATTATCTTGTGTGTTGTCCAATCCCAAGTTGTTGGTCCCTAATTCAAACACAAACAAGCAACATTTTCAGAGAAATTAATGAATTTGAGATGAAGTATGGGAATCACAGGAGAATTTGGGGAAAGGGGTGACATTGTAAACATAATACTTGTGTATGACATCCTCAAAAAAACATTTTCGGTAATGTTGAGAGAGGACACTTGTTTGTTTACTAGCTGCTCAGAAACTGAAATAATCACAAAGAAACTGTATTAATTAAATCACTGCTTGCTGTAGGAATTACTACTACCAATAACCTTTAAGTTACCTGCCCACTTGGGCGTGGTTATTTGTACTATTTTTGTCCATGTAAAGTGTGCATCTGGCCTCCCTTTTTCGGCTGCTGGATTTTTTTCCCCATTCCAGCATAGGATTATGATCTGTGAGTTTATCTCTAAATAAATAACCCTCTATTATACCCAGTTCTCAGCTAGTGTGAAAATTCTTTAAGCGTCCTTCTTCAACTGCTTGGCCTATTAACTCTAGCTTCTTTTTAGCAATCTCTTGCATATTACTTTAACCCATTTCCATTATTAATCTGTGTATCATAACATGACTGTGGCTTATGGGCTAAAGTTTTGGGGTTTGTCTCTGTCTGGGCTACATAGGTGCTTTTGACTCTGCCTCTTTTCTCCCAGCATTCAGTTTAGATTTCCCCACCTTCATAAGTTCTGCCCTATTACAGGCCAAGGCATTTTCTTTATTCACCAATGGTATTCACAGCATACAGAGGGGAATCCCACAACACCTCCACTTTTCTGTTTAAATAAAAAAGAAGGTTTTATTGTTAACATAAGAAAATTACATATGACAAAACAGGTACCAAGCAAGAATTCCATTTACAATATTTACATCTAGTTTATCTTTTATCATGACTAATGAAAACTATATCGATTCTTCAACTCCATCAAAGACTCCAGAAGGATATAATATTTCCTAAGTTTACAGGAAGTGCATCATAAGCAACTTCCAACACTCTAGAATTGGCAGAGACTTCTTGCTGCTTGGACAGTCACCCAAAGTTCTGTACCTTTGGGGCATTCATCTTCAGACTACAGGCTCAGGGTATCTGGCAGAATTTTCCATGAAGCAGAAAATTTAAGACTATTTTGTTTCTATTGGCAGTTTGTCAGTCACTTTCTTCTGGGTCCTGCAGATTGTCTGGCATACTCTTTCATTTGCATGCATTGACACTTGTATAAGAACAGAGATAATAAGCAAATAAAATATAATGAAATCTTTCTTAATATATTGAACAGTGTAAAAAACACTTTTACTTTCTCTGTTCTAATCAAATTAATAAAAGATATTAATTATATAAAAGTTGTCTGCCAGAATTTTGCATATCATTTTTTCTTTGTAAATGCAAATAGATTTTCCACAAGAATTTCAATAATTACTATATTTAGTCTTTGAGTGGTTAATTAAATATTTTGGACATTTCATTTTATTTGACTCTAGGATATAAAAACATACTGCTAGAAAACTAGCTATTTAGACCTAAGTAGTACATAGAATTTTAAGAAAATCTAAAGAATTAATACTTATATTTCACATAATCTGAAGTATTTTCAATTGTCAATTATAATCTGTTGTATTTAATAGATCTTAAGTTAAACATGGAGATTAAAATGGGAACCATTTCTCTTATTATCAACTAGCCAACAAGACATACACTTAAGTAGCACAACTTGGCTTACCCTCTACCACGGAATATGGCAGCAAAAGACAATTGGACAGCTCATGATAAAAAATGATGGATGTAGAAATCAAGAATTATAAAGAATAGGTCTGTAATTAATATGGCTATTTACTTATGTAATAAAGTAATGTTTCTTGGGTGAAAAGAGTTAAAAAATAGTTCAA
This sequence comes from Myodes glareolus, assembly GCF_982192425.1. Classification (NCBI taxonomy): domain Eukaryota; kingdom Metazoa; phylum Chordata; class Mammalia; order Rodentia; family Cricetidae; genus Myodes; species Myodes glareolus. Next base: position 18,309,175 of record NC_142027.1, on the reverse strand, counting down.
ATCTATGTATATTTCTAGCAGTGTAGATATATAATTGTTCTAAAACTATCCTTTGTAGAAAGTAATTATTAGAGCTGTATTCTAGTCTCTCTGTTTTTAAATGCAGCTTTCCCCTCTTTGAAGTCATTTTTACATGACTATGTTGCTTGTATTAACTTTTATAGATTTAAATGTAGTTGAGATACAAATGCACTTCCAGAAGATAAGAGGTTGAGGAAAGCTGATCTTTACAACTTTGTAGCTAGTCTGATTTGCGTAAATCCAGGCCAATTAGGCTACACAGCTTCAAAATGAGACCCTCTTTCCAATCAAAGAGAGATGTGAAATCAGATATCAGACAGAAAGGAAAAAAAGTAACAACAAAAACTATAGTATGATTCTAAAGAAATTGTATACCACTATAAAGGTAGATTTTTTTCCAATAAAATGTAAAACAAGTAAAAATATAGTCAATATAATATCACTAAGCCACAAGCAAAGGAAAAATATAAAATTACATCTATCAATAATTATTTTGTGAGATGTTTTCCTGGGGAGGGTTAAACAAATTTGTTCATCCCAGATTGGAAATCAGTGACAAATTCAGAATCAGTACTATCAAAGTCCAACTTGGGAAACAATGAGCTTTTTTTTTTTTAGGTTACTTTCAAGAGAATAGATAAAAGTAATTTAAAGGACTTTAGATTATTGAAAGGCAGGTACATTCATGGGACTCCTACCGCATTCTGTGTAGACACTTACAAAACTATATTACTGCCACTCATTTCAGGATGCACAAACAGCTACAGAGATCTGAGAGTCACTTCTCTAGCCCCCTCAGCTCATCAGAAAGTGTTATACCATAATTGTGGTCTACAAATTCTAGATTAGAGATAGAGCTTTAAAAATCTTGTAAGTTTTAGATTTCCTAAACATGTGTCATTTGTTGACTTGCTAAGTCTTCCTTCTCTCCTCAGAAAGGACTATTCAATTTAGAGAAAAATTCTGCACAGAAAGTGATATGATTTTGTGATTTACAGAGTGGATTTTACAGATTCTGCATGCCCCACACAACCCCCCCCACAGAGAGAGAGAGAGCGACAGAGACAGAGAGAGAGAGAGAGACAGAGACAGAGACAGAGAGAAAGAAATAAAACATGAATTCAGTAAGATGTAGAAACAACATACAACACTACACTGTGTGTGTGTGTGTGTGTGTGTGTGTGTGTGTGTGTGTGTGTGTGTGTGTGTGATTTTGCTGGCAAAAATTTCAAACACTTATGGTTCCGACTTCCGACTTCGCACAAAACATAAACTTAGTACAATGTTAAAAATCATCCTCTCGTCACATATATATACATACTTACATACATACATACATACATACACACACACACACACACACACACACACACACACACACATATATATATATATATGCTAGGAATCAGCATCCTGGTTAGAAAATTAAGAGGGTTCTTTCAAATTAGAAGCAAAAATTGAAATTCTTTGTCATTCACATAAACAATTTTTTAAAAACATAAGTAATTTGACCGAAAGAAAAAGTAGAGATATTTATTGATTAACATTTATGTGGCAGCAATTTTTAGTCGTCTACTTGACTACAACTGGAATTAAGTAAAATTCAAAGAAGAGTTTCACCTGTGAAGGTTTGTTTTCTTAATTAAATAATTTGCAGTGGGGAAATACACTTTATTCCAGATCTTTTAGGTGAGAAGATCCACCTTTAATCTGGGCCATACCTTCTCCTGACAACCTATATAAGGTACATAGTGGAATTTATACATATCTTAGGGGAAAAATTTCTCCAATGGAAGCCATGAGAGGAAAGGTTTCCCCACTACAAGTGTTGTAGGGAAGATATCCTGGCAGTAGAAAACCAAAGTATACCACAAAGATACTACCTAGTGTCTGAGAACACTTCCTGTTGCCTTCTGGAACAGATCTATGTCTCTATGCCTTCCTGTGCATTGCCATACCCTCCACAAGTCTCCCCACCATGATGATAATAAACTGAACCTCTGAACAATACACTGCTACTTCAATAAGATGTTTTTTTGAAAGACTTATCCTGCTCACAGTGTCTTTTCATAGTACCAAAAACCCTAACTAAGGCACATATGAAACCGAGAATTGACATATTAAAAATCTATAAATAATTTTATAAAAATATTTATGGGAATTGCGATTTTAGTAAGACAACTTTTTGTAGTATGTGTAACCAACTGATCCATGACTACAGTAAATCTTCACATCTTAAATTACTTTCTTCAAAACTTGAAGTCTTTAAAGCATAAATCTTTTTTTGATTGCTTTAGAATAACCCAAGTTATTTTATGTATTCTGAGGACACAGTAAAAGGTTTTCTCTGATTCCTGATTCTTTTCTAAATTTATCTTTCATTTTTACAGAAGAGGACTCTTACTTTTTGAGAAAACTAGTATCTGGTCACTACGCTGAAAGTGTATATCAAGTATATGGGTTGCCAGGTAGAGTTCTTAAGGCTATTTATTATACTATCATTTAATATGCAAATATTAATATTTTTACTACTTTTCCATTTTGCATTCTCTTGAACTCCATTTTATGGTTCTGGGTAAAACTTCAAGTACTAAAGCAAATAGATTTGGAAATAGTGTATAGCCTTGTCTTGTTTGATGTGGGAGTCCCCTCTGTGTGCTATGATTACAATTAATGAATAAAGAAACTGCTTTGATAGTATGGCTGAACTTGAGTAGTCAGGAAAAGCTAGGCTAAATGGTGAGAGGAGGAAGGAAGAGTCAAAGAGAGATGCCATGGAGCCAACACCAGGGATAAATGTGCAGAAACTTTGCTTGTAGACCAATCTGTATATCTGGTGGTGATATACAGATTAATAAAAATGGGTTAAATTAATATTTAAGGGGTTAGCCAATAAGAAGCTAGAGCTAATGGGCCAAGCAGTTATTTAATTAACACAGATTCTGTGTCATTATTTCCGGTCTAAGCTAGCCCAGCAGCCAGGAACCAACAAGCAGCCCTCCCTGCAACACTTGTTCCTGAATTTACTGGATTACATTAATAGATTTTTGTATGTTGTACCATCCCTGCATCTCCGTAATGAAGATGACTTCCTCCTGCTGGATGATTTTGTTTTGATGTGTTCTTGAATGAGGTTGCCCAGTATTTTATTGAGTATTTTCGCATGTATGTTCATGAGGAAGATTGGTCTGTAATTTTCTTTTGTGGTTCTTTGCGTGGTTTTGTTATCAGAATAACTGCTGTCTCATAAAAAGAGTTTGGCAATGTTCCTTCTGGAACCCTTTGAGGATTATAGGAATTACCTCTTCTTTTAAGTTCTGGTAGAATTCTGCACTGAAACCATCCAGCCCTGGGCTTTTTGTTTGTTTGTTTGTGAGGATTTTGATGATAGCTTGCAGGTTATAGTTCTAATTAAATTATCCACCTGGTCTTGGTTTAATTTTGGTATGTGGTACTTATCCAGAATATTGTCCATTTCTTTTACATCTTTCAATTTCGTGGAGTACAGCGTTTTGTAGTATGACCTAATGATTCTCTGGATTTCCTCAGTGTCTGTTGTTATGGACCCCTTTCTTTTCTGATTTTGTTAATTTGGTTGTTCTCAATCTGCCTTTAGGTTAGTTTGAATAAGGGTTTGTCTAAAAGAACCAGCTCTTTATTTCATTGATCCTTTCTATTGTTTTTTGTTTGTTTCTATTTCATTGATTTTATACCTCAATTTGATTATTTCCTGCCTTCTGTTCCTCCTGGATGAGTCTGCTTCTTTTTGTTCTAGAGCTTTCAGCTGTGCTTTTAAGTCACTAGTGTGAGATTTCTCCACTTTCTTTATGTAAGCACTTTATGCTGTGAACTTTTCTCTTAACATTGCTTTCACTGTGTCCCATAGGTTTGAGTACATTGTGCCTTCATTTTTTTTTAATTCTAAGAAGTCTTTAATTTCTTTCTTCTCTGACCCAGAGGTGGTTCAATAGTTCACTGTTCAATTCCCATGAGTTTGTAGGCTTTCTGAGAGCAGTGTTGTTGTTAAATTCTAACATTAAACCATGGTGATCTAGTAAGATACAAGGGATTACTCCATTTATTTTTAATCTGGTAAGGATTGCTTTTTTACTGAGCATGTGGTCGATTTTAGAGATTTAATTGGTCTTGAGAAGAAGGTATATTCTTTTGTGTTTGGATGGAATGTTCTGTACGTCTGTTAATTCCATTTGAGTCATGATATCTATCAGTTCCCTTATTTCTCTTTAAAGTTTCTGTCCTATTGACCTGTCCATTGAGAAGAGCAGGGAGTTGAAGTCTCCTACTGTTAATATGTGGGTTTTTATGTGTGAGAGTTAAGCTTTAGTGATGTTTCTTTTACATATGTGGGTGCTTTTGTATTTGGGGCATAGATTCTCAGAATTGAGACATCATCTTAATGGATTGTTTCTGTTATGAGTAAAAAGTGTCCTTCTCTTTTATTGATTTTATCTTGAAGTCTACTTTGTTAAAGATTTGGAGGGCTACACCTGCTTGTTTTTTAGGTTCATTTGATTTGAAAATCTTTTCCCACCCCTTTACTCTGAGGTAATGTCTATCTTTGAACTTGAGGTGTGTTTCTTGTATATGGCAGAAGGCTGGATACTGTATTAAAATCCACAATTTTAGCCTGTGTCCTTTTTTAGGTAAATAGAATTCCTTAATACTAAGAAAAATTAATGACCAGTCATTGTTAATGCCTGTTAGTTTTTTGGCGGTAGTGAGTATGTTACCCGTATTTGGGTTTTGTTGTTGTGAGATTTCCTGCTCACTTTATTTTTGTGGGTACAATTGGATTCCTTTGGTAGGGGTTTTCCTTCTAGTATTTTCTGTATGGCTGAATTTGTTGGTAGGTATTGTTTAAATCTGGTTATGTTATGGAATATCTTGTTTGCTCTATTGATGGTGATTGAAGGTTTTGCTGAGTATAGTAGTCTGGGTTTACATCTGTGATCTCTTAGTGTCTGCAACACATCTGCCCAGGACCTTCTGGCTTTCATGATTTCCACTGAGAAGTCATATGTAATTCTGATAGGTATAACTTTAGATGTTACTTGACTTTTTCTTTTGCATCTCATAATATTCTTTTTTATACTGTATGTTTTGTGTTTTAATTATTATGTGGTGAGGGGACTTTTTTATCCAGTCTAATTGGTGTCCCGTAAGCTTCTTCTACCTTCACAGGAATATCCATCTTTAGATTTGGAAAGATGCTGTAATTTTCACCTACATGAAAAAAAAATACCAGTGTGTTTTAATTTAGAGATTAAATGAAGCCTAATATACCTCATTCACATTTACATGAAATATAAGGCATGTGTTATTCATCTTGTTTTAAAAACAGTTATGAAGAAGGATATTTTGGTTATTATTATAGATGACTAATATTTGTCTTTGGAAATTTCTAAATCACTAAATGGATCATGTTACATGATGACTGAAATTCAACAGTAGCAGGTCAATCTTTGTAGTAAGTTTCTTTCAGGCTGTAACAGCAATCAAGAGGATCAACTTTGATGAAAACTTGAAAGAGAGAGAAATTAAAAATGACATTTCAAATAGGCTTGATTCAAGTAGTTCCCATTTGTAAATTCAATGTTCTCAACATTTGCATGAGCAAGACAGGAGTGTAATGATAACTAAAACTTTCAATTTGATGTAAATCATATTATCTCTGATTGCCTTGTCCCTGTTTTATCAAATATCTTAGGAAAGAATATAGCTTAAACTTAACAGACAAAGTACTACATTGAAACATATAGCATACATGTGCAAATAAAAGAAAAAATTGACACAAACTAATAAATTATAAATTTGATCATCTTACCTACTGTAGAGATATACAATTAATTAAAAATATAAAATTGTTCTTGATAAGAGTTTCTTGTAGATGATTTAATATTTTCATACACTTTTTATACTCTAATACAAAGAGGGGAAGAAGATACTTTAACATGATACAAAGGACAACTAGAACAGTTACTTGCTTCAGTATTTTGAGACATCAAGCCATCACTTCTTGAGAAAAGCATTCTGTTGTTTAGGCAGTGATTCCCATCCTACAACAAGTATACTACTTGCTCTACTCCCTAGATCAAATCTCTTAATTCAAAAGATGGAGCAGAAGCAAGCATAAATTTTCTGATCTTTGGTCAGGATGAAAGAGATCAACCTGTATGAGTCATCTTCTTGTCCAAAACACCAAAAAACCACATCCTAGGTCGGGATGTGTAGGCACATTTGTTGTTAACAACTTTGAGCAAGCTGAAAATCCCTGACCTTCAGACAAGGCAGAAACAGCCTCACATTTCTAGGTTTCCACATATAATATTGAGATTGAAACACATAAAGACATACAGAACACCTAGAAGTTTAAATTTAAAAATTTCATAATATTTATTAAGAGAAGATATTATTTGTGTTTGTGATTATATTAAAAATTTTGATAACAAAACGTTAGGTTTTCAATATTTCATTTGAAAATTTTTAGCTCACTTTGGTGAACATTTAGTAATTTTGAATAATGTATTTATTTACATGTGAAACTTTCAAGTATACTTTAAATCATAAAATGAAAATTTTGATAATATTTTATAAATCATTTTGAAATAACTTATTGATTAAAAGTGAAATAACTTAAAATACCTTACTTTCATATTTTCTTAATTTTTAATGAGTATGTCTGTACTTACATGCATTCACGAAGAGGTAAGCAGGTGGATTGTGGACTGTAGGTATTAACCCTCTCTCCATAAAATGTGAATCCCAGTTATCAAACTAAGGTAATCAGGCATAGCAAAAAGCAACCATACATACTAAGCTGTTTCCCTTTATTTCACTACTTGATTTTTATGATTTTAAAAATACTTATATTTTAAAAGTGATACAATAAAATACACTATATTACTTAACAAATCAAGAGTTTACTATTTAGTGCTAAAACTCAAGTTTCTAGTACTGAAAAAAATGCTTCTATAATGAGAATATGAGATCACATGATTTATAAATAGAATATAATTGAAATATAGCTTCTATATTTTCTTGGCTCTGAAGTGTCTGCTTGAAATAAACTGTCTTCCATTTCAATTTAATCTCAGACAGTCCTTGTATCTAAGTGTGTAGTTTAGGATATTCTCAAAACACACAGAATGATAATTATAAGCAGTTACATATGCTATGTATAATAAATACCATCTCAGTAATTTTCATGGTTAAAGAATATATTTATATGGTATGGAAATATCTAGGTATGAATCAGAATGACAATTTCAGGGGATCATGGACAGAATGACTTCAGTTTCTTAGGATTTGTTGCACATTCATAACATAGCATTACTCTCTAAAGTAGCAAACTCAATACAGGACAAAATACTTTCCCATGACTTGTTTCCTCTGCACGTACTGGATCTTTGGAATCCTAGTCTGTTTGGATGCTCACCTTCCTAGACCTGGAGGGAGTGGGGAGGAACTTGAACTTCCCACAGGGCAGGAAACCCTGACTGCTCTTAGGGCTGGAGAGGGAGGAGGAGAGGGAGTGGGGGGAGTGGGAGGATATTGGGAGGAGGGGCGGAAGTGGAAACTTTTATAAATTAATAAAAAAAAATAATAATAATAAATACTTTCCCATGGGTTAATCTACTCTACAGTAAACAGAGAACAGATCTATAGAGGCTTATATCCTTTGATGTTTGTGCCTTTTTTTTTACTTAGGCAATTTCTCTGTCTTAGTCTCATCATACTTACCCAAATATTTCACTGAATATAATCAGAACAATTCAACCTGTGTAACATTAGGGTCTGCTTGTTGGGGTTTCTGTCCTGCCCAATTCCCACAGTCATTTAACCCCAAAATCCTCACACAGAGGTCTATATAAGTTATAAAACTGATTGGTCCATTAGCTCAGGCTTCTTATTAGCCCTTATCACTTATATTAACCCATTATTCTTATCTATGTTAGCCACATGGCTTGGTACTTTTTCTCAGTGGAGCAGGTCAGATCATGCTTCTTCCTTGATCTGGGCAGGACTGAGGAAAGAGCTTCCTTCTTCCCAGAATACTCCTGTTCTCTCTGCCTTACCTTTACTTCCTGTTGGGTTTTCCCACCTATAGTTGCTGCCTGGCTATCGGCCAATCAGCATTTATTTAAAATATAATTGACAGAATATAGAATTGTCCTACACAAGACTTGGATTTATTAATGCAGATAAAGAAATATGTTCCTCCTTAACAAGAGAATAGGATTGTTGCATGATCTTTACTTAAACTCCAAAAGGAAAGAATTCAGGGAGTAAGAGTCAGCCAAAAGCATTATCCACAAAGAGAAGAAACATTTTATAGTAAACAAGTCATTTCAGTGTGACTCAATTTTCCTAAAAAATCAATAGCAAAGTTATTACTGGAGTTAAGGAGAGACTGAACATTAATACAAATATAAGTATATGTCAGATCAGTATCCATACATCATTCCTTATCAAAAATAAATGAGATCCAATGATCTTGTAACATATGTTATGATAGCAAACAGCAAAAAAAATGAAAATAAAATTTCAATGATTTTATTGGCTACATTGTGATGCAAAAACAAATTATAATTTGACATTAAGAATGTATAAAAGATGTGAAAACTCATGCTGAAATACTTAATATCCTGTTATTTAGTACCATGATTTCTAAACTATCATATTTCTTTTTTTTTCTGTTTCAAAAGGCTTTATTTTTACTTGGTCCAAGACTTGAGAGGGGCTCCAGGGAGTTAAAAAGCTGCCTAGTGGCTTCTTGAGAGGCTCGGGTGAAGGTCCTGAGGCTGGCTGGTGCAGAGCAGAGGTGGGAGACCCTCGGAAGGAGAGGCCCCCTAGTCATGCTTCAGAGTGAGCCGCTCAAAGAGATACTCGCCCAGTGATGCCTGGGGTCCAGAAGTCAACCTGCGGAGGTTGGTCAGGTGGCTGCCCATCTTCTTGATGACTTTGACCTCCTCATCCAGGAAATGGTTTTCAAGGAAGTCACAGAGATGAGGATCTGTGCGAGCAGAGCCCAGGGAATGAAGATCCAAGAGGGCCTGGTTCAAGTTCTTCTCCAAGGCCAGGGCAGCTTCCATGGCCTCCTGGGTTTTACCCCACTCATCTTGAGATGGCTTCTGCACATCCTGAAAGAGCGCGTGGCCTCCGCGATCGTTCTGCAACTTGAGGAGACACTCAGCGCCCTCGAGCTTCTCCTTGGCCAATTCACAGAAGAAGTGGCCTACACCCTCCAGAGCCACGTCATCCCGACTATCATATTTCTTATTACTACAGTTGTGATGAAATTTGTCGGGACTTCTTAAAGGTTATAGTTTGGTGTGCAACACATTTCTGTATGTAAAATTTATAGATCACGGGCTTTCAAATAAATAAAAACTTGGATAAAAAGAAAATAATTTCTGTTGTAAACAGCGGGCTGATTGTTTGTCCTTGGTTCCTGGCTATCATAACCCTGAAATAATCACACAGAAACTGTATTTATTAAAACACTTCTTGATCCATTAGCTCTAACTTCTTATTGGCTTACTAACATCTCAGTTTAACCCATTTATATTAATCTCTGTATTGCCACATGGCAGTGGCATACAGGGAAGATTGGGCACATCTGTCTCTGGTGGATTCATAGTATTTTTCTACTCCAGCTTTCTTCCTCCCAGCATTCATTTTTGTCTCCCCACCTACCTACGTTCTGCCCTATCAAGTAGGCCAAGGCAGTGCCTTTATTCATTAACCAATGAAAGCAACACACAAACGAAGGCCCGCCCACACCAAATACCTTCTTTTTTATTTCTCTAAGAACTGTTCCAAATTTTAAGTTTATATTGCAGTTTCATAGATGTATGAATAATGCTGTCATAGCAATTTTTATCAGTAAATACTTATTGGACTTTAACAAAAAATAACCTTTGACCCTTTTATCAAGATCCAGGTTACAGGTTCGAATATATTTTTATATGATTATGCAAATGTGGTGTACTTTAAGCTGCTCTAATGCACCAGAATAATTTTACAAACTCAGTGGTACAGGTCCCAAAACCTGCATGATTTCCTTTTATCTTTCATATATCCCATATATAAGAAAAGAACCACAGTAATTTCTAATTGTGGTTTAAATAAAAGAAAATTAATAGCAATCAGGAAAAAGCTTAAGCACCATTCATGTGCTTTCCTATAAAGTATTACTTGCTGTTTTACAATGCAAAATTCATAAAATTTTCTAGAATTTTTTTAAAAGTTTTTTCTACTCAATGATTATTGATTAAATTGGCCTTTATAGACCTTTTCTGAATTTTCATGTAAGTGCTAAAATTTAGAAACTAATGATAAGGAAATAGTGCAACACTTAACTACTTGTTATTCACATAGTAACATTGCCTGCAGTTTTTAACTTTACTACAGTCTTTATGTTTATCATGAATAAATTCACATAATAGTAAGTTTAAAGGATAATAATTGGTGTGTACCTCATCACTGTTGATTAACGTCCCAAGAGTGAACTGTGAAATTCATATGTGACTTAAACTCTGAGAAAGTGGGACATCTTTGAAAACCATTTACTTGTTTCTACTCTTATCCTGATAATTCATTGTTGATGCTCTATTCCTGCTGCTATCTTCACTCAAGTAGCCAAGTTTTCTTCACGCTCTGTTAAGTAGCCTCATATTTTCAAATACTTGGTGGTACTTTTATATAAAAATATTTCCAAAGTGAGAATAGTTCAAAGAAGAGAGACAAGAGAAGCAAAGAGCTGCCTTTGTTAGGTACAGGTGATTTTGTGAGGTTGGATAGTTAGAGGCCTACTTCAGTGTATTTTTATTCTTTTATTCCTGTTAGATTTGCAAATCATTGAAAAGATGATTATAACATTACCTGTGACAAAGTACCATGAATCAAACAAAAGTGTTCACTTTGAAAGTAGCTTTAGATTTAGTCTTCCTTCTTATTTCAGAAGAGTCGAGAAGAAACAGGAATGGAATAATATTGTCTTTTCTATAAAATTGCAAGTTAATAAACCTCTATTCAATGGGTATTGAACAATAATACAGATGCTCTGCACATGTTTGTATAAACTCATTTATTCTAAATCATTTCTTGATTATAGTTTTTTTATTTTTTTATTTTTTTTCAAAGTTTATTAAATTATAAAAGTTTCCATTTCCGCCCCCCTCCCAACACCCTCCCACTCCCCCCACTCTCTCTCCTCCTCCCTCTCCATCCCTAAGAGCAGTCAGGGTTTCCTGCCCTGTGGGTAGTTCAAGTTCCTCCCCCCTCCCTTTGATTATAGTTTTTAATGTTTAAACTTCATTATTGTTCATATTTATGTACACATGGATATTAATATCATAACTTTGACAATTATTGCAAGGAATAAAATATGCTAGACATTTCTCTTTAAAATGTGTATTAGTTCTTTGGAAGTTTCATGCAACTTGATCATATCCAGCATCTCTCTCCCATCTTTTCCCTAGTCTATTTCCAACCAACTTTATGTCTTTTTATTTTCTCATTAAGTCTAATTCATGTTGCCAAGATATTTCTGGATACATGGTCTTCCACTAGGGCATAGTAGAGTTATTAGGGAGTATGTGCTTAGAGAATGTTGTCTTTCTGTATCCCAGTAGATAACACTTGCCAATAACTCCATGGTAATAATTAAGTGCCCAATTTCCATGTTGGGATATTATGAGGTTTAGGGTATAGTCTGGATTGGGCTTGGCAGGTTACATGCCAAGTATCACAGTGAATTGGGGTTCAATGTACAACTACCTTCTAGTTCAAGTAAGACTGAGTATTCTGCACCCTCTTGTTCTCTGCACCATGGATAGTTGTGGAGCTCTATGTTAGTCACTATCTACCACAAAAATGACTTTTGTATTCAGTTTAAAAAACAGATTAATCCTTTACCAGATATGTAGATATTTTTCTATGTCCATTTGATGTAATTTTTTAAACATGAAGAAGCCATTTAATTTGAAATATGGATTCATATTTTCTTGGTATTTTTCTAAGAACCATATTATTCACACACACACACACATATTTGTAATTTTCAATTCTATGTTGAAAGTAAAAATAGCATATATTAATTATAAATTCAATATTTCTAGTACATCAATCTGTGGTTACCTGATTTCTACAACAATTAATATTTTCTTATCAATAGTACAATTTTACTTGCTTCCTATATTCATATGATGAATTATATTCTTTATGTGAAGATAGCACAAAATTGGTCAACAAGCTTGGAAATTTTCATAAAGTTATTTTCTGTATGAAGGCAAAAGAAATGTTTATAAATGTCATAGTATGGAACAATTATATCTAACATTGTTGAAATTTTGCTGTGTTAAGTTTTGGAAAAAATAACGTTGATTTCATGGAAGTGTTTTGATTATCAGTTTTATTCAATTACACAAATATATAGAGTCAACTATAGACTTTCCACTGATGGTCTTGAACGCAAAAAGGCTAGTAGTATCTTGGACCAAGAATTGGGAGAAATTAATTTCTATTTAGTATGAAGTACATAATCTCAGACCTTCTGTTACTGCAACACAAGTAAAATAAAACAACCCACTAGGAATTAGACATTGTGTTATTATTGGGGCTATTATTGTTACAATGAAAATAATGATACTAATGGAATGTACTCAAAATATTTCTCATCTGTGACCACTTTCTTTATCTTGTTTCTTCAGAAAATATTGAAAAACTCAGGAAATAACAAATTATTATAATATATTAAATATTTTAAGTGTTGTTTTTCAATTCAATTATTAAACATGCATATTTTGCTTTTTATTCTTTACATTTACTTCCAGTATCATTAGATCATTTGTGTTTTATATACTATAATACATCTATGTATTGAAATTTGAAACTACACCATCAATATTCTTATTAATGTTCCAAACATCATTGGAAATTACTAAGTTCCAGTGGTAAAATATAATGACATAAATAACTATGTATGAAATAAATGGCAATGGTGTTTAATTAAACAAGTCATTGAATTTGTAAGAATATGGTATTGGAATTTTCCCGAAATTAGGGATGATATGAAAATACTTGTTTTAGTCATATCATGGAAGAAGTTCTGGTTTCATGAAAAGATCACAGAACAAGAACAAAATGCCAGAGAGCAATTCAGAGGTTTATTTCAATTTTACAATTTCTATCCAAATAATCTTCTCAGGAAAATAGTGTTCCATATCATCAATCATTCCTAGTATAACTCAAGGACTTTTTATCATAACCAATTAAAATTTCCTTCAATTTTCATATTATTATACGAGGAAACAAATGTATAATACTAAACTCTAGGGTATTAGTTCTCAACATTTCTAATACTTCACCTCTTTAATATAGTTTCTTAGGTTATGGTAACCACCAGTGATACAATATTTTACTGAAACTTCATAACTCTAATTTTGTCATTGTTATATATTGTTACTTAAGTATCTATTATGCAGGATATCTGATATGTGACACCTGTGAAAGGGTCTTTGACAACTCTAAGGGTTGCCACCCACAGGTTAAGAACCACTGCTCTAGAGAATCCATTAAAATTTAGACAAACTAATAAAAGCCAAATTAATTTAATAGCAACCAAGTTTCAGATTTTTTATTCATTTAAGCAAGTGATATAGCATGACATGATTGTTATTAATGCTTAAATATGAGTTCAAATTTTTTTGGAAAATACTTGTTACTTAGTCTATAAATATTTTCATCTTTAAGTTATTTATTTACTTATTTTACATCTTGGACACAGATTCCCCTCCCTCCTCTCCTCCAAGTACCCTATCAGTTCCCTCTGTTCCCATCCTACAATCCACTCCTCCTCCATTTCTTTTAGGAGAAGCAGATCTCCCATTGTATCAACAAAACATTGCATATCAAGTTGCAGTAAGATTAAGCACGCTCCTCCCCCCACCGTATTACAGCGTGGCAGAGAAATCCAGTCTGAGGCATAGGGTCGCAAGAGTCAGTAAAAGAGTAGGTGACAGCCCCTCATACTATTGTTAGGAGTACCACAAGAGGAAGAGGGCCAACCTACAAAACTGCCTAACTCAGTCCCATGCTTGTTCCATGGTTGTTGGTTTAGTATGAGTCTAGTTTATTTGATTCTGTAAGTTTTCTTGTGTGTTCTTGACACCGATGGCTCTTACAGTCCTTTCTGTTCCATCTTCATAAGGAAAACCTGAGCTCTACTTAATCTATGGCTGTGTTTCTGGATCTGTTTCCATCTGTTTCTGGATAAAGCTTCTCTGATGACAATTGGAACAGGCAGTGATTTATGTGTACAGCAGAATATTGCTAGGCATCATTGCATTGACATTTATAAAGATTTGATGATTGTTATTTATAGTGCAAATATGTAATATAAAGATATATTTTTTAACCTGACAACATTATCTAATTGTCAGGGTTTCTTCATCTTATTCTATGTGTATTTGTATAAATCATCAAAGTGTGAAAAAGCACTTTGCTCATTACTTTGTTTTCCTATTTTATTTGCATCTCATTTTACAATACAGGTCTCTCTCTGACAATTCTTTATCTTAATAGCATGGAGAAATTATAAGGACATTGTTACAGAAAAGACAACTTCTGTTTTTATTAGCAAAGTGGTTTAAAGTAAAGTGTAAAAGTAAGATGTTATATTAGGAACTTGAAAGAAGCCATGCTGAGTAATAGTGACTGTACCACACTAATATTACTCATTAAAATGACTATGGTCACATAATAGAATTTTTACTGCTTAGATTGATTATCTACGTCAGAAGTGTCTTTTATTTATGGTGGAAATAATGGCTGTTACTTTATTCACCAAACAATAGACATTATCTCTTATTGAATTAATCCTTCAGCTACTGTTTATGCTGATCTTGATTAGCAACTTGAAGGGATTGAAAACAACTCAGAGACACACTTGTACTGAGTATATTATGAAATTTCTAAGAAAGAATAACCAAGGATACAAAAATTTCATGTACAGTGCTTTCATATTTCTTATTTAAGAGACAGGATACCACAAAGTCAGAAGTCTTACTTCAGTGATCTAGCCATCTAAGGTGGCTGTCAGGCTGACAGGCTGGATACTTCTGATGGCATTATAATCGTATCTGCATGATATGTGGCATGATTTTAGTTCAGGGCCATGTCAAATAACAATTGCTATGATAGTGACCAAGATCAAATAAGCATACACAGAGAAAGTACATTAAGATTCTGTTTTTATGAATTTATTCTACCCATCATATTTTTCCATATGACTAGAATCACTTATTGTCAACTAGTCAAGACACTGATTTGTGATTTTCACTTTCCTAACTACTAACCAACAACAAGAAATCCTTCCCCAATCAAATTATTCTCATTATCACTTTTTATTCCTTAATTATGGAGACAACATAAGTACATGATAAAATTGTGCAAAGTTGTGTTTGGAAGACCCATAACTATATAAAATTAGAATATATTGTTAAAATTGTGCAGAAATAAAACCCTGTTGGTATAAAACCTGGTAACAACGACCATCTTAATGTGAAACCTATATAACAAAATGTTTTTTACTAGGCATGAAGAATATCTGTGTGCTAATCTGAAGGAAGACTGCAATTTTGTTTTGAGCATGGACAAGGAAAGAGACTAATAGATATTGAGGACTTGCTCATCTGTTCATTGAGCTAAAACAATGAAAGTTTTAGGCTCCTGAAGAAACAATGAATTACAGTTAATAAAACCAATAGCAATAAAGATACTCGACATTGATCTCAGAGACCCATAAATTCCTACAGTGATAAGTATTCCCAGAAACACAACTTTACACACTAACAAACAATGCACATAAACATTTTAAAAGTGTAAATATACATGAATATTTATATATGCATAATTGGCAACCATAAGGCTTAAACAGAATCATATTAATAATTTTAAAATATTATAACAAGCAATTGAGTTAAAATAATAACATATTTCAAAAATAAGAGGGAAGATTAATCCAGAACAGTTTTGTGAATGTCAGATACGTATTTAAGTAAGTGTATTCATATAAACAAAGAATTAAAAAATAATTTCATCTCAAGAACATAATCTACTTGGTTTTGGTAACAAATATTATCATTTATATCTAGTTGTCCAATATTTAATATAAAACATGTAGAAAAAATGAATATATTTTGACATTAATTTAGATTAATAATGAATTATTTTAAAATACAGACATACTCTCAACAACTTAGCAACAATGATTTAGCCTAAGTCCATGATAAAGAATTAGAAAAATTACTTAGAAGCCATTTCATAGTTTAGAAGACAGTTGGTATTTTGATGAAAACCATTTTGAAACTGTAATCATGTATTCTCAATCTATGATGCCTATTTTTATATTTTGTTTTTTACCTGCATTTTTTTATTTTTTTAAAAAATACCATTATACGTTCGAACTACCTCTCCTCCTCCCATTCCCTCCACACATCCTCCCACCCCACTCCCCTCTCATCCTAAGAGAGAGTAAGGCACTTTGCTTTGTGGAGGTCCAAGGCCCTCCCTACCACATCAAGGCTGAGCCAGGTATACAATCAAAGAAAATAGGACCCCCAAAACCCAGTAGATGTAGTAGAGATAAATCCCAGTGCTGCCTATGGTCCCTCAGTTTGCCCCAGCCATACAACTGTCAGCCACATTCAGAAGGATTAGTTTGGTCCTATGCCTGTTCCTTCCCAGTCCAGCTGGAGTTGGTGAGCTCCCATTAGCTCAGGTAAACTGTTTCAGTGGATGAACCCTTCATGGTCTTGACCTCTTGCTCATATTCTCATTCCTTCTACTTTTCAACTGGACCTTGGGAGCTCAGTTCAGTGCTGCGATGTGGGCCTTTTCCTCTGTTTCCATCTGTTGTGGGACTGAGGTTCTATAATGATGTTTAAGATAATCATTAGTCTGATTAAATAGCAAGGCCAGTTCGGGCACCCTCTCCTCTATTGCTTAGGGTCTTAGCTGGGGTCATCCTTGTGGATTCCTGGGAATTTTTCTAGAGCCAGGTTTCTTGCTAACGCCATAATGGCTCCCTAAATCAAAATGTCTCTTTCATTGCTTTCATATCTGTCCTTCCTCCATCTCAACTATCCCATTCCCTCGAGTTCTCCTTAAGCTTCCCCTTCTCCACTCCTTTTCTCCTTCTCCCCTTCCTTCTGCTCCCTGCCCCCATGCTCCCAATTTTGTCAGGAAATCATGTCAGTTTCCAATTTCCAGGTGGGTCTATGTATGGTTTTCTTTGGGTTCACTTTATTACTTAGCTTCTCGATGGCCATGAACCATAGGCTCAATGTCCTTTGTTTATAGCTAGTATCCACTTATGAGTGAGTACACACCATATTCATTTTTTTGGTTCTGGGTTACCTCCCTCAAAATAGTGTTTTCTAATTCCATTTATTTGCATGCAAAATTCAAGATGTCATTTTTACAGGTTTTTTTTAGATTTATTTATTTATTATGTATATAGTGTTCTGTCTGTCTGTATGTTTGCAGGCCCAAAGAGAGTTCCAGATCTTATTATAGATGGTTGTAACCCACCATGTGGTTGCTGGGAATTGAACTCAGAAGAGCAGTAGGTGTTCTTAACCTCTGAGCCAACTCTCCAGCCCGATGTCATTGTTTTTTTTACTGCTGAGTAGTGTTCTAATGTGTAAATGTGACACATTTTCTTTATCCATTCTTCAGCTGAGGGGCATATGATGCCCATTTTGCAAGATATTACACCTTCAATGAGTTTCACTGTGGAAGACTAGGATAATCATCTTTAGTCTATAAGTGAATGACACAATGCTTATCAAATTCATTCATAAATTTTTTGAAATTATATAATAATCACATTAAGTATGCAATGTAATCTATTTGTATTCAGTTGAAATTATTACTAAGTTCTGGGCGTGTTCATCCCCTCATATTTTAGTTTTAATGGTGATTTTTAGTGACCCCAATTATACACTGTTGAGCCTCCAAAGTGACACTTCTGTATGCTTAGTAAGTATTAACAAGGGACTTAATTACCACAGCAATCTGGATTAAGTAAATTCCATTCAAATGAGGGTTGATTGGCATCAGTATTATAATTAGGACATGTATTAAAATAAACTCAGTCTGAAGTCTGTCCTTTGTCTATTCACCCTATATTAAATCTTTGAGAAAGATTAGACAAATTAAAATATTGAATATTTAGTGTTTATTTTCTTAAGATTAGGCATGTTCGTATTTACCCTTACCTTTGACGATAAAATGTAATTCATTTTTGTGAAGTGGGGTTTCATGTATTTTAGACAAGTGCTGGGTCTGTGAGTTATTCACCTGGTCGTTGTGCCTGGGAGATAGAGTCTACTTATGTAACTCGGGCTGACCTGTGGCTTTCAGTCCTCTTGTCTGCTAAGTGGTGATATCACAGTAATTCTCCACCTCTTCTGGCTTAAAATAATTGCAATATTTTCTTAAAGGGAGTTGAATAATAACTAATTGGCCCACACAAGAGAAAAACTCTGATTGTCATTTTGTGTAATGAAGTATGTCTTGATAGTAACAATAAATTACTTTGAACATGATTATGATGACATTAATTTTAATTACAAAGGAGGCAGTCATGTGATGAAAGTAAATTCATGTCATTTGTGTCTTGGTGTTAGACAAGAGGAGAATTAAGAGTACTTTAAAAGATAAGCAATAGAATACTGAAATGCTTGAGTTTAAAAAGGAGAGATTATTCATAATTTATTGTTCCACCTTTTTTCTTCTCTTTGTGGTTAGCAACATACAATGTAAGGACATCATATGTAGAGGGAGAGTTTTGGGAGGAGGTGGAAATTTTTAATAAATAAAGAAAAAAGAAAATTGTGTTTATATACTTAATAATAAGAAAAAATGTCACTTTAAAATGTTTTATTATCATAAAAGAGTGAGGGCTTTTTCCTCTGCCATATTGAGAACAATCAAAACTGACAAAAACTCCCAGGTAATGACATTCTAATGGTCCTGTACACTCTTAATGAGGAGAATAGAGTACCTAGTGTTTCCAAAATGGTGTACTATAAAAGTAAAAAATTAACCCTTCTTCCCTAATCATTTTTACTCAAGACCTTCATTTCACTCAAGTCACATTTACTTCACTATGAATAGTGTATTACATTATGGAACAATTTTTTTTTGTTAAAGAATAACTGCTTATGAACCTTGTTCTACAATAGACATTGTGAGTACCTGGGGGAAAAACATGCACAACCTTCAGGTCACAGTGAATAAGGATGTGATGAAATCAGTTCAACAGCATGTACTTGAATTGTTTTGATATGATCAATGCTAAGGACTAATTAAACAAAGTCTGTAGCATGGTTAATAAAATCTCAGGGAGAGATATTGGGTTTTAACCTGAAAATCTGAAAAGCAGAGCAGTCAGTCACTGACTCTTACCTCAACCTCAGTTCAAAAATGTGATTCTACCTCCAGGAATCTCAGAATGAGACTGAGCCTAACAGCTATGTTCTCCATTTTACAATCCTCTCTAATTCTGGGATTAGAAGTGTGCACCACCACTGTCTGGTTTCTGTGGTAAATTAGCATGGTTACTGGGATTAAACATATGTGTTATTGCTGCCTTGTCTATAAGGCTGGAGAGTATGGTTATTTTAACTTTTGATCCTCAGACAAGTTCTATACATTAACAAAAGTAAAATGCAATTGTCCTGAAATCAGAACATGTGAATTAAGAAAAGTGTTTAAGCAGAGTAATAATATTCAAATCTTTAAAGAGGATAAGATGTTTAAAATCATTTGTTTATGATGGAAATGACTGCAGCCAACTGAGAGAACAAAATGCTCAACATGACTGACGATGTCACAGATGAGGAAAGAGGGAAAAATTTGACACTAGAATAAGAGGAATCATAAAGTATAATATGAGAAAATATTCAACATGGATAGTACTTGGAATGGAATAATAAAATGGAAGAACATGATTTTCTCTCTCTATCTATCTATCTCTATCTCTCTTTCCCCTTCTACTATCTATCTCTCTCCTCCGACTCAATCTTTCTTCTATCCATTTCTCAGATTCAATCCCAGAACTTCCTGCATACTAGAAAAGCCAACTATCATTACATCTCCACCCTTATGTATCTTCTGATATTATCAGACAGATTCTGGACATTTTATTTTGGATAGGAACAAAATGGAATGGATATCCCTATAGCAAGTTATACTGTTTAGGAGACAACTGAAGGAACATTTCTTTAATTCTCAATGTCATCATCAGATAGATCTAATCTTAATAAACAGTTGTGAAAATACCAGATTATAGGAGACACATTATGAAAAAAAAACCAAAATGATAATTGTAAAGTTACTAAGGTTGATTATATATAATTCAAGGAGATAAATACATTAAAATTTCACATGTAAAAGGAAAAGAATATGAAATAAATGAATTTTTGTAGAGAATATTTTATAATCTGGATATGTACACAATTATGCATATATGTGTGTATGCTAATAAATTCTGTTACAGATGGTTCAAAAATAATTTCAGATTTCAGACAATTGTTTGCGGCTAATGATAGTTTATTAAAAAGGGATATATAGATATACTAAGTTGTTTTCTTAGCATAATTTTAAAAGGGATATAAGAAAATAGGTTTTATATAATGATGCACAAAAAACACATATATATTTATACTTAACAAAATTTTGTTATTAAATCTTTGTAAATTTTTAATTTATGCTCTATTAGCTAGGTAATTTATTTGATAACGTCAAAGTTCCAAATAAATACTATTTATTTTGTCTTTTCATGTTTAATCACATTTAAATACTCTAAAACACATAAAACTTCCATTTCCAGATTGATATTTACAATATATGTGAATTTGTTATATGTTTTGGGTAAACACAGGTATTAGAAAGAAGATATATTTCATTGGCAAAAAGTCTCTTTTAATATTAATTTTCATTTTTATAGTAACTGATAATATCCTCTTTCAAGTTTGTTTAAAAATCCATTTCTGTCATGACTATCAAGTTATTCTAACTGCAGTGAAAATAGATAGGAAAATCATTTTTAACCACAATAAAGAAGTTTGTTTCCCAAGATACCAAGTGTGTCATCATTGTTTTAAAGCAATCAGCATTAACTATATGATTGTAAATAAAAGTACTTCAGTAAGTTTGTCTAGCCCAATATTCAGAGAGAAGTCAACATATTTAAGTACATTAAATACTCTCAATACCATTTTTAAAGCTATTATGTTGGATCAAAATTATTCATGAATAGTCATAACCAGCTGTGACACATGAACCATATCAACAAGTAGCATAGAAGGATAATTAAAGGTGCCATAGTGACACTTACACATAAGTGATAACCAAAGCTCTCTATCTAGTGATAAGAAACTGCATCAACAGGTGGAAATTCATACCTAGTACTTTAAACTTTCTCAACTACCCATAGGTAGTGAGACCATAAAACATAGCAGAGAAGATGAATCTTCAAATTTCCACATCAGTATAATCTCAAGGTATCTTTGTAATGCTTTATTCTAACACTCACAGATACTCCTATCTCTCTTTCTATATCAAAGAATCTTTCTTTTTGGTTGCAGTCAAGACCATTATAGAAAACTGTAGTTCATTGAAACCCATAGGATGAACTACGGAGTTCCCAGTACAAACTGAAACATCTACAATAGAGCTTTTTCACCAGTGACTCTAGAACCAAAGTGAAAGAGAACATAGACACATAATAGCGTACAACCAGAATATCTACTGTGCTTTTGCAGTTTCTATTTATGGTAGGGTTTGTGCCCATGAACGCTCACCAGTATGATTGACAAATCAAGACTCGAACAACAATAGCAGTTAACAAAGCAACATTGACAGAGAAGTGTCAAAAAGCATATGGTGGTTTGATGAGAAGGCCCACATAGAACCATATGTTTGAATGGTCCCCAGATGTTGAAACTATGTAAAGTGTCGGAGGTATAGCCTTGTTAAAGCAAATATGTCACTGAGGATTGGATTTTCAGGTTACAAAATTCCATGTTATTCCCATTTAGATTTAGCACTTTGCCTTAATCTTGTGGATGAGAAACAGGCTCTCAGCTTCTCCTCCAGCACCATAACTGCCTTCATACATAACCTTCAACATATAGGGATGTTCAACATATATGAAATGTAATCCCCAATAAACTCTTTCTTCTATATGTTGACTGGGTCATGATGTCATTTCACAACAATAAAAAATTAACTAGGGAAAGGCCCTACTCCTAGATAAAGAGCCCCAAGAAAATCAAAATTTCAAAGAGAGGGAGAATTGTCTTGCCTAAAGACAACACTATATAGCTGGTGATACAATATCGCGTGGTAAACTAGTATTGCTTATTTTTATTTATGAGTACACCAAAATATTTTATTGAGAATTTCAGTAGCTACATATGATGTTGGTATCCCTGCTCCACAAGATGTGTTCTTTTGTGTCTAAATTGTTACTTTCATTAATTTATGTTTTGTCATAAATTTACTTTTACTTCATTGACTATTTCATATATTTTCAATAGTTAGTTAAATTTGAAGAGAGGCCTGTTGATTAATGAAACACCTCAATGAAACAAAATTTGTTTAAGATTAAAAAGTTTATAATGGCAAGGCTTGTTCTCCTACCTTTCTCAGGAATTGATGGACTGGAGAAAGGAGGGAATCTCTAACCCACCCATTGTCACCAAATGACAGATAAATAATAAGGAGTATAGTTTTAAATCCACTATCTTAATTTGCTTTACATTTACTGTTAGTTGGTATTTTGAATTCTATGTCAAATACATAATTACACATTTAAAGAACAATTGCAATATTATATAATTTAAAACAATTTAAAGCTACTTATGTTTATTAAAGAATGTGAATTTTAGTACAACTGCAATACATATTTTATATAAAAATGTGTTACTTTATGTATTTTCTCAGAAAACTTAAATTCACTTATTATTCTGTCTTCAATTAAACATGATGCTTGCTAAGATACTTTCTAAATAAAAATAAAATTTGACAATATCAGTAGTGACAGGTCATGAAGAATCCATATAAAATCATAATATCCATGAAAGACAGAAATCTAGTGAGCAGGTGCTAAGATATCACAGTTAAATGTGCATCTTAAACTCATTATGACCAAATAGGTGGGGAATCAAAAGAAAAAGTATACCAGATAAATAGAAATAAAGAAAGTTTTTAGGTATACATTTACTCAAATGCTTATGGCAAGATTTCTGTGTTTAGTTTTAAAAAAAAGTCATAGAACAAATATATTACACTGTGAAATAATTTAATTTCATTAATTATAAATAGCATATATTATTAATATAAAGAGTAATTGAATATATTTACTATTTAGAATTGAATATGATTTAATATGTACTTCAAAACCATTGAAATTAGTAAAATTTTACTTTGCATAAATTCAAAAACTACTCCATATTGTTGCAAGTCATTTTAGTTAATGTTTACATGTGGGTATAAGAGAGGTAATAAAACAGTAATTAATTCCAGTGATTGAGAATAATAATTTTCACACAATTGGAGAGATAAATACGGAATATTGCACAAGACTTCACTAGAAATAAAACTGGAAATATTGTACTCTTGTCAAATTCTGATCACTAACTCAGATTTAAATTGGGTTTCTGGGTTTAAAGTAAAAAGAAAATTCTTAAATTTACATTACTTGCTTCCACTTTTGTTCCATTTTGTAAATGTCTGACTAAATTTTATACAAACATATATATGTATAATTGGAATATTATTATATCATTATTATATCTATATAGCATATCTTTTTTTTTCCTGTTCTTACTTATTGCTTCCCATGTCCTCTTTCAAACCTATGGTCTCTTTTTAATTGATATATATACATACAAACATATTTTATGAAAAAAGGCACATTGTATAAGTATGTAAGAAATTTATACATGCCTGCATTTCTTTTTTTTTGAAAGTAATTTTATTAAATTATAAAAGTTTCCATTTCCGCCCCTCTTCCCAACACCCTCCCACTCCCCCCACTACTTCTCCTCCTCCCTCTTTGTCCCTTAAGGCAGTCAGGGTTTCCTGCCCTGTGGGAAGTTCAAGTTCCTCCCCCCTCCCTCTAGGTCCAGGAAGGTGAGTGTCCTAACAGACTGGATCCCCAAAATCCAGTATATGCAGAGGAAACAAGTCCCAGTGTCATAGTCAATGGCTTTTCAGAAAGATTTTGGGCCAGCCACATTCAGAGAATCTGGCCAAATTCCGAGAATCTGGTTAGATCACGTCCTCGTTCAGTCCCAGTCCAACTGGCTTTGGTAAACTCTCATTAGATCCGTCCCCTTGTATCAGTGGGTGATAGCATCCCTCGCAGTCCTTATTTCCTTTTTCATTTTCTTCGTCCTTCTGCTCCTCATTTGGACCTTGGGGGGCTCAGTCCGGTGCTCCAATGTGGGTCTCCGTCTGTATCGCCATCCTTCGCCAGATGAAGGATCTATGGTGATAAGCAAAATATTCATCAGTATGGTTATGGGCCAAGGCCATTTCAGGCACCCTCTCCTCTGTCCAGAGAACAATCTGGGGATCTCTCCTTGGACCTGGGATCCCATATATAATCAAGTCTCCTGTAAACCCTAAAATGACTCCCTTAGTTGAAATATATTCTTCCCTGATCCCATATTCATCCTTCCTCCCTCCCCCCCATCCCAGTCTACCGAGCTTTCCCCATTCCTCCCCTACTCCCTTCTCTCTAACCCTCTCCCCTTCCTACAACCCTCCAATCCCCCCCCCCATGCACCCGAGGTTACCTGGGACTCTTGTCTATTTCCTACCTCCTGGTGGATAGCTAAATAATCTTCATCAAGTTCATCTTCTTATTTAGCTTCTCTAGGATCACGAATAATAGGCTCAAAGACCTTTAATTATGGTTAGAATCCACTTATGAGTGAATACATACCGTGTTCCTCTTTTTGAGTCTGGCTTACCTCACTCAGTAAAGCATTTTCTATTTCCATCCATTTGCATGCAAAATTCAAGATGTCATTGTTTTTTACCGCTGAGTAAAACTCTAATGTGTATATGTTCCACACCTTTTTTAACCATTCTTCTATTGAGGGGCACCTAGGCTGTTTCCAGGTTCTGGAAAGGTCTGATCTCCAAAATATACAAAGAACTCAAGAAACTAGACACTAAAACTCGAATTAACCCAATTAAAAAATGGGGTACTGAACTGAACAGAGAATTCACAACAGATGAACTTCAAATGGCCAGAAGACACTTAAGGTCATGCTCAACCTCCTTAGCGATCAGGGAAATGCAAATCAAAACCACTTTGAGATACCATCTTACACCTGTCAGAATAGCTAAAGTCAAAAACACCCATGATAGCCTATGCTGGAGAGGATGTGGGGTGAGGGGAACACTCATCCATTGTTGGTGGGAATGCAAACTTGTGCAGCCACTGTAGAAATCAGTGTGGCGGTTTCTCAGGAAACGGAGTCAACCTCCCTCAGGACCCAGCAATTCCACTCTTGGGAATATACCCTAGAGATTCCCTAACATACTACAAAAGCATTTGTTCTACTATGTTCATAGCAGCACATGCCTGCATTTCTTAAGTAAACTTCTCTCCCTTACTCATTCTTAAAGTACAATAAAATCTACCCTAAAAAATAGCTTTCTATTTTAGCATTTAAATCATCTGTTTTTAATGAAATGGATTCAGTCTTCATCCCTAACATAAATGGCATAATCTTTCTCATCTCTCTTTTATTCCTCATTGCCCAAATATAATTTACTAAAATAAAATTAGTTCAGCAGATATTTCTTGAGATTGTTGAAGTCGCAAGAATTGATTCCTGACACCATTTTTATAATAATGAAAAATAAAGATCAGCATCATTAGATTATGGAAAATAGCTGTCTCAATATTCGAGAAATAGAAAAGATTATTAAGACTCTCCTCACCACAGTTCCTTGAAACCTCATAGAACATCTATTGCAAACTTGGATGCAAACCATTACTTTGCTATTAAACAATCTTATCTTAAATGTCTATAGCTTAAGACATTAGTTTCTCATTACACACAATGTTTATTTTATGTACTACAGTTCAACTAGTTTTCTAACGAAATGAAACATAAATTCCAAATTCCATAGGCAAAATGTTCACAAAATTAAATGGAAGTAAATTTTGTATGAATGAAAAGTAAATGAATAAAATAGGTAGTTATAATCTCTTTGAAATTATTTGTACACCCAAAATGTGTAAGTTAGTATCATAGCTGTATCAGTAATCAGTCAAGAAATCATTTATGTGGATCGACTATTTTAAAATTTCAGTGTGTTTGCCATAATGACTGGTAAATTATTCTAAGTAGTTATTGTCAGTGGAAGTCAATCTTCAGTTTAATTCAGACACTAAATTGTGAGCAACCAAAACAGAGACATGAAGGAAGAACTGAATTGCAGAAGCATTGATGTTGTATATTTAAAGTGATTCCATATCCAGTCAGTCAGTGAATGTCTTGGTTTGATTTGTTTATTCTTAAGTGAAAGAGGGAAACTCATCATCAGATATATTGTGCAGCAATCAAAACAGTTTAAATCTTCAAAAGTCTGCTAGTGATCTTGCATGAAGTGGTATTTGGAGCCTATTTAAAATATGGGGGAAGGGGGAGCGGGTGTAAAGATAGCTTACTGATTAAGAAGGTATAGTGTTCCTGTGGAATACCCGAGTTCTGTTCTCAACCACCTAGTAAAGTGATATTTGAAACTGATTGCAGCCAATGGGAACGTTAGCTCTTTAAGAATATTAGCCTTGTCACTCACCCAAATGCCCTCCAGTTCCAGCTGTCTTGCTCCATACTCTCTCCAGCCATTCCTTCTCCCAGACCTAATCTTCCTGTTCCCATTCCTGTTTCCTTTATTTGTGCTAGGTTCTCTGCATATATGCTATGGTTCTTAGCTTGGTGTTTTGTAGGACTCATAACAGTGGTCATGGGGGTGTTTCCAACTCTTTTTCTGTTCCTGGGAGGGATGCTTTTCCTCCTACTGTGTTGCCTTGCATAGCCTTGATATGAGGACTTGTGTCAAGTCTTATTTTATCTTGTTTTGCTGTGTTCTCATGACATTCCTGAGAGGCCTATTCTTTTCTGAAGGAAAAGGAGAATAAGTAGATCTGGGGCAGAGAGGAGGTTGGGAGGAGGCAGGGGGACTGAAAGGAGAGGAAACTGAAGTCAGGATGTATTAAAAACAAAACAAAAAAGAATATTGCCCTTTATAGATCACTCATAATTCCATTCAGGACATAAATTCATGTATATGGGCAGCACCAATCAAACTTGAAAGGTTAAAAACAAAAACACTGCTCTAAATCTACAGGAAGTAGAAAAAGACAAGATCTCCTGAGTAAACTGGGAGCATGGGGACCTTGGGAGAGGGTTGAATGGAAGGGCAGAGGCAGCGAGGAGAGCAGAGAAAAATGTAGAGCTCAATAAAATCAATTAAAAAAAAAGAGAGAAAAAAAGGAAGAAAAAACTGCAATACAAACATGCCCAGAGATGGGGAGGGGTACTAATGGGGATATGTCTGGGAGAAGAGGAGGAAGGGGACTACATGTTCACAGCATGCAAACTTCAGACTCCTAGAGAATGTGGAGAGTTGAGAAAGAAGCATAGCTAATGGTTTAGTCAGTACAAAAAGGCCAACCCAGGCAAAATATACCTACAAGTAACTTGATACAGCCTGAGAAGGTTATATGAATATACTTTGGAACACACACCCTCATACAAACACACACACACACACACACACACACAAACACACACAGTTAATAAATCCATTAAATGAAAAAGAGATCATAAATTTGAAAAAGGAGTTGCCTATATTGATTACTTCCTCTCCAATGCAGTAGACAGAAAGAAAGGGGAAATTATTTAATTATAATCACAAAAAATAAATGATTCTTAAAAACTCTATGAGAGTTCAGAAAAACTGTTTTCAGATCAATTATATCTGGAAATACGAGAACATTGGATATATAATAACATAATTCTTTAAGGCATTATTATTTTAAGATATATTGTTCTATTCCTTAGTTTCTTGTTTCTGCTACTGTGTAGCCAGTTAATTAAGTACTTGTTAGATGACAAATAAATTAATCAAAAAAATAAAACATGAAACATGCTAATTTGAAGTTTGGAAGTAAAATAACTGACATTTCTAAATTGTAATATTTCTTCTGAAAAAGGGATTCATCACCAAATTTTCCTTAATTTGCATAAAAGTGCATTTAGAGTTTAGCATCTTACTAATTGAGTCATGTTATTCTGCCTTCAAAATCCCAAATGTTATAAAATATTTGACAAAGTAATTCAGAAAATATCAGACAAAACAGATGTTACATCTTTCTATTTACATTTTAACTTCACTTTTCACTGAATTTGTGAAGAACCTTTGCAGCTTTTACTAGGTTATCACTAACTAGGTGTTCTAAACGAATATGGGAAATACTGGTTAGTCTAAAGTATAAAACTAATGAAAAAACTCAGTTAAATTTACTATTAGTTAAGTAGAAAAAGTTTTAATGATGGCTATGAATTAATTAATACTTAACAAAATTGAAACTCACAGTTTACCAGTCAGATTTTATCTTCATAAATTATAGGAGCAGCTAAAATGAATTTTGCTGTGGCTTCTCCCCTTCACTTTAACCCCTTAAAAAAAAACAAAAAACAAACAAACAAACAAAAACCTTCTCTCTTAAGCAAGATATGTTGATTTTTGTAATGGAAATTTTGTTTCTTGACTAGGTTGACTGAAAAAGAAAATGAAAATCAAGTGTTACTAATTAATTCTTAGCTCTAACTCTCCTGTAATCTGCAAATCTCTGAAATTGGCTATTTCCTTAAACAGGGTTCCCGTCTGCTCAGTTAACATGTCTTCTGTGTCCGACCTAATTTTGACTGCCCACTGATCATAAATAAATTGGTGAAGAGAGGTTGTCATCTGTCACTATTCTGACAATTCCCCTAGTCTCAAGCTTGTATACAAAACCAGGCAAATATATCACCAATTATTAGCATTCATTTGTGTCTCCACAGTAACCACACTCGACTACAGTGATAGAGTTAAAGTTAATTAAATCAGAATAATAATAAATAAAATTCACACTGGAGCTCTGTACCACAAAACTCTCTGTATTGCAATCATTTTTTGTATTTTTTTCCCCAACACTGTCACATCTTAACAGTAACTCTAACCAAACCATGTAAAACATGGCCCCTTTGAAATTTTCAGAATTTAAGATAGAAATAAAAGCTATTAACCCATATATATATATATATATATATATATATATATATATATATATATATATATAAAGATCTTAATATATATATTAAGGTCTATCATTAAAAATAGCCAAATCAAAAGAATAAAAGTATCTGTGTTATAACTTGAGAGGCATTACCAGCCAACAGATAATATTAATGAAATCAGAAAGTCTTGAGATTGAACTCTCATTTTGAACAAAGATTCTTCAAAGCTTGCCACTGTTGTTTAGGTTTTCAGGACTTGAAAATGTGTTAGTTTTTTTTTAATTTAGCTAAAATATAGTTAAATCCACTCCCCTTCCCTCTCTTCATTCCCACTACTTCCATATCTCTATTTCCCGTCCAAATTCATGAGACACCCTCATTGTTATCAGTATTATATTTTGAAATATGTATTATTTAATATGCATTATTAAATAAATTTTAGTTCTGTCATTTATTTGTACACAGTTAGGTACTGATTCAAGTGAGTAATGATTATACATTTAATATTTTGAACTGAAATTGAATTAGAGAAAAATATTCTAACCTTCTCGTTCCATTCTTGCTTGAATACCTATGATATTTATATATGATGTTACCCATTTAAGAACATATATGGGTTTAATATTTTGCAGCGGTGACAAACATTGTTTCAAAGGATTTATTTTTGTTGCTTTTTAGTTTAAATTAAATAATATTTTGCACCATGTAAGGTGTATATGAGAACATTTTTAAGCTTGATAATTGCAGATCATGACATTTACTGACTTTAGAAACTGAGACAAGACGCTGCACCAGGCAGAGGCCTCATTGATTTCACAAAGGCGTTGCAGCAAATGCTGCACCCCTTCTACTGCCTCTCGCAAGCACTCCTTGCCTATATTGATTACTTCCTCTCCAATGCAGTAGTAAATTGCTATTGTGGAAGCATAATGATGCTGAACATTCTGGCACAGATGAGAGGGTACTGTTTAAAGACTGTGAGACCTCTTCTTGTTAGATGTACTAATAACCTCTTTAATCATTTCCTTTCAAAATACCAAAGATTGTGAAGCAAAACTAGCCTAATGATGAACTAAGTTATGGAGCATACCATTTAACAATTTGAAAAGAAATAATATCATTTTTTTCTATTCATTACACTGTATGCTAGTTTTTTTCGAAAAATGTTTCTGATAGACCTGAAATAATTCTTGAAAATTATGTTTGTTCTGTCTTCTTTACCTAAACAGTGTTGGCCAAGGTAATTGTGTGTACCTTGTAACATAGAAGGTATACTTAATTCTTTTTTTTGGAAAACAGTGTTTCAAAATCATGTATGTTTTAAGTTGAAAATGAGGACTCATATTTAGGAATTGGTACTATGTACTTATAACTAATCTATAAACTGTATCACTTTGTAAATTTATGTGGTATTTTTATTTGCCTCTATTGTTTCACCAAAAATAATCACGAACTCACGGAACACAGTAGTATAAATCTGAAACTCAGCAGTAGTTATAATTTCTTAAGCAGAATTTGGTTTCTCATACTTGAATGGGAAGTGTATTTTGTTTGAACCTTTTCCCAAGTTCAGTTTTAATTTTAGTGTGTCTTACTTGGACACTCAACCTATCCTCAAACCCATAACCACCCCCGAGCTAACCTCAAAAGTGCTGAGTTTCAAACACACTACTTTATACAACTGATATATTTTTCTCTTTTTATTTATTCTATGTGTCTTACCACATTATGTATCACAATCCCGTTCATTTCACTGCCCCCTGGCATCTGCCTTCTGACCATGAAATCCCACCTACACACCAATAAAAAAAATAAAAAAATAAAGGGAAGAAAATAATGGAAAAATCTCATCCTAAAAGCTGTAGTGTGACACAGTAGTGGAGTAAATCCCTTTGTGTTTCTTTATTTAAAAGTGGTCATTGCAAAGACTCATTGGTCTGGTTTAAGGCCTCTAGTTTCTAGTGCATCATTGGCACTGGGCCTTCACTGGGATTCTTCTTGGATAATCTGTTGTTGACCTGTGTTGTGAAGATCCTAGATCTTTGGATCTGCAGGACATGTCACTTCACAAGGTCCAAAAGTTCACAGATGGGGTGGGCCAAACCATAATCCTGCTTCTGGTCCTTGGATACTGCACGGTGAGCTCCAAGGTGAGCTATTCAGCGTTGCCCTGAATAATTCACATTTTGTAGTTTTAAGCAAGGAGTGGGGCCTTTTCTCCACCTCTTCCACACATACACCATCAGGGGCTGCTCTAGTGTCCTGATGAACTACAAGTGTCAGTTTCCCTTGAGCTGCAACTGTTGAGGGTCTGAGGGTCGGGGATAGCTTTCCCGCTCTTATGACTCCATGATCAACTCCACCTGTCTCCAGGGTTGGTGCTGTTCCTCGTTTCCTTGGCTCATAAGCTCTTGCCTGGGACACTTTTACTTCCAAATATCCAGACAGAAAAAAATGCACTCTCTCTATGAGGAGCAGGTCCTCATATCTGAGTGCTGAAGCTGATACGGGGAAGGGTCAACTTTCTCGTCTGTGGCAGGTACTAAGGGACAAGAGGTAAAGGGGCCATCTATCCCCTACTCACACTGCTACCTGACGGACGAATAGTGGAGGTAGCTGTCCTCACCCACACCTTGCCTAGAGGACTGACCCTATTTGTGTTATCCCAGGGCCTGCTCTCCTGAATGTGGCTGATGCTGAGGGTCAGAAACAGCTTTCCTGTTCTAATGTCCACAGGGCCAGCTTTGCCATCTGTCTCAAGTGGTAATGGGAGGGGGAGGAGGGCACATTTCTCCCTACCCATGCTGCTATAGGAAGATGAGAAATGGTGATAGCTCTTTCATCTCATAATAGAGGATTGGCTCTATTATGCGGCTGCCCAGATGAGGTTCAGTGCTTGATCTCCTGAGTGTTGCACCTGGAGGGTGAAAGCTCTCCCCCTCTTATGAATATAAGTCCAGCTCTCCCACCTGCCTAAGGAATTGATGTTTGAGAGGTAAGAAAAGGAAATCTCACCATAGTCCATGCTGCCACATGGCAAATGAGAGGTACGAGGTTTCCAACACTAACTAATTCAGGGCTGACTTATCCACACATCCATGTACAGGACTGGCTCTATCATGTGACCCAGGTGAGGTACAGGGTCTGGTCTCCTGAGTGTTGCAGTTTGTAGAGGGCAGGGATGGCTCTCACAATCTTGTTTCCTCAGGGCCAGTATCTACACCTTCCTCGGAAACTATGGCAGTGGGTGGAGGGCAACTCTCCCCATGCCCAGGCTGACACAAGATAAATGAGTAGTAGAGACAACTCTTACATGCTCACCACTTCATGACTGGGTCCCCCCACAACTATGCCAACATGGTTGCTTGCATTGTACTGCTCAGGTGAGGTGCAGGGCCTTTTTTCCAAAGGATTGCAGCTATTAGCAGGGCAGGAACAATTCTCATACGCTTGCTACCTCTGGGCCATCTTTCCTTTCGGCCTTATGCGCTGATATTCAGTGCGCTGATATTCAGCAACACTGCAAGGGCATCCGACCCCATCCCATCCCACCATATGACAGATGAGGGATGGGTTAGGTCTTGTACAGTCATTTGCTCGGGGTTGTCTTACCTGTGCTTGCTTCAGCAGGGTAGGCACTGATGTGCTGCCCAAGAGAAAGACAGAGTTCACTTTCCTTTGTGTTGCAGCTGGTCAAGGGGTCAGCTCCTTTGCCATTTCTCCTCACTCTAATAGTGCCCATCTGGCTGGTGCTCCAAGGGAGCAGCTGGGTTCTAGTTTTCGGGTTTGGATCTCAGGGCAGACAGTCCCAGACATGCGTGTGTGTCTTCTTGTTAAACTCAGTTTTTAGTGACGTGGACTGGAGCATGCTTCCTTGTCACAAAGAGATAGTACAGTGCCCTATCACCTGGCACCAAGTAGGGTCTCAGTTGGTGTATTTGATTGTGTTCCTCCCACCACAATTGCATGGTGTGGGTAGGTTGTTACTCTACCTGAAGGATGATGTTCTTTAATGTAGAGAAAATGTTCAGTATCATGCAGTTCCATTTATTTTCATTCTTAGTGCCTGTGCTAACAGTGTTCTGTTGAAGAAGTCTGCTCCTGTGTCAAAGAGCCCAATGCTATTCTCCACTTTCTCTTCTATCAAGTTTAGTGACCCTGATTTCATGCTGAGGTTTTGACCCATTTGAGTCTACACACTGAGTTCCATGTAGGGTTGTAAGCATGACTTATTGGATTCTTCTTCTATACAAACATTCAGTTTAGCCTGGACAATTTGTTGAAGTTTCTGTCTTTTATTCTAATTTGAATTATTTTCCTTTTTTTTTAATCAAAAATTAGGTATGGTTACTGGGGGTTCTGAGTAAAGTATGTTTCTAGGTATTAGGAACTGACAGGAATAGAGGTAAGCTAGATGGAGGGAATAAGGGTGTCCACACAAGTTAAGACAGAAGGATGCTCTGTTGGGATATACTTAATCACTTCTGGAAAGGGCAAGACAGGTAGGAATGACCAGAATAATCTACTACAGAGCTGCAGATGGAAGTACAGGATTGGATATAGAAAAGAAGAGGAAGAGTGAAGATTCTTAACTCAATACCTGCTTTTCTTATGACCTTGCTTTTCCATCTTCCTTGACTGGTAGGGTCTCAGAGAATGTCTATTGGAAAGGGGACCAGAATAACACAATGAGTGGGAAGGATGGGTTGGAAAGGAAGATCTGAGTGATCTGAGGGAAATAGGGACAAAGAAGAGGGCCAGGCTGCCATATGTCTTGCAACAGAGATTGGGGTGAAATTTGGAGATTGGATATGGGTGAGAGGTGGTAAACGTGGAGATCTGGAGTTAACCTATTTGCTTCTGTCGTCAGGACCTCTTCAGTTCACTTTATTTACATTATTTTTCTTCGAAACTACTGAGGGATGCTGTCTACTAAGTTACTAAATAACAATAACAATAAATATAGAGTAAAGTAACTCTATATTTAATATAGGTAATTTGTTTGTCTACACAAAGACCAGATTTTAAACTACACAAATTTACTAAGTTTTGTAATTGAAGATGGGTATAGATGAATCTTCAAAGGATATTTTATTGGAAGAGAAGATATGGAACCCTGTGGGATATACAGTTCTTAATGAAAACTGTATAATTTATCTTATATCTGAGTTGCAAACTTAGAAGACAATAACTCATAGATGGCTTTATAGATTTCTACAAGGATGATGTCTTCTGCTTAGTGTGCATGTGAAATAGACCCCCAAAAAAGCTTAACAGACTGCCTTACATCCTGTCCCTTATACTGGAGCCAAATGTGAAAACTCTGTGAGTCTCAGGGTTCACATGAGTCACCAATTTACTTATGGTAGTGGAGATAGAATTTAAATATATAGCAACAGGTAGGAAGTATCATTATCCAGATGTCTCAATATTCCTTAGATCTCATAATCTGTAAATCTTTCATCCACTCTTTCTCTTAACTATATCCAATAGTATGTGGCAAAAGTAGCACATCAAAATGTTCAACAATATAGCATGGGATAATACATTTAGCCACATAAACTACAATAATGATTATCTCCTTTATTTTTTATTTCCTGCCTTTATTAAATAATGCAGCATAAAATTATAAAATAGTTATATGGGGAGATATATTGTGATATCTTATATACAGAAATGCAATATATATTGTATTCAGATTCTAAACACTAAAGAAAAGGTAATTGGAAACAGATATAAAAATAATATCTCCACATTACATCTGTGGAATAATAGCACATTTCATGATTAGTGTGTTTTATAGAAATAGCATCAAATTTTAATTGTATAAATAAAAATGTTAGGAAATGTACTCAGTAAATTGAAGATCTTGCTAAATATGCATAATAAACCATCTGGTTATTTTGTCTTCCATTATATGTTATTAATTAAATATAGTTTTTTCAGTGATCATTAAATTTTCTCATTTCTAAATGAAGACAGAGAAACAACATATGCAAAAAATTCAGCATATTTAGAATGTCTCTAACTACATTGTCAGAAATAATCAAGCTTAGGCAGCAAGATTGTCTCTGCTAATGTGACAAATGGAGCATAAATTTCTTCACTTTTAATTAGGAGAAATTCTATGCTATGCTAATTAAAGTTATATTTAAAATTGACAATAAATTTTTCCTTTAAATGCAAATTTTTAACAGAATATTTGCAGTTTAACAAAAAATCAGACAATTTTAGTGAATTTGTTTCAGACAATTTTAAAAAATTTTCTTAAATTGACTTTCATAATTTTATTTTACTACCTCATTATTTTGAAACTTGTTGACCAAACCTAAACAAATAACTTTTAAATAGGAATATAAGCAATTCTGAGTGTTTCAATAAAAAATAGTCAGGGTGAATATTTGCTAAATTTCTTCAATATCTGCCCAGTTTATCATGTATGTTATTTAGATAGATGCTTATATAATGATCCCTTCAGTTTTCTCATAAGTTTTTGGAGGCATTTTATATAATTCTTTCTAATATTAGTAATATGTTGGGATTCTATCAATCAGTAAAATTATGTACCAAGTATTATATTTTTACTGTATGAAATTTATTTAGATTATTATTTGGTTTTGCAGAACAAGAATGACTTAGTTTTTTCCATACTAAAATAGGGTATAAAAATCAGTTGTGAAGACATGAAGAAATGGATTTAAGTATTTTTATTTAAAAATGTATAATATATTTAATAATTTTCCTTAAAATGGAAATTGTGGATATAATAAAAGAAAATAAATTCGTATCATATGTGATAGGAAATCTATTAACACTTAGAATATTTGTAAGCTTGTAACACAAGGGCAGTCCCTGTTCTGAATGAAATTTGATAGTGATCTTCAAAAATCTTCTGATTTCTTAAATGTTGAAGATACTATAATACAGACTTTTATCTTCACTGTACAAGATTTATAGAATAAGGTTTAAAAGTTTAATAAAGTAACCTTTCTTTTTAAGAAGAATGCTTCAGAACTGTGAGGAACAATCACAAGAATAACAAAAGCAGATTGTGATACATGAACAGAAAACTAGAAAATTAATTTTGTTCATATTTCTTGTACTGCACAGGCATAGTCTATTGTGGTTAAAATATAAAATCAGATTTCATTTATATTTTTGTTCTAAGATTTATCAAGTTAACAATAATTAAAAATTAGAGTAGTAGACAAGTATAGAATGACGTGAAATCTGTACAGCAGCATTTTATTTCTGACAATGAAATGAAATAGTAAGAACACTAATAACAATGATGATGATTTAAAATATAATAAAGCATGTCACCATCTCATAGAGCACAGTAAAAACTTTCCATATAAATGGAATCCATTTTGAAGTCACAGCGAATTATAACAAACTTGTGACACTTCTGCTGCTTGAGAAGAAGATAATTTTCTTTTAGATCTCATTGTAAATTGCAAAATAAAGAGACTAGAATGCAACTATGTGTTTTCCCATCATTAATATAAATAAAATTAGTTATTAATGTCAAAAAACAAAATAAATAAGAATATAAGTTTTTATTATTGACCCAAAGAAAAATATACATTAATAAATTTTTTTATAATTGGTAAATTTTTTGAAATATGTGAAATAATATGAATTTATAATTATCCATTAACTTTATTATTAATTTATTTCCCAAATATAAGAAAGCAAAGTAAATGAATTTGAAAAGTTGCTCTAAATGTGTGGTTTTCTTCCTCTTTCTGTTCCATCCATTCATGGAGTTTATGGATCATAATTTCATTTACTAAAAAGCTAGAATAGCATTTAATTATTTTTCTCTTTTTCATTCTTTTGTGTTGATAAATTTTCATGAGAGCTCAATACTGGTTGCTTTAATGCAAGACAAGCATAGAAAAATCAGCTCTCTTTAAGTAAGCAACATATAAATGTTTTTGAAAACATGTAAAAGACACTAATATTCGAATTACTCTACTATTGGACATAAGTCATTTTCATGCTACAAATTATTATTATGTCTTTATACATTTGACTGTTTTATTTGTATCTTTAAATTAAAAATTAAGTTCATGTTGAATAAATGTTATTTATTTGATTCATTTATTTATATATGTTTCCCCATTAAAATTTTTTTTTCAGTATTTTAGAAATCTTTTATTACTTGTGATTTTATTTTATTTATTAAAATTTTCTACCTTCTCCCCTCCTCCCATTTCCCTCCCACTTCCCCCACTTCCCTTCCCCCTCCCTCTCCAGTCCTAAGAGCAGTCAGGGTTCCCTGCCCTGCAGAGAAATAATGTGTGTGTGTGTGTGTGTGTGTGTGTGTGTGTGTGTGTGTGTGTGTGTGTGTGTGTGTACCTCTCCATTGAAGTCAGAAGTTAATCCTGTAAACTCTGAATGTCATTCTTTTGTGTGTGTGTGTGTGACAGGATCTTTTATTGTGATATCTTTTTTTTTCACTTTTGCTGAATGCCCTCCACCCGGCTATCTTCATCTCTTCAGCACTGTAGTTCACACAAAGTCATGTTTTTGCTGTGTCATTTCTCCAGGTTCTAGGCATTGAACTCAATTCCTAAGTCTGTGTTGCCACCTCTGAAGGTTTTTGTTTTGTTTTCATTGAAGATTTGCTTCTCTCTCTCTCTCTCTCTCTCTCTCTCTCTCTCTGAGTGAAATTCTAGAGAAGAAACGAAGTAATTTATTTCATGAGACATTTGTGACGTAATGCAATCATCACATCAGAAATAACTGCCAAATAGCAATACATAAAGCTGACTAATAAACGGTGTGAATGCTCAAAATCAGGAAATCAGTAAGAGAGTCCTCTTTCCGGTTTGTATGAGGACACGTTTAAGTAAATAAAACCTGCCCATCCCCAATATCCATATGAACAGAACTCCTATAAATGTCTTTGGATCCTGGACAGTATTGCTATGCCACAGCTCAATTAGTTTCCACCTCTGTGTCATTTGTAAGCTCATCATTTTCCTCAAGTGATACTTTGGAGATTTTTTAATCTGGGTATTCTGAAGAGAGCCAGAGAAGCTTGAAATTTTTAGGGTTATAATTCATTTACCTACATGAAGAAATGTTTTATAAGTTAGAATAAAATATGTTTAATAATAAAGGACATTTGAAATTTTTTCTTGAAAACTGTGAATAAATGTTTTCTTTGGCACACTATACTTGTATACATCAATTAATTAATCAATTCAATTTTTTATGATGTGAATGAAGTGGTAATGTGAAATTATTGAAAGAGTTCAGATCCACATTATAAGTGTTAGAAAGACACATAGTATAATTATTCAAATATTTAATAAACAACATGTTTTAGCAAGCATGAAATATATGTTATGTTAAATTGTATAATGAATTATATATTTCCTTTTATTATTTATTTACTTAGTTTTAAACATGCCTAACTTTTACATGTGCTATATACATTAAAAATTTTATATTGTGTGTTACTCCAGTGGTTTAATAAAATGTCCCTTAGACTAGTATATTGAATATTGGCTCCCAGTTGGTGAAGTTGTTTGAACAGATTTACAATGGGTGGTCTTGCTGGAAGTGTTACATCACTGTAAGAAAATTTTCAGAGTTTAAAGCCTCACGTAGGTGTTAAATATTTTCTGACCAATGAACCTCTCTTCCAATGCAAATAATTCCAATCCGATCAAGTCAAACCGAATTAAAAGATGCCCAGATTTAATGGATAGTAATGGATGGCAATACATGGAGAGGGAAAGAGGGAAAAGGGGAGACCAGGAGGAACCAGGAGATTATGCGTTCATTCTCTGAGGGGCAGTTAAATTGGCTTTGGGACTGGTCTAGATCTTCCCTGGAGAAGGGTTACCGTTTGACAGGTTTTCTTAATCCTCCTTGGAGAGTGGTCACCATTTGGTGGGCTTTCTCAGAGGTGGAGTTTGAAATGAGGCAATTCCCTGGGGAGGAAGCTTATTCCAAGAGCTGGGGTGAAGCCTCCAAATAAAGGGGTGACAGGGAGCTTAGGTGATGCTTTTGACCAAACAGTCAGTCCAAGTTTTTCTCTTCATCCTGCTTGATATTTAAGATGGGAGCTTCCAGTTTCCTGTTTTAGCTCACAGTCTGCTTCTTTCCCATGATGCTTCTCAGCTCTTAACCTTTAGTACTGCAAATTCAGACAACTTATTCTTATTCTATAAGTTCCCATTAATCACAAGGCTTTATCACATAGTAGAAAAGTGAATAACATATTTATTGATTTCATATCATCATAATTTTAAAAAGAATTTGGATTTAGAGTTTACATAATAATGAGTTTTCAATTATGAATTCATTATTCTGAGAAACAGATTTTTTCCTGATTTGAGATTATGTTATTCATGAAATTATTTTCTTGCATGATAAAATCACTTCAACTACATTGCCTTATTGTTCTATATATATTTTTTATTATTTCATTCCATTTAATATTTAAGGAATATGACCCACCATAATTCTTTGCTGAATAAGAATACTTTAGACATACTTACTGTGTTATTATATTAGTCATATATTTATGAATGTTAGGGTAAATTTTCTCTCAAAAATATTAAATTGTATCTTGAAGTTATTAATTAAAATACTCATACATCTTAATTTGGAGGTTGGTTATTTCAATAACACTATTCATGTAGCAGAATTTTACTTTAGACATGTTATAGAAACATTTTTTTCTTAAATTACATCTGAAATATCTATGTTTCTACACTTTAGATGAAGAAAGCTGAGAAGTAATAATCCTTCTTTCTAAGAATTAATTTTAAATTGTGATGTGTGTATGCATTTATGTGTGTGTGTGTGTGTGTACATGTATGTGCAGGTGCCAATGTGATGTGGGATTCCCTTCTGTATGCCGTGAATACCGTTACCTAATATAGAAACTGCCTTGGCCTGTTGATAGGGATGAACTTATGTAGGCAGAGAAAACTAAACTGAATGCAGAGAGAAGGAAGGCAGAGTTAGGGAAAAGCCATGTAGTGTCGCCAGAGACAGATTCCAGAACTTAAGCTGGTAGGCCACAGCCACGTGATGATACACAGATTAATAGAAATGGGTTAAATTAAGATGTAAGAGTTATCCAATAAGAAGTTAGAGCTAACGGGTCAAGCAGTGACTTAATTAATATAGTTTCTGTGTGGTTATTTTGAGGCTGAGAAGCCAGGAGGCCGGGAAACAAACAAGCAGCACTCAATATAAGACCTGTGAATGCCAGCGGTCTTGCATCCCTGGAAGCTTGTGTTAATGGTAGTAATGAGCCACCAAATGTGAATACTTGGACTCAAACCCAGAGCTGATTGTGTGTTTTTAAGCACTGAGACATCTCTCTAGGCCAAACAATTCCAATAACCTGATATTTATATTCTTGCAGAAGAATATTGTCCTCCTCCTGCTCTTAGAAAACTGTAAAAGTTGAAACAGGTTTTGGCAAAGCGCGTGTGCTTACTTGAAGTAGCAGGTCCAGAAAGAGCCTCCCTACCCCATTTTTATCCTCCTAACTTTTACAATAGTTTTGTTCATTTAAACTTTTGTACGGTAGTTTCCTTTAAATTTTATAAATTTTATTATTAAAACTCCAGAATTTCATATAAAGACATTTTTATTTTTATTTGGGTATAGCAGTGTTGATTGAATAATTCTCGCTAAGACAGTAACTGAACTAGCAAAAACAGATCAAATAAGTGTGATTAGGTAAGTTTCTAACTTACATTTGTGAGAAGAAAACACAAACTATTGCACAGATTAAATAAAAATTGTCTATTTTAAATAATTACTTTCCTATATTTTCCCAATGGGCCTATGTCATTCATGAAATAATTCTTCATCTCTGAAAATCACTGATGCTTAAGTTGCTGGCTGCTGTATCTCACTATTTGAGACAGCTGTAGAGTAAATCAAGCATCACATAGGCTGTAATTCACTCACCTTTACTCTGTCGTGTCTTTTACTGCAAGGTTATATAGATGTCATAGAATTACTTGATTAACATCCTTTTAGGGTAAGTAATACTTCAGTGCAAACTCATGAAGCTCAACTGAATCAATAAAAGTTTGGTTGGTATGGAAATGAACATTACAGAACCCTACAGAGCAGTGAGCACAATAAAAATCAGGAAAAATAAACTGACTCAGAAAGAGTAGTTATTGCTTGTTTCTTATTTTCTTTGCATAATGTTGCCTGAGAATTAATTTATAATATCTTTTTAAATTGTATAGTAGTTCTCACTCTCTGGTATTAAGTAGCTGTGATAGACATAATGCACAGTAGTATCAATGAAATAGTGATCAAGTCTTAGAGATCAAGGAAGCCAAGGTGGTCAAGATCATTTTAAACATCTTTTTCACTTTCTGCTATTTTTTGTTTGTTTGTTTTTTGTTTGTTTTGTTTTCCAGGACAGCATTTTGCTGTTGTTTTGGAGCCTTTCCTGAGCTAGTAAATCATAGACCAGACTGGCCTTGAAATCATAGAGATCCACGTGACTTTACCTCACAAGTGCTGGGATTAAAGATGTTAGCCACCACCTCATGGCTTTTAAGTTTCTTTCTAACTTAAACGTTTTCCCTCTAAATATCTTTTATTTTAATTTTTGCCTATACATTGACTTCATCTTCCTGAATTTCCCATCAGGTTTCTCAATAGACTTACTAAAGTTGACAATAAAGAAAAAATATTGCTTCAATTTAATGTTTCAAAAAAAAGTCTTCCATGGCTTTCAGTATTATAGCTAGTAACAAATAAGTTCAAACATCTCCCAAAACTGTATTTTTTGATGGTTTATCTATTCTTTCCCTTGTCCACACAGCTATCAACTAGTAAGTTGAAGATACCACAGACAGTTTAGTGCCTCAAAAGCAATGTCTGGTCTTTCTTAAATTTTTACATGTTCTGTTATTGTCTGGACCTGGCAATTGCATTATTCTCCTGGGGAGGACATTGATATTCTATGGAGAAATACTTCCATAAATTTACCTATTTACCAGAGACTATGATCATTTTTGGAAGTAAATAAGTATCTGTATTTAATCTACTAAAACTACTACTTAGTATGTTGCATGGTTCACATTGCAGAAGAATTAGATAATTCCATTTAATGAGCATGTCTTCATGGGACATCACTGTCTACTCACACAGAGAACCTCTCTACAAACTTCTTGCCTTTGTAATCAAATATACTAATTGCCATACAAACTAACATTGTTTCGTCATGCTTTCTTTTGATATCTTTAGTTTTGTTTCACTCACCCATACTCGTTTTTTTTTTTTTTTTATTTAAAGACTATTTATTTACTTTCTTTACAGTGTTCTGTCTGCATGTGTGCCTGCAGGCCGGAAGAGGGCACCAGATTTCTTTACAGATGGTTGTGAGCCACCATGTGGTTGCTGGGAATTGAACTCAGGACCTCTGGAAGAACAATCAGTGTTCTTAACCTCTGAGCCATCTCTCCAGCCCCCCATACTCGTTTCTTTGTTTCTTTGTACTAACTTCTTTGCTCTATTCCCATTTAACACACGAATACCCTGTATTTTCTACTGTTATTTCATATCACAAATTTTCCCAATGACCTTTTATAAAAGGGAATGGATCAAATTGGAGGAGAGGAGAAAAGAGTTGATGTGATCAAGATATGCTGTATGCATGCAAGAAACTTAAAAAGAGCAAATAAAAAAGTTTAAGAAAAAAACACTAAAAAATTCCATTCCTATTATTTGATAATTGGGATTTGTGAGTTTATTAAGTGTTATATTAGAAGCATTGTGTGTATACATTAAAATCACAGAAGATGAATTGCAAATATTTCTTATTAGGCTAAAGAGTACATAAAATATAAACAGTAACAGTGTGAACTGATCTATGTGGTAGTTACACTGAATGTTTCAATCACCCACAGTGCATTGTACATAAAATAAATGTAGTAAACCTCAGATTTTTGTAATTTTGCCTATCACTTATAAGTTTTGTATATTTACACAGTTCATTTATACTCAATATTCATCTCCTCAAAGTGATAGTTGTTCATTTAAATATCTATTGAGATATCCTTAAGTGTATTTAATATAATGTATGGCTAAAGGGTTTTGGAAACTGGAATTAATGTCAGTTGATTTTTGTTGTTGTTGTTGTTCATCAGAGGATGGATCTGCTACCATTGGAGCCATGATTAGAAGCAGCAGCAGCATACTTAACAAATTCCACATGATTACTCAGCACTTTCTTATCTTGACAATAAAATCTTTTAAACAAAAACATTTTCAAGATTATATTTTTTTCAAGAATTGTTATGGAATTTATCAAAAATATCTATCTACCAATATATCATTATGTATGCCAGTGTGTTTTGCACATTCTTCAGTTGTTCATATGTTTATGTGTGCATGTGTCTAAGTGTCTTTGGAAGAAAAGAGCTTTTATTGACATTATGCAGGTCACATCTGTCATATTATTTTTTAACACAGTGTCTCACAATCAACTGCTATCTCCTACTTGTCTAGGCTGGATGACCTCTGACCTAAAGTAGCCACAAGTCTTCAATTCAACAGCACGTGGATACTAAAGAGTATAACCAGAATTGATTTTAATTGGTTGTTGATAGTGACAGTATTTTCAAGGACTCAGTGAATCAAACCCAGGTCCTCAATGCTTCAAGGAAAGCATTCATACACTTTTTTTAAGTGTATGAATTTGATATATATGAATTCAAAATTTTATATATATGAATTCATATATATATGAATTACATTTTATATAAATGAATTCAAAAATGGATGATTCCATTGGGAATACGGTAACTATAACAAAGTTAAATCAGGTTTGGTATTAGTAAATACTTTTCATTAAATATAATTGTTTAGATCAATGGCAAAGTGAAAGTTTTGGTAATTCTGTTCTT
Organism: Myodes glareolus; assembly: GCF_982192425.1. Lineage (NCBI taxonomy): Eukaryota > Metazoa > Chordata > Mammalia > Rodentia > Cricetidae > Myodes > Myodes glareolus. The sequence continues at coordinate 18,264,828 of NC_142027.1, read as the reverse complement.
AAACTTGAAACAAGTTATCATCAACAATAATTATTAAAGCATTTTATATAAAGATCTGTTTTCATTCTAAATTAGTTTTATAGCAAATTGTTTCCTTTTTATAATATAATTTAGTATCAATAGCATCTAAAATATTTATTTAAAGTGTTTTAATATGTAATTCAGTTTTATATTGTAGAGATAAAAATCTCAGCAACTTTAAAATAAGATTCTTGTTTGTGTTTCTGTTTTTATTTTTATTTAAAATTTTGCTTGAAAATAAAGAGTAACACAGAAAAGATGAAGAAAGAATGATCTAGAAGCACTGAGAAAGTGATATTGAGATAAGGAGGGTGAGTATTACTTGTTGGCAATCCACTAAAAAGAAATGACCACAACTTAAATATTACTTTGGTTTGTTTCATAGTAGTTAATTTTCTCATTTATTAATTTGATTATTACCATCTATTTTATTATGTAAGATTAAAAACTAGTACCCTTGATTCAGAGAAAATTAGTGAATAGGTAATGGAACATGTTACTACAAATAAGACAAGTATTTGGAGGTATTTAAATTATTTCATTTAGAAATATTTCTGGTAGGATTTTGCAATTTAAATTTCTTAAATTGTTTTGTTGGCTTATGTTGTTCACACTAAAATCTTAAGAAAAATATAAATTTGTGGGAATAAACGTATATTAACATTATTTTAGTCATATCTTAGAGCACAATATGCCAATAAAATAATAGTGGATTGTATATTTTTAGCAGAAGTTATCTTAAATATAAACATTGTAAAACATATTTCAGTCCTTTATTTATTGATTTCTTATAATTGGCAGGAGAATTATATACTCTATTTAATATAAACAGTCTCTCACAATTTTCACAGCATGCTTCTGGAATTCTTTATTTTCTCTGCAATTGGAACTCTAGAATTACCAAAAATAATGCAGATAATATTTTCTTTATTTTCCTTACAAATATTTTTGATACATATTTATGGTAAAAATGTTGCTACTATTGCAAATGAAAAGTAGGTTTATTCTAGAGTATAAAAATAATAAATAAGTTGTGCCTGTTCTTGAAGAAATTTATAAGTAAAAAAGGTTTGAAATTTATTCTGAAAAGCTATGAGATAAGAGGATTCAGGACATTTCCAGCATAAAACACTAATTTTTTTTTCAATGGATAATTTTTTTCAATGGATAATTGAGAGTCAAATATTGATAGTATTAAATAAAATTTTGTCATATTAAATAGTAATGGTATTTCACATTTCATTTGACTGCTAATGGTTAATTAGTTATCATCATGAAATTTCAACTTCCTAAGCTATCAGGGAAATACAAATCAAAACAGCTCTGAGAAATTATCTTACACCAGCAAGAATAGTTAAGATCAAAAGCACCAATGATAGCTTATACTGGAGAGGATGTGGATTAAGGGAAACACTCAGCCATGGCTGGTGGGAATGCAAACTTGTACAACCACTTTGGAAATCAGTTTGTTGGTTTCACAGAAAATTGGGAATCAACCTAGCTCAGGATCCAGCAATACCACTCTTGGGAATATACCCAAAAGATGCTCAATCATGCTACAAAAGCATTTGTTCAACTATGTTCACAGCAGCATTATTTGTAATAGCCAGAATGTGGAAAAAAACTAGATGCCCCTCAACTAAAAAAATGGATAAAAAAAGTGTGGCATATTTATACGTTAGTGTACTACTCAGTAGTAAAAAACAATGGCATCTTGAATTTTGCATGCAAATAGATGGAATTAGAAAATTAGAAAAAAACTGAGTGAGGTAACCCAGACCTCCATAAGTGAATATGGTATGTACTCATTCATAAGTGAATATTAGCTATAAACAAAGGACATTGAACCTATAGTACAAGATCCTAGAGAAGCTAAGTAATAAGGTGAACCCAAAGAAGAACATACCTGGAAATTGGAAACAGACAATATCACCTGACAAAATTGGGAGCATGTTGGTGGGGGATAGCAGGAAAGGGAGAAGGGAAAGAAGAAGGAATAAGGGGGGTTTCGGGAGAACTTGAGGGACTAGGAAAGTCAAGATGAAGGAAGGACAGATATGAGAACAAGAAAAGAGATATCTTAATTGAAGAAGCCATTATAGGATTAGCAAGAAACCTGACTTTAGAAAATATCCCAAGAATCCACAAGGATGACCCCAGCTAAAACCCTAAGCAATAGAGGAGAGTGTGCCTGAACTGGCCTTGCCCTGTAGTCAGACTGATGATTTTATTTAATATCACCATAGAATCTTTGTCCAATAACAGATGGAAACAGAGGCAGAGACCCACATCGGAGTTCCCAACCTCCAGTTGAAGAGTAGAAGGAATGAGAATATAAGCAAAGAGGTAAAGACCATGAAGGGTTTATCCACTGAAACAGTTTACCTGAACTAATGGGACCTCACCAACTCCAACTGGACTGGGAAGGAACAAGCATAGGATTAAAATAGTCCCTCTGAATGTGGTTGACAGTTGTATGGCTGGAGCAGATGGAGGGAACACTGATAGTGGCACTGGGATTTGTCTTTTCTGGCTGTTTTGGGGATTCTATTCTTTTTTAATGTATATCTTGCTCTGCCTAGATGTAGATGGGAGGGCTTTGGACCTTCCACAAAGCAAAGTGCCTTATTCTCTTTTAGGATTAGAGGGGGATGGGGTGGGAGGGTATGTGAAGGTAATAGGAGGAGGGGAGGGAATGGGAATTTGGGTAGGTAATATTTTTAAAAATCTAATAAAAATATAGAGAAAGCATATTCTTGTTGTTTTTAATATAAAATCATACTTTATTTCTGAAAATTCTTAGAGTTCTTAGTAGTCATATGACTTTGAAGCTATATGTGACTCTATGTGATTCAAGCAGGGATTCTAAATGGAATGCATTTGTCTCAAATGTTAATAATCCCTGATGCCTTAATGTAATTATTCTTTATCAATAAGATCTCAGAAATTATATATCAGTGTAAGAACCTGAGGGATCAAAGAAGCAACTGAATAATTACCAGTCACCTCCTCTTTCTTTTGTTCCTCCATCCAAGGAGTTGAGACCTTCTTTAAGCCCTGCTGGGTTTTTTTTCCTATTTCTATCTGTTCTCAGTTCTCTAAAACCTCTATGGTTAATTTTGTTCAGCTTTATTAGCTATATACAATCTATGATTCAAAATAAACTTTATTGCCAGTCTCTGGAGCATCAGAACGCGTCAAAAATCACACTAAAATTCCTATTCAGAGATAAATGGAAATTCTCTCTATAAATATCTTCTATAGGCTGGAGAAATGGGTTAATTGGCAAAGCACCTGCATTCAAGTAATAAAATCTGATTATTTTGGTTGCTGGTACCAAACTAAAATTGGGGCATTGTGATTTGGGCCTGTAACCCTGGCTTATGTGGATGGAGACAAATGTTTTCAGGGTGCTGAACTGGAAGCTAGTCTAGCTCAAATAGTGACTATCAAATTCAATAAAATACCCTCTCCAAAAAAGCATGGAGAGACATTCAATGAATACACTTTCCATAAGAACGTTTGTCCTTCCTCCATGCATGCATGAACAACTGCACCCATACATATTCAAGCACATACACTCAATAATATTCTAAGATATGTGTTAAAATTTTCTGATATGGAATGTCCTTCTGTATATGTGTTGCTTTATTGGTGGATGAATAAAGCTGTTTTGGCCAATAGCTTAACAGAGAAAAGTCGATCAGAAAATCAGAACAGAGAGCGGGGGGCGGGGAGGGAGAGTAGGAAGAGTCAAAGTGAGCCTTGTGGCTGTTGAAAAAGAACACTGGAAACTTTACGGTAAATCACAGTCTCTAGGCAATATGCAGATTCATAGAAATGAGCCAATTTATGACATTCATGATAGCTAGGAATATGTTTGAGCCATTATCCACGCAGTGTTCTAATTAATATTATTTCTGTGCAATTATTTGGATCTGGGAATCTGGGAAATGAACAAGCAGTCTCCAATTATAATTTACTCAGTTGAAATACAAATAAACACTATCACATGCTTAAAAACAAATACCATAAAATTACTCAATTTCACTGCTAATTCAACAAGTAGAATTTGACTATTTATTGTAACTGCTATAGTATCTAGGCATACTGTACTTCACAAAAAAGAGAAATAATACCTCAACTCCTCATCTATTTATATCCTATGATTCTTTTCAGATAAAGAAAAAATTCAAGGATCTGAGATATTGCTCAAAAACCTAAAATTTGCTTTGTATGTACTTTGACTGTATTCTAATCCCCCATGCCCTAGCTTATACTTATGTATACAGTACTCAATACATGAGAATTTTCTACAATACCTTTAAAGTAACATCTGTATAATGCTCACTGGTTTGTTAGTTTCTCCCTTTTTTGTTACGAAGACAGTAGCAGTATCTAATAGTCATGGAGGTAGGGTTCAGCATCTAATGATTTTTTGGAAGAAAGAAGTTAATGAAGGAATCTGGTATCCCATTCATCTTACAACATTCCACTTCATGTTCTGGGAACCTAGAATAATGGTGCTAAACAACCTGTAAACTTCAGGGGTTTTCTAGGAAGGTCTTTTCTCATAGGACTGTGTAACTTTGTAAATATGATTGCCAGGCATTGTCAGGCTATAGAGCTTGGTGGGATAATGTATTTCTTAAGCCTAAGGAAAGTGATGATGACTTTCTTTTAGTGTTAATTGACAAGTCTCTGCACCCATAAATACACAAAGAAAATGGAGAAATAATACAAAGGAATATACATGAATATCTACTATTATCTGTACCCAAAGGTCATCTATATACAGAAATATTTTAAGATTATCTTGGAGTCATTATGCATGTATAATGTATAATTGTTTCAAATGTAATGTGGGCAATAAATTGAAAAAGCAAATCTCTTCTTTTTTTCAGACACAGTACAGAGTTTCCCTGCTGTATGAATTTCTTCCACTAGTAGCCTTTAAGTTACCCTCCCACTTGGACGTGACCTCTTATACTATATATGTCCACATAAAGCATGAGTCCAACCTCTTTTCTGGCTGTGGGCTTCAAGTGTTTCTCCCCATTCCAGCAGAAGATTGTGATCTGTGAGTCTACCCCTAAATAACTAACCCTCTATTATACTCAGTTCTGAGCTAGTGTGGGATTTCTATTAAACATTTTTTTTCACACACACTCTCTCTCTCTAATTATCATAAAAAGAGTTCTGCTTTTGACACTATCCAACAAAAATCAATGCTGAATACAGAGGCTGACATTTTAAAAGTAATTTATAAATGTGTTTGTACATAAATATTTTCCATAATAACTCAACGTCCTTTTCCTGAAACTACTTCTAGATCAGGGTTAATTAGTTGTTGTAAAAATGCAGTGTAAAGCATATGATGTCCTACCCATAAAATAACACATTATTTAATAGTAGATATTCAATACTACTCAACTTCAAAAATCTTTTATTCCTTTTCTGAATTATGTGGCTATATACCTTTCATGGAAAGTCAAGTCTTTTGATGTGATTAAATTAAAGAAAGTTGTATTGGTAAGACTTTTCAATATTTCTTGAATATAACCATTTCATCTTGAATATTCACATTCATTTGAATATATTTCATGTGAGTTCTCAAGGAGAATAAATTTCTAGAGATGTGACTAAGGGACAAAATATTGAATTACTATAATATTGTTGGGTTTGGCAATGGATAAAGTGATTCTGTTATAACTACAGTGATTTTCAGAATCTAGAATTAACAAGGAAACAGATTTCCAGAACATGGTAAAGGAGTATGGTCTTGCTGACATCATCACTTTATAACATAACAAGTTCAGATGTTTTGCAAAGATTAAATGACACTTTTCTTATGTTAGCATTTTAATTGATAATTTGACTGATATTAATTATGATGATGTTGGAGATTCCTATACAGATGAAGGAAAAACATTCTTTACATAGGTGTAAAATACAAATGCTCCATGATTTATGATGGATTTAAATTTATTTCTAATTTACAGTGTGTAAATGTAACATATAATCCATATAAGCTATAATTCTAAAAATGAATTTTAGCCATTTTTATATCCAGAGCCATGCTACATACCAATTTTCAAGATACTGGTGTTATTATAGAGCCACTGCTTGTAGGTGATCTATATAGCTAACCTTTGATAAGCTGTGGTGATTGATACATGTAAGAGATTCATTTTCAAACGTGCAATTCTGTCTGTTTAAAGGGATATTTTATTGTGAAACAGCTTCAATTTCCTCTTCATTGACACTATTAATTTTGTAAATGAATAATTTTTTATTAATTCCTATTTGCAATTGAAGGTTTATTTTAATTAAATTTACATGTATGTCTCTGCATGTGTTTGTGTGATTGCTCTCATGCAGATGTAAAGGAAGGTAGATGATGCCTGGCACCCTGGCACTGGAGTTGGAGATTGTAAACTTTTCAATATTGATGTTGAGTCTCAAGAAGTATTGTTCTGAAATAATCATCTTTTACACTGTATAGATTTGTCACTCATTTTAATAAAATGCTGGTTGGTCAGAAGCCAGGCAGGAAATAGTTTGTCTAGGTGACCAAACTAAGAATGATGAGATAGAGAAGCCTGGAGTCAATAATTTACAATCGGACCCAGAGGAAGCAGGAGATAATCATGCCATGCTAATAAAATTAACAAGTCGCATAGCAATGTAGAGATAGAAGTATGGGTTAATTTAAATATAAGAGTTAGCTAGTAACAAGCCTGAGCTATCAACCTTCCACTGATAGGTAATGTTAAGCCTCCAAATCAATTATTTGGGAAGTAGCTGCCAGGTATTTGGAAGCAGGCAGTCAGGACAGGATATGTTCAAGTAGAAAGAGTAGTAAAGCACTCTTAAGCACTGAAGCAATTCTCCAGTGAAAGACTATTGTTCATTTGAAAGGTTGTTTGGAAAAGAAATAAGTAGATTAACAATAACTTAAATAAATGAACAATTTACATATTAAAATGTTTTTCCCCAAATGAAACTCAATGCATTTATACTAATTTATATTTACTCTAAAAGTTACCAGTAACTACTTCTTTGTTCTTTGGTAAATTAATGTTATTAACTATTTTTTCAGTCTTTTAAAATGAGATAATCTAAAAAGAAAATGTTACACCCAGATCTCTGGTTCTTATTGATACCCTAAAAGAAGCAACCTGAAGGAGGAGTTCCTCTGTCTCATGGCTTGAAAATAAAGCAAGTCCAGTATAGTGAAGGTCACTGAGAAGTGGCTGCAAAGGCTGTCAGTGCTATCAAGTGAGAAGGCAAGATGAACTATGGTGCTCCCATCAATCAATTTTTGCTAATCACAGGACCTCAAGGATGACACTGCCCAATTAAGCACAATCATTCATTCTTTAGTTTGTTTTATAATATAATTTATAGAAAATCCCATCAATTTGTCTTCTCTACATATAAATACTTAAAAAACAATAGTATTCTTGTTTTATCATCTCCAAAATGCAAATGCCAATATATAATACAAAAAATAATGTTAAAATGGGTAAGCACGTAGTAGTCACTTTGAATATTTTCTGAAACACTTACCATAGAGACGATAAGATCTACATGTTGAACTAACTACTCAGTTTTTGAGGAAACCATGATTTTTATTTATCATAAACTTCACTGTGTTCATTAATCAGCTTAAAACAAACATAGAAACACTTGCTTCATTTAGCATTCTTTGCATGGATAACCTCTGAAAATGTAATTACAGAAACCTTTCTCACAAGGTTCTACAAGATCCATGCTAAAATTTAAACTAAAATATCAATTCAGATACAGTCATTAACACAGTAATAATAAACCTTGTCATTTTCTTTTACTGATAATTTCCTTTGTACTAAAATGACAAATGACATATTATGATTAGAGTTATCCACTGACATACTTGGAGAAATTATTTAATTATGCTATCTTTTACATTTTCACATGAATGAATTAAGAAATATGTTATGGCCAAATGCATATCATTTTGCATAAGCTACTTAAAGAAGTAAATAAATCAAACAATTATTTCCAAATCACACGAGCAACCACAGATTGCTCTAGAAAAGGCAGCAGAAGTAATCACCTTCTTAGGCTACTTATTTAATTTATCATGCTGACAGAATGAAATGCAAGTCTCCACACACCCTCTCAGAGAAATAGAGAAGGCAGTGGAGCCTGGAATCATAGACTTTTAGTAAAATAATGTAATAAGTTTAAAAAGTGCTAATGAAGCATTCAAGAAGAGCTTCTCATTAAATGTGTATGTGACATGAAACATAGCAAAGTTATTTAGAAAGATTTAGGCACCAGTGTGTTTCACTTTGTTTCATAATAAATTAGTTATGTGAATTTTTGAATTTAATGAATAGTTAGGCTAAATATAAAATTAAAATTTGATAAATATTAAAATTTGTATTTGAAGACATAATTTTCTTCAAAGTAACTTGAGAAGATACATATCGAACAGACATATTTTGATAGCAGAAATATATCTAGCATATTGTCCTTGTTACACTATTCTTGAAAAGTAAAATTAAACATCTAGGAAACCTGCAAAAATGTCAAAGAATATTTTTTATATTTTTATAGGTTCTTTTTATTTGTTTTATGTCAGTAGAATAATTTTCAAGAAGTCCATAAATTTTAGAAATTTTTGATTCATTTTACTTGTATGATTATTTACCTGTATATGTGTATCTGCCTCGTGTATACACTGTATGCCAAGCAAGGGGATTAAGGGACTTGTATGCTTTGGAACTGCTGTTGTAGATTGTTGTAAGTTACCATGTGTGTTCTGTAAATTGAACCCTGTTCCTCTGAAAGAAAAGCACATGGCGAATTTCAGCAGCCAACTTGATTTCAGTCTTTGCTCCCTTGCCCTGAGCTTCTGCATTAACTATGAGGAAGTACTTCCCAGGAGATCTCGCCTAAACAATGCTCATTTATCATTAATCATAACTGATTTTCAGCCATGCCTAATGAGCTTCCATTGTCCTTATAAACAAAGGTTTTACTTCCATAAGTTCTTAGTCAAAAATCTTGCATGAATTGACCTGGAGAATCATTGCTTCCTTCTGAAACCTCTAAAGTCAAGATTCCAATCTCCACATTTCTCCCAACACTTTTAGCTCTTGTCTTCCACAAAACTGACAAACTCTGAGAACTCAACGTTTTTTCCAACCCACAATTCTAAATGTTCCCCAAATACTTTCCTAAAACAATATCATCAGATTCTTGGCAGCAACAACACTAATCTCCTTGTACAATTTTCTATGCTAGTTTCCTTGCCATTGTTTTTGTGAATAGCCCACCAGGGAAGAAAGGGGTCATTTCATTATACAGGTAACCGTTAATCACTCATAGTAGCCAGCAGGAACTTGATAGTGAAGTGACTGAGGAAGGCTGCTTATTAGGATGCTATGTGGCTCATGTTCAGCTACTTTTTTTTTATATAGCTCAAGCCCAGAAATGGCACTGACAATGGTGGCTGAACCAGTTTAATAATTCATCAAGAAAATACACCCATAGACATACATATTGGTCAATCCGGTGGAGGCATTTTTTTTTCTATTAAAATTTCTCTTGCCATGATTAGCAAGCACAGATGGTAACTGAGAATGATGCCGACAACTTAAGTTTTCCAAGGAGCCTTATTAGGAAACAACAGAAACTGACTACGGGAAGTTGAAGTGGACTCTGCATTTCTAAGGATGCCAGTTACCATAATAAGCAAGCAATTGGTGATAGAAATAAACAATTGCTGATAGAAAATAAAAGTTCCAGAAATAAACAATTGCTGATAGAAAATAAAAGTTCCTTTACATAGGTATGTTTTCTGAATGTATTTTAAATATATTTTAATTGAAACAGAAATACAATATTTTCCACCCTCACTTTTATCCCACCAGTTCCTCCAAAGAACTGTCTAACTCCTCCTATACACCCACACTTTCAATTTGTTAGCCTTGTCATCTTTTATTATTAATACTAAAGATACACATATATAAATACGGATCTATATGCATGCAGAAATCATGTTTCAATTAACATAAATGCATTAGTTTATGTGAGGTATAGGAAATAATTTCATTCTAATGTGCAATTAGGAAACTTCTCATTTTAAACATAGTATGTTCTCTATTAAAAAAAAAGTTTGGTTTTTGTCCTAAAGTTAGCGTTTTTTCTAAAATAAATACTCATAAATATCTATAAAAATAAGATATATATATATATATATATATATATATATATATATATATAAATTAGATATCCCAAATTTTTACGGAAAAGATTTATTTGCACATAATTGCTTAAAATATTGTTACTATTATATAATAAAGTACAAATTACTGAATAACACATTCATGTTATGACAACTTAATAAAGTATTCTCCAGAGGTTATAAACCTGTTTTTGAATGATTTTAAATGACATATTAGACAGAACACCCAGCCTCAGGGCAATAAGTTTTCATATTACTTTTTTCTGTATTTCACCCCATTTTATTATCTTTTTGCCAATGGCAAGTGATATCATTTTATATTTATATTTGTTTTCACATTTATTATTCCTAATTTGAAATGACTCAGAAGCTAATGCATTGAACTGTCATGTACTGAGATAAATCTAAATGATTGGAATGTTGGAAAGTAAAAGTAATTTTATACAATATATATAAACCATCAAGGCACCCGGTATTTATATTGACTTGTCATATAAATTCAATGAGATGAATTTGTTTATCGTAGACTTTTTTTCTTAATATGAGCTATGTCATTCATTATTAAGTCAATTTATTAGTTAAACCATAAATATTTATTGCTCTGTTTGTTTACTGAAACAACCATAAACAATCAATAGAAACTGAGTGGTTTTAATAACAATATTGCAATTTTGTGATATGGAAACAGTATCACAAATCTGAAATGCAGGTGCCTAGAAAACTAGAATGTATGTTGTTTTGTACCATCTGTAGGTTGTGAGAGAGAATGTTTACTTTTCTCTCTCATGATTTCTTGTGGCTTAAAATCAGATGAATGTCAAAAGTAAGCTAAGCCTTTCATTGCATTTAGTGACATTTTGTTATCCAAAAAATACTGCTCTCAAATTAGAACAAATTCAGATGTTGGAGATTAGGATTTGGGGGTTCTGACTGAAGAGCCTCATTTCAACTAATTAGATTTTACTTTTTCAACACAATGTGCTGGGACTTGTTTCCTCTGCATATACTGGATTTTTGGGATCCAGTTTGTTTGAATACTCACCTTCCTGGACCTGGAGGGAGGGGGGAGGAACTTGAACTTCCCACAGGGCAAGAAACCCTGACTGGGGCTGCTGGACACTTCACTTGACGACATGGATTTTTCAAGGGGTTGAGCAAGTGACCCTGGCTGCTGTTTCACAATTGCCTGCTCCCATTTATGGCTATAGAAACAGGTCTTAGAGCCTTCTTTTCACCAGGGTTTCCCCAGTACCAACTGATGGTTGCTTTACTGCATTAATCTGTTCTTGTTCTGGGCAGTCTTACAGGAGGAGAAACTGTGTAAGATTGTCCAGTTTGATGCTAAGACATTTTCAGAGAGCCAGAAATAAAAGAATATTCCAAGAAGAGAAAAGGGTACACTAGATGTGAAACAGAAGCCCAGAATCTGGAAACAACCAAAATGCCTTTTGACTGAAGAATGGATAAGGAAAATGTGGTAATTTACACAATGGAGTACTACACAGCAGAAAAAATAATGACATCTTGAATTTTACAGGAAAATAGATGAAATAAGAAAACATTATTTTGAGTGAGGTAACCCCAACCCAGAAGGACAGTTATTACATGTACTCACTCACAAGTGTTTTATTAAACATAAAGCAAAGAAAACCAGGCCATAAATCACAATCCCAGAGAAACTAGACAACAATGAGACATGCATAGATCTAATCTACATGGATAGTATAAAAAGAGACATACATAGATCTAATCTACATGGATAGTATAAAAGGAGACATACATAGATCTAATCTACATGGATAGTAGAAAAAGACAAGATCCCCTGAGTATATTTGAAGCATGGGGTCCTTGAGAGAGGATTGAAGGGGAGGGGAGAGACAGGGATTGGAGCATAGAAAAATATAGAGTTCAATAATATTCAATAAAAAATAGAATTGTACCGTATCACTTTACTGAACATTTCTAAACACTGCATGGATTGTCTATCTGCTTCCATTCTTGCTATTTTTTAATCTGACTTCCACATAATGGTTAGAGTGAGATAAATAATATTTAAGTTTATTAAATCTTATTCATCTGAGTATTATGGTAACAGAAAGTCTTTGTAAGACTTGCATTGTCTGATACTGTTAAAAATCTTATCTACAATTACCTTTCTGACACATTCGCCTAAACATTTTCTAACGGTCATGAATTAAATAACAGTTCAGAGATATGACATCTTTCTGTCTTTGTTTACTATTCAATTCAACGGTTAGGGCACTTAATCCATGAATTAGGTCTATTATTTGTTCATATAAACTTTTCTTAGAGTGTTTTCTGTCCCGCGCTACTGTCTCGCCAGCAAGAACGACGCGGGGCACGTAGGATCCTTCTGCAGAACAGCTTTTTAATGCATCTTGAGAGCGAGAGCATAAGCCAACATGGCGGAGACCCAGAGCGAGGCGAACCCAGCCCTTTTATAGGAAACAGTCCCCGCCTCGGACGTGTCACTCTCAGATTTGTCAGCTGCCCATCATCCCAGATGACGCCTCGGGAGAGGCAGGGACTAGAGCGTTGGAAATTTGCCAACACATGCGCGTTATCCTGTTCACCGCGCAGTGGAACCGGATGTCAGCGCCATCTTGGAATGGCGAATGTGGTTGCGGTCCTCTACATCTCCCTTTTTTTTTTTTTTACTTTTTTGCAGAAAGGCAATTCCCTCAGAAGGCAAAGATAGAGGTCGCACTTCCCAAAGTGGAAAACATTATAATGGGCTTGCATGGAATCTGCCCCTAGGTTCATGACACCTGGAACTTATCCGGCCTGCCCTCTGCCATTTTTCTGGGAAAGGGAATATACGGCAGGAAACCCTTATGCAGGGCGACATATCTCTCAGAGAGGGCCATTCTCTGTGCGATGCTCTTTAGCTCGACAACCTTCAGGGCTAGCTAAGCCAAGCACTCCACCCTGTGCAATGGACAGAGGTGTCCTAGGGGTGCAGGAGCTGGTTGGCATAAACCTTACTGCTTCAGCATAGATAACCACATCAGTAGAGGTTCCCTGTTCCAGGGCAGCCAGCGCTTGTGCAATAACCACACTTTGTCCCTACGACTTTGGGATTTGAGTCAGCAGACCATCCAGAGGAGAAACACTGATCCTCAGCATAGGGCTGTTCCAAACATTCCCACCCCCACCCAATAAGCTTATAAATAAAAGGTAGGGGAACCCCAGAGTCTTATTGGTTGAAAAATAAAAATAAAAAAAACCCAAAAAAACGAGGAAACACTGCCACTCTATGGCTGACTGGTGTCGGCTTCAGGAAGGCTGAGAGTATCCCCCATCGCTGCTCCTTCGTAACCGTTGTCATCCATCCGCAAAATGGTAGGAGGAACAGAAGCCAAATCTTCAGGCGAGTCCGCGTGTTGTGGGTCACCCCTCACCGTTCGGGTCAGTCTTTCTGGCACCCAGAATGGATTTTCCTGGTCCTGTGGGAACACACAAACAGCTCCCCTGGATCTCAATAGGATGGGATCCGGGCCTTTCCATTCATTAGAAAACACATCTTTCCATATAACCAAATCCTTAGGCCGCTGCGGATCCGAACTATGTCGTGTTGCAGCATTCTGGCCATTATCGTCCAGATTTAAAAAATTTATAGTGAACAGAGCCATGGCAATGGCTACTCTTGGTGTCGGGGGTAATTCCTTCAATATTCCCCCTTTTTGTTTAAGTAGATAAGATTTGAGTGTGCGATGTGCTCGCTCTACAATACCTTGCCCTTGGGGGTTATAAGGCAGGCCTGTAATGTGTGTGACTTGCATCTGTGCACAAAATTGTTTAAACTTTTGAGAAGTATAGGCAGGCCCATTATCCGTCTTTAAAGATGTGGGCTTGCCCCAAGCACTCCATGCCTCAAGACAATGTTGAATGACATAAGAGGTTTTTTCTCCTGTAAGTGGTGTGGCATGAATAACGCCAGAGCATGTGTCAATTGACACATGCACATACTGAAGTTTTCCAAAGGCAGTGATATGAGTCACATCCATCTGCCATATTTGCAAAGGCGCAATCCCTCTGGGGTTTACGCCAGTGTGTCTGACAGGGAGAAACTGGCAACAATTGTGACATTGGGTCACAATATCACGAGCCTCCTTTCTGGTAAGAGAAAAACGTTTACGCAGGGTTTCAGCTGTAACATGAAAATTATCATGAAAGGTTTTAGCGGTCTGTAACGGGGAGGCAAGAGCTACCGCAGCAAGCTGCGTAGCACGATCAGCCAAATCATTACCTAAACTCATGGGGCCCGGGAGCCCCAAATGTGCTCTTATGTGTGTGATAAAAAATGGAGCTCTCCTATTTAGTAAACAGTCCTGTATCCTCTGGAAAAGAGCTGCCACTGTACTAGTAGGTTTTATAATTCCAGCGGTCTCTAATAATTTAACAGCATTAACCACATAGGCAGAATCAGAAACAATATTAAGAGGACAATGAAATTTTTGAAGAACCTCTAAAACCACCATGCATTCCATCACCTGGGGTGAGGTGGCAGAAAAGTTCTTTGTATATATTTTAGAATCCACAACATAGGCTCCCACACCATTTTTGGAGCCATCTGTATACACCATCACCCCGTCTTTTAGCGGGGCAGAAGACGTAACTCGGGGAAACACAATGGGATGACATGCAGCAAACTGCAGCAGAGGGTGTTTGGGATAATGATTATCAATTTTTCCTGAAAAGGTGGTAAACAAAATTGCCCAATCGTCAGAGGTGGCGGCCAAAGTTTGTATCTGAAAGGAGGTATAGGGAACTATCATAACCGCTGGATGCTTACCAAAATGACTAACAGACATTTTAAGGCCTTTAAGGGCAATTTGAGCTATAGCAGCTGGATACCAATCAATACTTTTGTTAGGAGAAGCATGCGGATGGATCCACAGTAACAGTCCATCCTGCCATAACACAGCAGTGGGTAGCTTTCTTGTTTTAAACACACATAGAACTAATGGTTGAGTTTCATCAATACGGCACAGCTGTGCCTCCTTAATGGATTCCTCCACTAGTAATAAGGCTGCTTCTGCTGCCGGCGTCAAGGCCCGAGGGGAGGTAATATGAGTATCCCCTTCCAAGATATCAAACAATGGCTTCAAATCAGCAGAGGGGATTTTTAAAAACGGTCGCAGCCAATTAATATCTCCTAACAACTTTTGGAAATCATTTAATGTTCGCAAATCGTTCCTATAAATTTTTATTTTTTGTGGTAGAATCTTTTCAGGAAGAATAACAGAACCTAAGAATTGGCCAGTGTCTGTAATCTGGACCTTCTCAGCAGCTATTTGAAGACCCCATAGCTGTAAACTCTTAATGAGCAATGGGTAGGCTTCCCTTAGGACCTGTGGATGGGCCCTTTGGGATGACCTCATGGCCCTACCACTGGTTAATTCTGCCTCCTCCTCTGTATCTAGTTCTTCTATCCCTTCTCCTGAGCCAGAACTTTCATGCTCACTTTCATGGTCACTTTCAATTTGCAGAGCTTCAAGCTCCTGCAGAGGATATAAACTACTGTCCTTTCCTTTTATCTTATTGTTGGTTCCAGAAATCTTTCGACCTTGTAAATCAGTCTTCTCCCCCATTCTTATTTTCTTAAAACCACTGGGGGGTCTTTTTTCCTTATTTGAGACTGTGTGCGCACCTAACCTCTCACTGTACTCAGTTTCTGAAATGCTATCCTGGACTTCCTCCGTTGCAGCAACCGCCTGGCAGGATTCATCTTTTAAGCAATCTTTGGCGAAAAATAAGAGGACTACTAAAAGAGGTAGCAAGGCCCCTACGAAACCTTCCCAATGCGGAAATAAGTCAAGCCCAAAACCGAAAAATCCAGGAAAAGCCATATCTCTCTGAGTATACAGACCTGCAGTTCTGAATCCTCCTTGTGTCCAAGGGGTCTCCGGCGGTGCGAGCAGTTGTCAGGGACCCTCAGCGTCCCGAGGGATTCGGCACCAGATGTCCCGCGCTACTGTCTCGCCAGCAAGAACGACGCGGGGCACGTAGGATCCTTCTGCAGAACAGCTTTTTAATGCATCTTGAGAGCGAGAGCATAAGCCAACATGGCGGAGACCCAGAGCGAGGCGAACCCAGCCCTTTTATAGGAAACAGTCCCCGCCTCGGACGTGTCACTCTCAGATTGGTCAGCTGCCCATCATCCCAGATGACGCCTCGGGAGAGGCAGGGACTAGAGCGTTGGAAATTTGCCAACACATGCACGTTATCCTGTTCACCGCGCAGTGGAACCGGATGTCAGCGCCATCTTGGAATGGCGAATGTGGTTGCGGTCCTCTACAGTTTTCTATGATGATAATATTTAAAGTATTCTTAAATTTTGCTTGGTGTATTATCCATTTTTTTCAATTTTACCTATAGGCATAGCACTTGATACATTAATATATGTTTAACACAAATCTTCATATGTGCCAGTGTATATTGAAAATAAGATTTATATGAGAAATGCCTTTCTGCTTACTGTTATTCCTCAAAAGAGAAAAGAGTGGGCAAACTTCAGCTCTTCATCCTTCTGTTATATAATTTATTAAATAGATAAGTAATATTTTCTCTCTACTGCATGTACAATCAACTTCTAGAAGATATAATTACATCAGGCAAGAGAATAGTACCACACTTTGAAATCAAAGGGAATATTATCTATGACATGAGATTTGTTTAGTTTAATGCTATTAAAATCACTTATTTATATTAAATTATAGGTCCCTATACCTTAACTCAAATGTCTTATAAAGCACATAAGGCAAAAGAAGTGGATAAAATATTTAATTATGAATTCCAATTTTAGTAGTCATAAAAATTTCAATTCAGTATATTTTCTCTCCATGAGAATCTTTCCATATAAGATTGAGATTTGAATGGATTGGCACATATCAGGCAAACTTTCTTCCCTGTGTAATCTTGTGCAATCCAATCTGTGTCAGAGCTCAAACAGGACAAAGGGAGAGAGAAGAGAATTCTTAACTTTCTCTTTTCCAAGCATATCTACTTAATTTATATTATGTGAATTGTTATTATTTTCTTCAATACAACTTTGCTATATATAATCACAGGTATTGTGACTACAAAATTCACCTGTTCTCATCTAATTGAGCATTTCTCTATTATTACACATCATCAAGTGACTCTTGTATCATTGAATTTAGCAGCATAACTCTCTTCATGACCAATTCTATAGTTATATAGAAATAATTTTCATTTTGCATACATTTTTGTTTAGTTTTTTTATTGAATTTTATTGAGCTCTTTATTTTTCTCTGCTCCCCTCCCTGCCTCTCCCCTTCCCTCTTCAACCCTCTCCCCAGGTATCAATGTTCCTAATTTACTCAGGAGATCTTGTCTTTTTCTACTTCCCATGTAGATTAGATCTATGTAAGTCTCTCTTAGTGTCCTCATTGTTGTCTAAGATCTCTGGGATTGTGGTTTGTAGGTTGGTATTCTTTCATGTCTGTTTTCAATTTTATTCATGTATATTTGCTTTCACTGTTGTGTTTTCATTAATAACTCATAGCTACATATAAGAATGCATGAAGGATATATAATATTTATATTCAATATATGAAATACAATAAAAATGTTTAGAATTCATTCATTGAAAACAATTCTTAATTTTTGTTTTAAATTTTCTCTTAATCTTGGCATTTGTTTCATAAGTAAGATTATATTTTAGTCAAAAAATAAAGAAATATTGGTTTGAATATTAATGAAACTTATAATCTTTTCTAGATTATATTCTTATTTAATATTAAAATTTTGTACTAAATATTTAAATTTTCAACTTTTTTATTTATAATTACAGTTTAGATGGCAATCTTACCAAAAGCAATCCACATATTCAATGCAATGTCCATCAAATTCCCAGCAAAATTCTTCACAGATCCCAAAAGAACAGTGCTCAAATTCATATGGAAAAGCTAAAAATCCAGAATAGTCAAAACAATCTTGTACAATAAAAGAACTCTTGGAGGCATCACAATCCCTGTCTTCAAACTCAATTACAGAGCAACAGTACTGAAAATAGCATGGTATTAGCATAAGAACAGAAAGAAGGAATAATGGAACCAATGGGAGACCTGAATATTAAGCCACACACCATTGAACACCTGATTTTTGACAAAGAAGCAAAAAATATCAAATAAAAAAAGAAAGCATACTTAACAAATGGTTCTGGCATAACTTAATCTCAACATGTAGAAAAATGAAAATAGACCAATATCTATCATCATGTACAAAACTCAAGTCCAAATGGATCAAAGACCTCAACATAAAGCCAGCCACACTGAACTTTATAGGCAAGAAAGTGGGAATTACAAGAACACATTGGTATAGGAGACCACTTCCTAAATATAACCCCAAAAGCACAGACAATGAGAGAAACAATTAATAAGTGGGAACTCCTGAAACTGAAAAGCTTCTCTAAAGCGAAGTACATGGTCACAATACAAAATTACAGCCTACAGAATGGGAAAAGATCTTCACTAACCCCTTATCAGACAGAAGTCTGATCTCCGAAATATACAAAGAACTCAAGAAATTGGTCACCAAAAGAACACAAAATCCAATAAAAACTGGAATAAAGACCTAAACAGAGAATTCTCAACAGAGGAATCTCAAATGGCTGAAAGACACTTACGGAAATGTTCAACAGTTTTAGTCATCAGCAAAATGAAAATTTGTCTGATTTCTACTTTGTTTTTTCACCCTGGGTGTTTAATAGGGAATGAAAAAGACATCCAGGACTCTGATGCTTTCCAAATGACTTATATAGTTAGTATGCTATAAGAGAGAGAGAGAGAGAGAGAGAGAGAGAGAGAGAGAGAGAGAGAAAAGGAGAAGAAGAAGAAGAAGAAGAAGAAGAAGAAGAAGAAGAAGAAGAAGAAGAAGAAAAGAAGAAGAAGAAGAGGGAGAGAGGGAGAAAAAGAAAGGAGAGAACTTCTGTGCCCTCTGTTGTTTCTTCTCCCCACTGTCTCTACACCTCCTCTTTGGGACATTATTTATGCTGAAGCTGAAGCTTGGATTTCTGTGCTGGCCATGGACCTGCTACTAGTCTGTGTGGATTTCTATACAGATCAATTAGCTGTATTTTAAAAAAAACCTTGCTTCACTGGTTTTTCCCAGACTGTCTACTAGCTCTTCCAAACTTTTTGTCCCCTCTTTTTTTATATTTACCTATTTATTTATTATTTATTTAATATTCCAATTATAGTTTCATCTCTTTCTCTCTTTCCAGTCCCTTCCTCCACATCCCCTTTTCCACAGTCCTTTCCCCCACTGTCACTCCTCTGCCATATCTTTTAAGAAAAGGACAGGCCTCTCTTATATATCAACAAAACATGGCATATCAAGTCACAGTAAGACACCCCCATTATAGTAAGTACCTCCCATTATATTAAGGCTGTGCAAAGCAATCCACT
The DNA here is from genome assembly GCF_982192425.1 of Myodes glareolus. NCBI lineage: Eukaryota > Metazoa > Chordata > Mammalia > Rodentia > Cricetidae > Myodes > Myodes glareolus. Next base: position 18,245,112 of record NC_142027.1, on the reverse strand, counting down.
GGAGAAATATGGTCTCAAAAGCCAGCAAAAAGAGTCAGAAACAGCCCCTGCTCCCACTGTTAGGAGACTCACAAAAAGACAAATTTATACAATTTGTCTTATAGATACAGAGGGCCTACAACAGTCCCATGTAGGCTTCCCTTTTGTTGTTTCAGTCTCTGTGGGCCCCTAGGGTCTCAAGTTATTTGATTCTGTGGGTTTCCTTGTGATGTAATTTACCCTTCTGCATCCAACAGTCCTTTCTCCCTCTCCCTACCTTTAGTAGAATTCCTGAGATCAGCATAATATTCCAATGTGAAACACTATATCAGTTCCCAGCAGTTGCTGGATGAAGTTTCTCTGAACTAGGAAAAAACATATGAGTATGACAAAATATAGTTAGGCATCATTACATTGACATTTAGCTCTCAAGTCCTATTTCATCCTATCCCAATTCTCTGAGCTACAGCACCCTTTGTAACATGAGGGTCTACTTGTTGGGATTGTTGTCCTGCCTGGTTCCCACAGTTGTTAGGTCCCTAAGAATCACACAGAAGGTCTACATAAGTTATAAAACTGATTGACCCATTAGCTCAGGCTTCATATTAGCTCTTAAAACTTATTTTAGCCCATTATTCTTGAATATGTTAGTCACATGGCTCAGTACCTGGTGTGGAAGGATTGTCTGTATTCTGTCAATCATATTTTAATAAAACACTGATTGGCCAGGCAGGCAGTATAGGTGGGAAAGCCAGACAGGAAGTAGAGGTGGGGCAATGAGAATAGGAGAAGGCTAGAAAGGAGGAAGCTCCTCCACCATTCCTGCACAGACCACTGAGGAGGAAGCATGTAACCTGCCCAGCTGAGAAAGGTACTGAGCTATGTGGCTAATGTAGATAAGGATAATGGGGTAACAAAAGTTATAAGAACTAATAAGTAGCCAGAGATAAGGGCCAATTAGTTTATAACCTAATGTAGACTCTGTGTGATTTTCTTTGGAACTTGCCAGCTGTGGGGTACTGGGAGGGACAGAAACCCCAACAAGCCGGCCCCTCATGTTACAAGTACCGTTTTCAGTGGGGCAGGTCATATCTTGTTTCTCCAGCATCTGAACAGGACTGCAGAAAGAGCATCCTCCTTCCCAAAATATTCCTGTTCTCCTTGCTCCACTTCTACTTCCTTTCTGGTTGTCCCACCTATACTTCCTGCCTAGCTACTGGCCAATCAACATTTATTTAAAACATAATTGACAGAATACAGAATTGTCCCACACCAACCCTTCACAATAGGCACAATATAATATAAAATATTATAATTTAAAATTAAGCAAGTGAAAGTCCTGTATGACAAGAACTACTGGTCTTTGAAGAAAGAAATTGAAGAAGATACCCAAAGATGGAAAGATCTTTTATGCTCATTGTAGGATTAATAGAGTAAAAATGGTCACATTACCAAAAACAATAAATAGATGCAATGCAATCCCCATCAAAATTCCAAAAGAATTCTTCACAGGACTTAAAAGAAAAATGATCAATTTCATGTGGAAAAACAAAACCCCCATGATAGCTTAAGCAAAGAATTTTGTGAGGTATTCCCATCCTGATTTCATGCTCTACTACAGAACTACAGTAATAAAAACCACATTGTATTGACATAAAAAGACAGGTGTATAAGTTGAATCAAATCAAAGACCCAGATATAAAACAAGACACTCATGGACACCTGATTTTTGACAAAGTAACAAAATTATATGATAGTAAAAAGCAAGCATCTTAACCAAATTTTGCTGTTCAAACTGGATGTCAGGATGAAGAAGAACATAAGTAGATTCTTACTTATCATCTTGCACAAGACTCAAGTCCAAGCGGATCAAAGACCTCAACATAGATCCTGAAACACTGAACCTGATAAAAGAGAAAGTGGAGAACAGTCTTGACTTTGCTGGCACAGGAGATAACTTCCTATTTCTACCTCCTTTTATACTGAGTTCCCTGAATCTGGAAGGGGAAAGATTTGATGCACACATGTCATTAAAAACTGAGTGCTCAAAGGTCTCTCACTTTCAGCAAATTTTCTAGTTATGGGTCCAAGTTTTAATTCCAACAATTTCTCCCAAACAAAAATATTCTTCTACTATGGTGATGAGATACTGAATACTGTTGTTAGAAATGCTTCTTTAGGGTTCAGTGTGCTACATTCCTTGAGTAGAATAGCAGTCACTTGTTTTCACTTAGGTCCAAGGCTTATCCAGTTTCAGGTTCATTGGAACCCGGGCAGAGTGCCTAGGTTCTATTTCATGGAGTGGGCCTTAAATCCATTCTGATATTGATTTGGTGAATCCTACAAGCAATGTGTCACTAATGCATTTGAATGTCTTTTAATCAGGTCATAGTATAAATCAAATATTTATGGCATGGTTATTGTTTACCTTTATTCTTCAGAATGTACAGAGTACCTTCTAAACCATGAACACTAGTCAGTATGGGTGAAAAATCCAAAGAGGCACCAACTTGACTCATTTCCATGTCAATGAGTTATTTAGGTATTATCTTCAGCAATAGGGACTGGCTGTCACTTTGTGGAGATTAACCAATAGCCTTGCCAACACATTTTTTTTTTGAGAACGTGGTTTAGGTGTAACAAATTTCTGGAACAAAAGATTAATTTGAAGATATGATATGTCCAATTGAAGAGCAAACTCTACCATCAGGAAATGTTCCTTAGATTACCTTCATAAATGTTTGTATTTTAAGAAAGTTCTTGTTGTCTTCAGTGTTTATTATATTGACCATTCTTAGAGGTGTAAGATGGAACCTCAGAGTTATTTTGATTTGCATTTCTCTGATGACTAAGGATGTTGAACATTTCCTCAAGTGTCTTTCAGCCATTTTAGATCCCTCTGTTGAGAGTTCTCTGTTTAGGTCTGTATTCCATTTTTTTATTGGATTATTTGTTCTTTTTATGAATAATTTCTTGAGCTCTTTGTATATTTTGGAGATCTGACTTCTTTCTGATGTGGAATTTGTGAAGGTCTTTTCTCATTCTGTAGACTGACAATTTCTCTAAATATTTATTTATTTGTTATATATACAGTGTTCTGCCTGCTTGCCAGAAGAGGTTGTGGGGTAAAGAGAATACTTCTGTATTGCTGGTGGGTGTGCAAGCCTGAAGATGGCAGCTAAAATAAAGTCCCACACTAGCTCAGAATTGAGTGCAATTAATGGTTATTTATTTTAGGGGTAGACTAACAGATCATAGTCCTCTGCATGAAGGGGGATACAAGAACCAAATCCAGCAGTTGGAAGAGAAAGCAGAAGCATGATTTAAATCGGCAGTTATAGTATAAGAGGCCATACCCAAGAGGGCTGTTAACTTTTGTTTATACAAGAGAGTTCTAAGCCTAATACAAATTTATATACAATAAGAACAAATATCAAGTATAAAAATTAGAATTACAACCAATAAAAATCATATCAAGCAAGAAACTTGTTAATGTTTCAATAATTATCATATTCTAAGGTGTACAAGTCTTGTATTATAAATAATTTGCCCTAGTCATGAAAGGAAAGAAACTATGACTATCTAGTTTTTAAACCCATTGAAGACCTGACAAGGAAAATGATATTACTTGAGTAAGCAGGAAGTGCAATCAAGCAGCTTCCAAAATGTGCAATAAATGACAGAGACAACTGGCTACCTGGGCAAACACCCAAAGTCTCATTTACAACTTTGGAACAACCAACTTTGGCTAAGGCCTAGAGTAACTGACAGACCGTTTTTAGAAAAGAAAAATTTTCAAAACCATCTTACGGTGTATTGGTAGGATTTGACAGTATTTTTTTTTCTTGTATCCTGTTTGTCCTGTCCTGATATCATGGATTTTGTCAGTAGTCAATGAATGGGCAGTTACTTACCCAAAGACCAGTTTTGCCAAGAAGAAAAGAAGCTCCAAGTGGAATGTCATCAGTGCTCAACATTTTTTCAACTATAGATCAGTGCTGCCAGGAGCAATCATGTCTCATGGCAACAGAACCCTAAGTTATTTAAATACCACATTCTACAGCTCTTTGAAGTGATTAAACGTTACCTATCTATGCAGAATACAATCTCCATGTATTTAAAGAAGTTCATTAGTCTAATTATAAGTATGATAAACATAGATGACTATTAACCTACGAATCATACTAGCTATATAACTTAAAGAAGAATGCTTCCTATTAGAATATTAAACTATCTTTAAATAACTTGCAAAAAATGAGGACAATGACATCAAAATGTAAACAATGTACAAATATCTTGATCAAAGGAAGAAATGTATATTGCAATATGACAAATATATCCTATAATTATATCTATATTCAAAATGTCTTGAGCAGAGGTAGAAGCCTGTATGCATACAATATGACAAAGTAACTTTGCCTAGGTATACAAATATTGTAGATGAAAATAGGAATGTATTCAATATAATTTAAGTTTGTATCAATATACAAGAATCTATACTGATGGAAATTACCTATAAATAATAGTGCACATATATTCACTCTATTTACTATTATTATTAGTGTGAGTAAGCTCACACTAATCAATTATCCCATCCAATTTCCTTTTTTTAAAGAGATCCCTGAGACTTCACAATTCTTCCCAAAACCAACCCTATAACAATTATAATCAACCCCTAATTGATGTCCCTAACCCTGAAGACAAATTTGTTGGAGGTGAGGACCTTGTCTTCTAGAATTACTTTCAGCTGTCATGGAGGTGATGATCTTTCTATGGGATCTTGTGAGGTAAAATGATAGCTAAGATTCAAGACTACTCTCTGGTATAACTGCAAATAGTCTCTGAGTAGGGTTTTACTGTGGTTCCTGTAAAATGGTGCACCATTTCAGCTAACCAAGTTGGAACAATCTTGAGCAGTTTGTACCAGAACAGGTCTTAAAGTAGCACTACCAGCACCATGACATCATATCAACTATGTGGACTCATTGTTGTGGGGCCCAATCTCTTTCTTAGAAACTTCAAAGATTATTGCTGGAAAATCCAACTGTTCATTGTGGAAAACTTAAACATTATTTATAGAGACATATATTCAAAGAAATGTATGATAGAGACAAAAATAGAAATGAAGAAAAAATAATTTTTTTCTAAATTCTTTCTTCTTTCTGTCTCATTCCAGACAGTTTCTGATACGAGACAGAAACTCATAATTTTTCTTTTAACAACATGCTTGGATTTAAAGATGGACAGAACCATTGTTCAACTCCCTAGCAAGCTTTGATTTTTAAGTGAGTCATGACTATTATTCTTGTTTATGTTCAGGTATTCTTATCCTCAGATGACCTGCTGTAACATGAGGGGGCCGCCTTGTTGGGGTATCTGTCCCGCCCAGTACCCCACAGTCGGCAAGCCCCAAAGGAAAATCACACACAGGACTCCATAAGATTATAAACTGATTGGCCCATTAGGTCAGGCTACTTATTAGCTCTTATAACTTATGTTACCCCATTATCCTTATCTATGTTAGCACATGGCTCCGTACCTTTCTCAGCAGGGCAGGTTACATGCTGCCTCCTCGGTGATCTGTGCAGGAATGGCAGAGGAACCCCTGCTTCCCAGAATTCTCCTGTTCTCATTGCATCACCTCTACTTCCTGTCTGGTTTTCCCGCTTATACTGCCTGCCTGGCCAATCAGCGTTTTATTAAAACATGATTGACAGAATATAGACAATTCTCCTGCATCATTTCCCTCTTTTTTTTTAAGCAAAGAAAAATACCCATAGTCCATTTGTTGGGAATGTGGGCGTAGTATTTCAGGCTACTTCCTGCTGGTTGGGGGCGCTGATAATCTTATGGGGACCTAAAGAAAATTTAGAGTTATAATCAAGTCCTGACTGGAGTATCCTGTGAGTCTTGCTCATCTCAGGCAGCAGTCTTGAATCTGTTCTGGATGTAGAATTCAGACATACAGGCCATCTGTTCCTACCGGAAATTTCTCAGGAGGTCTCCCTTGATCAAAGATGATTTTTCATAACTCTGAATAAATCCAGAGACTCTCATTTTCTGTGGAAACAAAAGCAAAATCTCTTCTCCAAAGTAACATACCTTTTGACTTCAATTTTGAAGCCAAGGTATTTTCAAAATACCTATCTTGGGTTAGTTCAGCAACATTTATAAACAAAAGTCTTTTAGCAGCTGTTGCTCCTTCCTCAACAATCAAACAATTCAAAGAGAGCATAATAACATACAGTATCAAGATTCTCTTTGTATTTTCCATCTTTGTGTGGCTTTACTTTAACCTCTATTTCTTTTATTTTTACTTTTACTTTTTGAGACAGGTTTTCTGTATATCTTTGTCCTGGAATAACACTATAGACCAGGCTGTCCTTGAACTCACAGAGATCCTTCTGTCTCTGCCTCCCCAGTACTGGGCTCAAAGGTGTTTGCTACTACACCTTGAACTCACAGAGATCTGCTTCCCCAGTGCTAGGATTAAAGGTGTGTGCTACCATACCTTTAAACTCAGAGATCTGTCTGTCTCTGCCTCCCAGGCATTGGGATTAAAGGTGTGTTCTACCACACCCAACTACTCTCTTTCTTTCTTTTTACTTTAAGAACTTTAACTTTTAGCCTGCATATATTTTTAACACACTGTAAACCATTTAGAGGTTTTCTTCCTCTTTGAATCTCTCTTTACTGTATATCTCTCTTTTTCTGACCACACGAGTCTTCAATGGGTAGGACTAAAGCCATAGCTTTGACAGTTAGATCCAGCCCATTTCTTAGCTTTCCAACCTCATGGCTGAGATACCAGCCAGAGCTGTGTTCACTGCCACAACTCTATGTCGTTTCAAGGTCCTTGTTAGCAAGTAAGTTGTAGTATTCTGCTCACAGACCACACTCAGTCGGACTGTCTGCCTAAAAGAGTCAGAGTTTGCCCTGGCAGGACAGCCCAGAAAACCAGCATTTTAAAACAACGCAGCTATTTTCCTGCTACGACTGAAAATCAAAAAGCATTCGTTCAGCTTTTCGTCAACATCGTTTAAGTGCTTCGCAGCAGGACCTCTTAAAAGAGCTGCAAGGTTTTGCAGCTAAAGCTGGGTCAGGAAGCCTCTCTTAGATGAGAGCATTTGCTTGCCTCTAGCAAGCAGAGTAGACCTGAGAAATTGCTGCTACCATAGCAAGAAAACATGCTTTACTCTATTCTTTTCCAAGCTTTCTCAGGCTGTCTTTGGATTCATTTATCCACATGGGCGCCATCTGTAACATGAGGGGGCCACCTTGTTGGGGTATCTGTCTAGCCCAGTACCCCACAGTCGGCAAGCCCCCCCAAAAAATCACACACAGGACTCCATAAGATTATAAACTGATTGGCCTATTAGGTCAGGCTACTTATTAGCTCTTATAACTTATGTTACCCCATTATCCTTATCTATGTTAGCACATAACTCCGTACCTTTCTCAGCAGGGCAGGTTACATGCTGCCTCCTCGGTGATCTGCGCAAGAATGGCAGAGGAACCCCTGCTTCCCAGAATTCTCCTGTTCTCATTGCATCACCTCTACTTCCTGTCTGGTTTTCCCGCCTATACTGCCTGCCTGGCCAATCAGCGTTTTATTAAAACATGATTGACAGAATACAGACAATTCTCCCACATCAACCTGCCCTCATAAGTCATAATTATCTTTGCTTGATAATCCTATATGGTCAATTACATGTTCCTAATTAGGCATTTAGATGTCCAGGGTCTCTTGACTTTTTGAACATGAGTATTTTCCTGCAAAAACAAGAACAGAACTTGCCCAACCCTTATGAAATTTCCTTTTCACCTGTGTGGATGTCACACGATGTGGGATTCCCCTCTGTATGCTATAAATAGCATTTGTTAATAAAGAAACTGTCTTGAGCCTGTAATATGGTAGAATACAGCTAAGTGGGGAATACTAAACTGAATGCTCAGAGAAAGGAGGCAGACTCAAAGAGAATCCATCGAGCAACTGTTAGAGACAGACATGTTGAAACCTTGCCAGTAGGCCATGACCTCGTGGTTAAATATATAAAAATAATTGGAGATGGGTTAATTCTAGATGTAAGAGCTAGACAGCAATACACTTAAGTAATTGACCAATTAGTGATTTAAATAATTTAGTGTCCGTTTGATTATTTTGGGAATTTGAGTGACCAGTAAATGAATAAGCAACAACAGTCAACTCTGTAGATGAGGCATTATTTCTCTTTCTCAAGAGATTTCTCTTTTTCAATTCAAATCTTTATTAAATTTGGTGTTATCCATACCTTTTCTTCTCATGTGTAAAGAAGAGCAAAACCCCTTCCCCAACTTAGTTTATCTCCTGGTTTCCATTGTAATGTCATCATATCATTGAAATACCCTGGCTGATATAATTCAGAAGACTTTTATATTGTTCAGTGTCTCTCTACTGCTGTTGTTTCTTTCTCATTAATATTACGAAAATTCAAGGATAATAAATCATTATGTAATCTATTTCTGGGGCAATTTTCCACCCCTTTCTGTTTGTTTAGCATATCATTTAGAGTTTTATTTGCATTTTCCATAACTTCCTAACCTGTAGAATTTTTGGTATATCTGGAATGTGCATTATATTATAATAAACAAAAAGCTTTTTCATTTTTTAGATACATATGCTGTACCATTATCTGTCTTTATTTATCCAGGTATACCCATGATATTCATAACTTCTAATAAATATGTGATTACTGAATCAGCCTTTTCTGCACTCAAAGCAGTTGTCAATTGAAAACCTGCATAAGTGTCAAGGGTGTGGTGTACATATTTTATTTTTCAAAAATCTGCAAAGAGGAACATGCACATCTGCCAGATTTAATTCCTTTGATAAATGTTTGGGTTAATCCCTACAGGTAGTGATGTTTGGTTATAGAAAGAACCAGTAGTGCTTATTATTATAATCTCCTCAGCTTGTTGCCATGTAATAGAAAATTCTTTCTTTAACCCTTTGCAATTGGTATGATTTTTCTTATGGAATTCTGAGAACTTCAACACACTTTCAATCATTAATCAATCAATTCCTGCATTGTCTTGTGTTAGAGGACCTGGCAGACTCATATGGGATCAGATGTGTGCTGTGTATATGGGGAAAAGCCTATTTCTGATTAAATGTGGAGCCTGTGTGAATCATGGAGTCACTTCTGTGTCATCTGGTATAAATTCAGCAGTTTCAATATGCAGTACAACTCTTTCTGAATAGTGAATCAGTAACTATATTGAAAGGTTCTAGGATGATTAACTTAAATCAGCACACCATTAATAAATTCTGTCATAACTATGACCTACTCAATTGTTTTTCATAATTTAAAATTTTATAATCTATATAGTTTCTGTATAATTTTTTTTACAAATTCTATCACCTCCTTTTACTAACCCTAAGTCACAGTACATAAAGAAATAGCTTTTTCCATCATATTCTACAATGTTTCTTGTGACATAAACTGGGAAGACACAGGAAATTATTAGAGATGCCTCAGAATTCATATGTGTGTATCATTTCCAAGGATGAGTTTTTGCACTGAACTCTCTGTGAATACAACCCTAATTTGGTTGAATGGCCTTTTCCAATCATAATGGAAAAAGTCATTTTACATTATATACGTATAGGTTAAGCAACCCAAAAGATTGATGTTGTATTCCCCTCTGTGTGCTGTGAATACCACTGGTTAATAAAGAAGCTGTTTTTGGGTTCTGGTAGAGTAAATTAGGGCTAGGCAGTGAAAACTAAACTGAATGATTGGAGAAAGTAGGCATGGTAAGAGAGATGCCGTGGAGCCACCAGGATGAAACATGTAAGCTGTCAGCTAGAAACTTGCTGGTAGAGCATGAGCCTTATGTTAAAATATACAATAATAGAAATGGGTTAATTTCATATGTAATAACTTGTTAGAAATACACTAGAGTCATTGGGCAAGAAGTGTTAAAAATAATATAGCTTCTGTGTAATTATTTCAGGTCTGATTTGTAGGTGTTGGGAAATAAATAAGTAGCATCCTTTACATAGAATAAAATTTTCTTTATTTGAATGAGAATAATTAGGAAGTCAGAAAAAAAGGGTTGTTGTCCTTTTTCAGTATGGTCAAGAAGGATTTGTCTTAACATGAATGATATAGGCAAGAGTTTAGGTCTCAATTTGGATTCTTGAAAGCCAAAACTAATTCAGACTGAGTGTGTTATAGAGAGTTAGTTAAAAATGGTTTCCTGTGTATCTGATATAGCAGTATGAACCACTATGTATTCCATTAGTATCCACTTCCCTATCAGCCATCCTTAAAGAAAATGTTCCATGTAAAACACAGTCATAAAATTGATATGTTTTTGGAGATAAAATGAGGCCAGAGCAGATTCTCTTGCATATACATTATTTGGATCCTTAATAAACATCATGTTGAAGCTTGTCTTCTAGTTTGAATTGAGGTTAGGTCTTTGAAATTGTGTATATTTTTTCATGTTATTCATATATTTTCAAGTTATTAAAAACGTCTAAAGGACAAAAATGTGTGTGCTGATGTTAAATTTTTGTGTGGTCTTAGTAAATCACATATTATTTTTCTGACAGAAAACTTACATTGAATGAGAGAAGCAATTACAGACACACACACACACACACACACACACACACACACACACACACACACACATATATATATATATATATATATATATATATATATATATATATATATGGAGATGCCTATATCTTGGCTTATATTCTTGGCATCAGTGGAAATAGGCATTGTTCAATACAGAAAAAATATAATACCATTATAATGGCACAAGTAATTGTAGGATTATAGTAGGAAGAGTTGATTATTTACAACCAAATGCTGAGAGAAAATAAAGAACACCTTAAGTGTGAATCGTAGTTAGTAGTAATAAAGAAACCTACTGTTTGCATAATACAGGCATTGTGTAATATCTCATAACATATAGACTTAAATATTTGCCTATATCATTTGTTTTACAATGAATTACAGTGTATATGATTTATACTCTTTAGGGAAAAACTTTCATATATGATATATTTGAGGTAAGGACTAGAGGATTTATCTTTGCTACACGAAAGAAAATCTGCAAATAAGACATTTACATCACTCTATCTAAAGATATAAATTTATTGAGAAACAGAGAAAGTCATGAAACATTTTTTGTACAAAGAGTTCTAACTATTCCCATCAGAATAGCTCTTAATTTTCAAAAGTTACAGATCCTGTTATCAAAGTCATGCCAAGAAGGAATAAGTTACAGCACAGTCAACATTGGGCTCTAGTAATGAAATTGGCATGGCGGGACAAAGCTTTAACATAAATTAGAATGACTCAATCAAAGGAATATAAAGATAACAGAGCACAAAGTCATTCATATGTAGTCCCTGTCCATATAACCCAAACAAGTGAGACAGTGCCACCAAAACTAATCTTATCATTTTATGTTCCCAAGAGGATAAGTGTTAAGGATTCTATGAGGAAGAAATACACACACACACATGCACACACACACAAACACATGCATGCCATACACACATGAACCCCATACACACCACACATAGCACATATACATGGAGTTAGTCCTTATGCTCAAAATACATAGATAGATAGATAGATAGATAGATAGATAGATAGATAGATAGCAAGGTAAATGATTGCATCATTATGATTATGAACACATAAAAACAAAGCTTTACTGTGTTCATTTTAATAGACTATATTTATATAATGATAGTGATGCATTTGGAAAATATCCACTGAAAAAACTGGGCAATGGTTATGACAGAGGCATAACTAAAGCATTAAAATCCATAATTATATACTTGATTTGAGAAAAAAGATTTTTGTCACTGTTCCATGTACTGTAAGTTTTTGACATTTGATATGATTGACAGGTAAAGTTAGTCTTTAGTAATGAAAAATAATTTTCTAATAATTCTCTGTGTATTTAAGCATCTGAAAAGAAAACGATTTAAGGAGAGAGAAAAAAATATTAACCTTCAATATCACACGAAGAGGGATCGCCTTTTCTTGTGAGTGTAGAAGTAGATACAAGTTGAGTCAATTAATAAGAGGATGGCCAGAATTCTGCTACATTTCTATGAATGATTCTATTCTTTCAGTGGCCTCTTAAAAGGTAATCTGAGTATTTCCTCTGTAGCAGGTTGTATATCAAAGATTGACAGACAGATATCAAAGAAATAAACTGACAAATAGAACACTAAAACAACAACAACAAAAAGAAACTAAGTGTAAATCAAATTTGATAAAAACAAGCATTAACAATCCCTCTGCATTTCTTTCAATGTGATGTTACCTAATTTAGAATTTGTCAAATTGCCTAGGATGCCAGAAAGTTTAACTTCCAGTAGCACCAGTTGGTGGAATATACTTCATTTGAAGTGTAATTTTTTAAAATAATATAAAGGTATCAAAAATAAAATGATAAATGGGAAACTATTTACTTTTGTAAATAAATCAATAATTTGGGTAAACCAATGCTTTGGAGCTTAAAGCAATAACAGAGAGACTTTAGTTGGTACAAAGAATGGTTAAACCTTCCAGAATTTTGTATGATTAAGAATAACCATCTGGAAATGGTGTCAATTGACCTAAGACTGTAACACCCACAACATGGGAGACTGACACAAGTTGATCAAACTACTAAAGCTCTGCCTCAAAAAAAAAAACAATAAAGAGAGGGTTGTGAATGTAGGTTGCCTTGACATTCTTACAACAAAATTAAATCTCCAAAATCACACTCAGAAACAGACACACACACTTACACACAAACACACACACCTACCCTACACTTTATTTCCTAAAGACTTGAGACTTACACTTTCTTAGTAAGATTTTTTTTTTTTACTTTTAATGATGTAAACAAAAATATAACTCAAAGCGAAGCTTCTGGAAAAATTATTTGTTCTTCCTTGTCTTATATCATTTCTCAAACTCGACATTGGCTTCCTGTCATGCCTTGCATTTCAGGGCTGGGTCCCTAAAGACATCCTTGTTTACAGGACTTCATCTTGAAACTCTGAACTATTTTCTTCTTGCCCATAGCAGCCATTACTTTTCAGTGATAGAGGTCAACTCCAGCCACTAGGGCATGGTTGAAGGGTGGTCTGAGGTGCCATCATCAATGTTCTACATGATGATGGCTTTGCATCGGAGTAACATCCAGAGCATCCAGCCAGAAACAACAGTACCAACACCACTTTCTCAGGCTTCATGAACTTGTACATTTCAATAACAAGCAGATGGTTCCCAGATTAAGAAAAAATAAAAGGAGGCCAAGGAATTTTTAATATACAAATAGTTGTAAAAGTTTCAGGACACACAAAACAATCCTCTCCTACATCAGGTCTATCATGAAATTGTGAAAACAAGCAGGATAGTCAAAATGGATATGTTCATTTAACTCAAGCTAATTATCATATATATATATGATATATCATTTATATATCTTTCAATATATTTCTCTATCTACCTATCATCTTTCTATATCTACCTATATCTATCTATCATCTATCTTTCTTTTTATCTATCTATCAATCTACTGATGTGGAATTCCCCTTTGTATGCTGTGATTACCATTAATGAATAAAGAAAACTGACTTGGTTTTATAGGGTACAATAGAGGTAGGAGGGGAAACTTAGACTGAATTCTGGGTGAAAGAAGGGTTGAATCAGAGAGGAGCCATGTAGCTCAACTGGAGATAGACACCGTAACATTAGCCCATAAGTCATAGCCACATGGCAATACACAGATTAATAGAACTTTTGCCCATAAGTCATAGCCACATAGAGATACACAGATTAATCGAAATAGTTAAATTAATATGTAAGGGTTAGCCAATAAGAAGCTAGAGCTAATGGGCCAAGTAGTGATTTAATTAATACAGTTTCCATGTGATTTTTCCAGGGCTAAGCAGCAGGAGACAAACAAGCAGGCTTTCTTACTATAAATTGGGACCCACATAACCAACTAAAATCCACTTAAAACCTGAGAGAGCTTGAAAAGAAATTCTAGGTTCAATAAAAAAAGCTTAGCCACATTAATTTTTCAGCTGACAGCTTGTTGCACCTACTTTAATAGAGGTTTTCCTGATTCAGAAGTAGGAAAAGAAAAAAAGATACACAATTTTGAAATGCTGGCTTTCTGGGCAATGCTGCCAGTGTGACTTCTGGCTCTTTCAGGTGGCCAAGCATTTAGATGGAATTTGTGAGCAATGTATTACAATTTGCTTTATGGCAACATAGACCTGCTCTGTGCCTAAAACTGTGGCAATGAGTATGCCTTCTGGAGACAGTAAAAAGATTTCCACCATGTTTGACTGTGTGAAGAAAGCTGGAAGTACTGTATATACCCTAGTAATGGCACAGCTTAAGTATTTAAGAAGTGCTTAGTATTTTAAGAAGCCATCCTGGTCAGTAAAAAAATTACAGAAATGCAATAAATACAAATACAGATGGAACAAAACTCTAAATGGGTCAAGGTGTTTGATGAATATATGTAGGCTTGGGGGCAAAACAAGCCCTGTACAGATGGAAAATTCACAGAGTCTGGATTATGTATATTATTGTGTTATCTTTGAATTTTTTTTTGAAAGTAATTTTATTAAATTATAAAAAGTTTCCATTTACGCCCCTCCTCCCAATGCCCTCCCACTCCCCCCCTCCCTCTCCTCCTCCCTCTTTGTCCCAAAGGGCAGTCAGGGTCTCCTGCCCTGTGGGAAGTCCAAGTTCCTCCCCCCTCCCTCCAGGTCCAGGAAGGTGAGCATCCAAACAGACTGGATCCCAAAAATCCAGTATATGCAGAAGAAACCAGTCCCAGTGTCATTGTCAATGGCTTCTCAGAAAGACTGCAGGCCAGCCACATTCAGAAAATCCGGCCACATTCAGAGAATCTGGTTGGATCACATGCTCGTTCAGTCACGGTCCATCTGGCCTTGGTAAACTCTCATTAGATCCGAACCCTTGTATCAGTGGGTGATAGTATCCCTCACAGTCCTTCGTCATTTTCTTCCTCCTTCTGCTCCTCATTTGGATCTTGGGGGGCTCAGTCCGGTGCTCCAACGCGGGCCTCCATCTGTATCGCCATCCAACGCCAGATGAAGGATCTATGGTGATAAGCAAAATATTCATCAGTATGGTCACGGGCCAAGGCCGGTTCAGGCACCCCCTCCTCTGTCCAGAGAACAATCTGGGGATCTCTCCTTGGACCTGGGATCCCATATATAATCAAGTTTCTGTAAACTCTAAAATGACTCCCTTAGTTGAAATATATTCTTCCCTGATCCCACATTCATCCTTCCTCCCTTCCCCCCATCTCGGTCAACCGAGCTTTCTCCATTCCTCCCCTACTCCCTTCTCTCTAACCCTCTCCCCTTCCAACAACCCTCCCACCCCCCCACCCCCCATGCACCCAAGGTTACCTGGGACTCTTGACTATTTCCTACCTACTGGCGGATAGCTAAATAATCTTCATCAGGTTCGTCTTCTTATTTAGCTTCTCTAGGATCACGAATAATAGGCTCAAAGACCTTAAATTATGGTTAGAATCCACTTATGAGTGAATACATACCGTGTTCCTCTTTTTGGGTCTGGCTTACCTCACTCAGTAAAGCGTTTTCTATGTCCATCCATTTGCATGCAAAATTCAAGATGTCATTATTTTTTACCGCTGAGTAAAACTCTAATGTGTATATGTTCCACACCTTTTTTAACCATTCTTCTATTGAGGGGCACCTAGGCTGTTTCCAGGTTCTGGCTATTACAAATAGTGCTGCTATGAACATAGTTGAACAAACACTTTTGTAGTATGTTTGGGCATCTCTAGGGTATATTCCCAAGAGAGGAATTGCTGGGTCCTGAGGGAGGTTGACTCCCAGTTTCCTGAGAAACCGCCACACTGATTTCCAAAGTGGCTGCACAAGTTTGCATTCCCACCAACAATGGGTGAGTGTTCCCCTCATTCCACATCCTCTCCAGCATAGGCTATCATTGGTGTTTTTAACTTTAGCTATTCTGACAGGTGTAAGATGGTATCTCAAAGTGGTTTTGATTTGCATTTCCCTGATCGCTAAGGAGGTTGAGCATGACCTTAAGTGTCTTCTGGCCATTCGAAGTTCATCTGTTGTGAATTCTCTGTTAAGTTCAGTACCCCATTTTTTAATTGGGTTAATTAGAGTTTTAGTGTCTAGTTTCTTGAGTTCTTTGTATATTCTGGAGATCAGACCTTTGTCTGATGAGGGGTTGGTGAAGATCTTCTCCCAGTCAGAAGGCAGCCTTTTTGTCCTACTGACAGTGTCCTTTGCTTTACAGAAGCTTCCCAGTTTCAGTAGATCCCATTTATTCATTGTTTCTCTTATTGTCTGTGCTGCTGGGGTCCTACTTAGGAAGAGGCCTCCTGTGCCTAAATCTTGTAGACTACTTCCCACTTTCTCTTCTATCAGGTTCAAAGTGGACGGATTAATGTTGATGTCTCTAATCCATTTGGACTTGATTTTTGTGCATGGTGATAGATATGGATCTACTTTCATTTTTTTACAGATTGACATCCAGTTATGCCAGCACCATTTGTTAAAGATGCTTTCCTTCTTCCATTGTATACCTTTAGCTCCCTTGTCGAAAATTAGGTGTTCATAAGTTTGTGGGTTAATATCTGGGTCTTCTATTCGATTCCATAGGTCGACTTCTCTGTTCTTATGCCAATACCAAGCTGTTTTCCATACTGTAGCTCTATAATAGAGTTTGAAGTCAGTGATGGTAATGCCTCCAGAAGTTCTTTTATTGTATAAGATTGTTTTGGCTATCCTGGGTTTTTTGTTTTTCCATATAAACTTGATTAATGTTCTCTCAAGGTCTGTGAAGAAGTTTGATGGGATTTTGATGGGGATTGCATTGAATCTGTAGATTGCTTTTGGTAGAATTGCCATTTTTACTATGTTGATTCTCCCAATCCAAGAGCAGGGGAGGTCTTTCCATTTTCTGGTATCCTCCTCAATTTCTCTTTTCAAAAGCTTAAAGTTCTTGTCAAATAGATCTTTCACATCCTTGGTTAGAGTGACCCCAAGATATTTTATGGTGTTTGTGGCTATCGTGAAAGGTGATGTTTCTCTGATTTCCCTCTCCGTTTCTTTATCCTTTGTGTATAGGAGTGCCACTGATTTTTTGGAGTTGATGTTGTATCCTGCCACGTTACTAAAGGTGTTTATCAGCTGTAGGAGTTCTTTGGTAGAGTTTTTGGGGTCGCTTATGTACACTATCATATCGTCAGCAAATAACGAAAGTTTAACTTCATCCTTTCCAATTCGAATCCCCTTGATCCCCTTATGTTGTCTTATTGCTATTGCTAGAACTTCAAGCACTATATTGAAGAGGTATGGAGAGAGTGGACAGCCTTGTCGTGTTCCTGATTTTAGTGGAAAGGCTTTGAGTTTCTCTCCATTCAATTTGATGTTAGCTGTCGGCTTGCTGTATATTGCTTTTATTATATTTAGGTATGATCCTTGTATCCCCAGTCTCTCCAACACCTTTATCATAAATGGGTGTTGAATTTTGTCAAACGCTTTTTCAGCATCCAATGAAATGATCATATGATTTTTTCTTTCAGTTTATTTATATGATGGATTACATTGATAGATTTGCGTATGTTGAACCATCCCTGCATCTCTGGGATGAAGCCTACTTGATCATAATGGATGATTTTTCTAATTTGTTCTTGGATTCGGTTTGCCAGTATTTTATTGAGAATTTTCGCATCGATGTTCATGAGTGAGATTGGCCTGTAATTCTCTTTCTTGGTTGTGTCTTTGTGTGGTTTTGGTATTAGGGTGACTGCAGCTTCATAAAAGGAGTTTGGCAGTGACTTTTCTTTTTCTATATTGTGGAATACATTAAGGAGTATAGGTATTAGCTCTTCCTGAAAGTTCTGGAAGAATTCTGCATTGAAACCATCTGGTCCTGGGCTTTTTTTGGTAGGGAGATTTTTGATAACAGCTTCTAGTTCTTCACGACTAACAGGTCTATTTAGATTGTTCACCTGGTCTTGGTTCAACTTTGGTATATGGTACTTATCTAAAAAAAATGTCCATTTCTTTTACATTTCCCAACTTTGTGGCATATAAACTTTCGTAGAAGGATCTAATGATTCTCTGAATTTCCTCCGTGTCTGTGATTATGTCCCCCTTTTCATTTCTGATCCTATTAATTTGCAAGTTCTCTCTCTGCCGTTTGATTAGTTTGGATAGGGGTTTGTCAATCTTATTAATTTTCTCCAAGAACCAGCTTTTTGCTTCATTGATTCTTTGAATTGTTTTCTGTGTTTCTATTTTGTTGATTTCAGCCCTCAGTTTGATTATTTCCAGTCTTCTACTCCTCCTGGGTAAATCAGCTTCTTTTTTTTCTAGAACTTTCAAGTGTGTTGTTAAGTCTCCAATGTGTGCTTTCTCTGTTTTCTTTAGATGGGCACTTAGTGCTATGAACTTTCCTCTTAGCACTGCTTTCATTGTGTCCCATAGGTTTGAATACGTTGTGTCTTTGTTTTCATTATATTCAAGGAAGATTTTAATTTCTTTCTTTATTTCTTCCTTGACCCAGGGGTGATTTAGTAGTTGACTGTTCAACTTCCATGAGTTTGTTGGCTTCCTGGGGGTACCATTGTTGTTGAATTCTAATTTTAATCCATGGTGATCTGACAAGACACAGGTGGTCACTAATATTTTTTTGTATCTGTGGAAGTTTGCTTTGTTACCAAGTATGTGGTCAATTTTCGAGAAGGTTCCATGGGCTGCAGAGAAGAAGGTATACTCTTTCCTATTTGGGTGGAGTGTTCTATAGATGTCTGTTAAGTCCATTTGATTCAGTACCTCCAGTAAATCTCTTATTTCTCTGTTAGGTTTCTGTCTGATTGACCTGTCCATTGGTGAGAGAGGAGTGTTGAAGTCTCCTACTATTAGTGTGTGTGGTTTGATGACTGCCTTGAGTTCTAGAAGAGTTTCTTTTACATATGTGGGTGCCTTTATATTAGGGGCATAGATATTCAAGATTGAGACTTCTTCCTGATGAATTGTTCCTGTTATGAGTATGAAATGTCCATCTCCATCTCTTCTGATTGATTTTAGTTTGAAGTCGATTTTGTTAGATATTAGAATGGCCACACCTGCTTGTTTCTTAGGTCCATTTGCTTGGAAAACCTTTTCCCAACCCTTTACTCTGAGTAGGTGTCTGTCTTTGTGGTTGAGGTGTGTTTCTTGTAGACAGCAGAATGTTGGATCCTGTTTTCGTATCCAATCTCTAAGTCTGTGCCTCTTTATAGGTGAGTTGAGACCATTGATATTAAGTGATATTAATGACCAGTGATCGATGACTCCGGTCATTTTTTTGGGTAGTAGCGTGTATGTGTTTTCCTTCTTTGAGTTGTGCTTGTGAAGGGTCGCTAGATGTCTAAGTTAATGTAGGCAGTGTTGGGAATGTTGGATTCCTTGGGTTGTGATTTTCCTTCTAGTATTCTCTGTAAGGCTGGATTAGTAGCTACGTATTGTTTAAATTTGTTTTTATCCTGGAATATTTTGTTTTCTCCGTTGATAGTGAACAATATCTTGGCTGGGTAAAGTAGTCTGGGTTTGCATCCATTGTCTCTTAGTTTCTGCAGTACCTCTATCCAGGACCTTCTGGCTTTCATGGTTTCCATCGAGAAGTCTGGTGTAAGTCTGATAGGTTTACCTTTATAAGTTACTTGACCTTTTTCCTTTGCAGCTCTCAATATCCTTTCTTTAGTCTGAATGCTTTGTGTTTTGATTATTATATGATGAGGGGATGTTTTTTTCTGATCCAGTCTATTCAGTGTTCTGTATGCTTCTTGAACCTTCATAGGAATATCATTCTTTAGGATGGGAAAGTTTTCTTCTATAATTTTGTTGAGTATATTTTCTGGACCTTTGAAATGCAATTCTTTTCCTTCTTCTACTCCTATTATTCTTAGATTTGGTTTTTTTTATTGTGTCCCACAGTTCCTGAATGTTTTGTGATGAGAATTTGTTGGATTTGCTGTTTTCTTTGGACAGAGTGTTTAATTTCTCTTTGGTGTCCTCAGAGTCTCAGATTCTTTCTTCTATCTCTTGTATTCTATTGGTTAAGCTTGTTTCTGAAGTCTCTGTTCGTTTACCCAGATTTTCCATAGCCAGCTGGCCCTCGGTTTGTGATTTCTTCATTGACTCCATTTCAGTTTTCAAATCTTGAACTGTTTCTATTACCTGTTTGATTGTTTTTTCTTGGTTTCCCAGAATTTCATTTACGGATTTACTCATTTCTTCAAACTTTTTGGTATATTTCTCTTCCATTTCTTTACTCATTTCCTCAATTTTTTTGTTATACTTATCTTCCATTTCTTTACGGCAGATTTTCACCTCCTGTTTAAGTTCCTCTATTATTTTCATAAAGAAGCGCTTAGAGTCGATTTCTTCTATTTCTTCTGGAGTAGGGTGTTCAATTCTTCTAGTTTCGAGCTCCCTGGATTCTGGCGATGTCATGTTGCCTTTCAGGTTGTTGGAGGAATTCTTGCATTGGCGCCTGCCCATCTTCCCCACTCTGGATGAAACTCCTCAGCACTTTCTGGATAGAACTCCTCAGCACTCTCTGGGTAGGACTTCACAGCACTCTCTGGATAGAGCTCCTCAGCCCTCTCTGGGAAGAACTCCTCAGCAGGGCAACAGGGCTAGCTGGTCTTCCCAGGACCCAGGAGACAAAGGGCCCGCAGCAGTGGGGGGAGGGGAGGGGTCCCTTGGAACACCGAAGACACTGCCGCAGAAGCTGAGGGGAGAAGGTCTGTGCTCCCTTCCCGGACAGGCAGGCAGGCTGCCCAGGCTAGCGCCCACTCACCTCTCTGGGAAGAACTGCTCAGCAGGGCAACAGGGCTAGCTGGTCTTCCCAGGACTCAGGAGACAAAGGGCCCGCAGCAGTGGGGGGAGGGGAGGGGTCCCTTGGGACACCGAAGACCCTGCTGCAGAAGCTGGGGGGGGGCTGTGCTCTCTTAGTGGGCAGGCAGGCTGCCCCTGTGAGCACCCACTCACCTCTCTGGGAAGAACTGCTCAGCAGGGCAACAGGGCTAGCTGGTCTTCCCAGGACTCAGGAGACAAAGGGCCCGCAGCAGTGGGGGGAGGGGAGGGGTCCCTTGGAACACCGAAGACCCTGCTGCAGAAGCTGGGGGGGGGGCTATGCTCTCTTCGTGGGCAGGCAAGCCTGCCTGCCTGCCCCTGTGAGCACCCACTCACCTCTCTGGGAAGAACTGCTCAGCAGGGAAACAGGGCTAGCTGGTCTTCCCAGGACTCAGGAGACAAAGGGCCCGCAGCAGTGGGGGGAGGGGAGGGGTCCCTTGGAACACCGAAGACCCTGCTGCAGAAGCTGGGGGGGGGCTGTGCTCTCTTCGTGGGCAGGCAAGCCTGCCTGCCTGCCCCGGTGAGCACCCACTCACCTCTCTGGGAAGAACTGCTCAGCAGGGCAACAGGGCTAGCTGGTCTTCCCAGGACTCAGGAGACAAAGGGCCCGCAGCAGTGGGGGGAGGGGAGGGGTCCCTTGGAACACCGAAGACCCTGCTGCAGAAGCTGGGGGGGGGCTGTGCTCTCTTCGTGGGCAGGCAGGCTGCCCCTGTGAGCACCCACTCACCTCTCTGGGAAGAACTGCTCCGCAGGGCAACAGGGCTAGCTGGTCTTCCCAGGACTCAGGAGACAAAAAAGCTCTTTGAATTTTTTTGACTAGAGAGACATTGGATTCTGGGAATTGCTAAGATGAACCATCATATATCCTTTAATTGTATCTTGTCTTCAAAATTTAGGTCTTAGAATATGTTGCTTTGAAAAAGAGGTTCTTCTTTTGTTTCCAAAGAATATGAGACTCTGTGAATTGCTTCCAGACTAATATGATTTAGTGGACCAAGAACTCCAGAAAGGTTGACTTGAACACCCCTCAAAAAATTACTTTGCACATTAAACAACAGGAATGAGCTTGGAGAATATCTATGCCCAGCCCATATCCCCAATATTGCTTATAAATGTTCTTTTACACATAAATGGGAATATGTTATAGAGATTTACATTGAAATGGAACTTGGTTTATTGATACAAATTTAATGTCAATTTTTATTATATATAATAAATATATATTTATATTTATTATAACATATATAATACATTATATCATATATTATTTAATATATTATATTATATATAATTCATATATATATAATATATTTATATATTATATATATATTACTGCTCTTAAGGTACTGTGAATGTGCCCCTCATTTAATAATGTAATGTATAATTAATAAATATAAGTAAATTAAAAGTCATCTAAAGTAGTCAAGTTTTTAGTCATGTTCACTAGATTTTCTAGATATACCAAGAAGTATTTCAGATGAATAAGGATTCTTCAATTCTTTAAAAGACTACAAAATATGTCATTTAAAGAGTTAAAAATTTAGAACTTTTCATGACAGTGAGACACATGTATTCCTGGAAATACCAAATTATTTCAAGAGGAAGATGGGCACTGAAGAGTCTCTTTTAGAAGTTCCTTAGCCATATGGGCAAGAAACTCCTCTTACCTGGACTGCTTGATGAATTGGACATGCAGGACATACAGAAAAATGATTGTGGAATGTGCCGAAAGGTGAAATAATTCTTCAGGGATCCTGCTTCATGAAAGAGTTTCCCAGACATTCTCCAGAACACAGAGAAAACAGAACAAAGAGACTGACAACTGCTAATATAAGGAGAACTGTCTTTGAAATTCCCTGCTACATGGAATATTCTGCTGGATACTACAGGCCTTTTGGTTGAAGATGGATGCCCCAACAATACATAAGAAATTTGGGTGACTGTCTAGGTAGAGAAATGTCTCTGTCAATTCTAGAGTTTTGGAAGTTGCTTACAACTTCCTGTTTACTTAGGTAATATATCCTTCTGGAATCTTTAATGAAGTTAAAGAATAGATAGGAATAATATTTTTCCATAGTTATAATAAAAGATAAAATAGATATAACTGTAATTCTTGCTTGATAATTGTCTTATGTAATTTTACTGTGTTAAAGCTAAAACTTTCCTTTTTTATTTAAACAGAAAAGGCGAGGGGATGTGAGATTCTGCTCTGCATGCTGTGATTACCATTAATGAATAAAGAAAACTGGCTTGGCCTGATAGTGGTGCAGGAGAATTGTCTGTAATCTGTCAATTATATTTTATATAAATGCTGATTGGCCAGGCAGGAAGTATAGGCGGGAATACCAGACAGGGTGTAGAGGTGATGCAATGAGAACAAAAGAATTCTGTGAAGCAGGATGCTCCCTCCACCACTCCTTCCCAGATCACCGAAGAAGCAACATGTGAGCTGACAGCTGAAAAGGTACAGAGCCACATGGCTAACACAGACAAGAATTATGGGTTACCGCAAGATGTAAGAATAAGTTAATAAAAAGACAGAGCTAATGGGCCAATCAGTTTATAACCTAATGTAGACTCTGTATGATTTTCTTTGGGACTTGCCAGCTGTGGAGTACCAAGCAGGACAGAAATCCAGACAGACAGAAACCCCAACAAGCCGGCCCTCATGTCACATGATAGGGTACAATAGAGGTAGGCTGGGAAACCTAAACTGAATGTTGAGAGAAAGAAGGGTAGAGTCAGAGAGATGCCATGTATCCCCACTGGAGACAGATGCCAGAACATTATCTGATAAGTCACAGCCACATGACCATACACAACTTAATAGAAATAGGTTAAATTAATATGTAACAGTTAGCCAATAAGAATCTAGAGCTAATGGGTCAAGTAGGGATTTAATTAATAAAGTTTCTGTGTAATTATTTCAGGGCTAAGTGGCCGGGAACCAACAAGTGACTCTCTCCTTCATCTATCTATCTATCTATCTATCTATCTATCTATCTATCTCTCCTCTTTTTTAACCTCATATCTCATATGACACTAAAAGCACATTGTAAAACATTCTGGCATCATTTCTAAGAGTGTCTGAGAATTAATTATCAATTATGGTACATCTCAAATCTAAAATTCCTTAAGGACTTCATGTCATTGATTTTTTTTTACATTATCAGACTGTTAAATCTAGACAAAACTAGTTTTCAAAATAACATTTTTATTAATTCTACTTTATCACATAATTAAAACTGTGAGATTACCTTAAAATAATTTGTGAAATTTTAGTCGTCATAAACTATGATCTTGAGGATGTAATACAACAATTAAATCATGAAAATTTAGATTATCAAGGACATTATTCTCACATTACTTTATATAATTTCTCAGTTTTATTTCCCTTTAGGCAATAGATGTCTTCTTTAAAGCTACTTTCTTTTCCCAGTATATGGTTAAAAGCAAATTGTATACTCTGACTTAAGTTGCATAATCTTTTATTTTGTGAATTAAAGACTATCGTCTTGGTCATGAAGACTTTATGAACTGTATGGCTTGCTCCAGTTACTAGCTCATATGACAGATGTAAACCCTGCTTCATTTAGTTATATTACATAAGACCACCAAACCCTGAATAATTTGGTCAATAGTTTGATAACTCAGTCCACTCTATCTATAGTATTTTAATGGATTGACTAGATGTATATTTAGGAAGACAACACTTTGGAAATTTTATTATTTGGGGTTTCTTTTTTATCAAAAATTATTTTTATAATATTCTATGACATAATTAAAAATGGAAATTTATTTTGCCATGTGTATAATATATATATTAAAATTTAGAAACTTCTATTTCTTTTACTTATACTTGTCATGTTTTCTTTATTTTGGCTTGTTTTTGTTTAAAATTCATTACTTTCAAAAACAAATCTGATTCTGTTGTTTATTTATTTCCAATCAGGTTTACTTGTTTGCATATAGTTTTCAGGAATGTGTAGCTGTAAGTTCATATTTATTCACACTTTATCTAGGGATATTACTTGAATAATGTTTCAAGGAAAAATTACTTTAATCACTGAGAATTTTTTTTAATTTCTCAGGATTCCAGAAACTCAGCCCTTGCTTGTTTCTCTTTTGGTTTACCTTGTTACTTAGCTTCTTTATGGTGATGTACTACAAGCCCATTATCATTTTCTTCACAACTAGTGTCTACTTAAGAGTGAGTGCATTCCATGGTCATCTTTATGGATCTTGGTTACTATATATATATATATATATATATATATATATATATATATATACATATCCTCCTTAGAAGAGGAAATATACAAGGTTTCATGACAAAATTGGGAGCATGGTGGTGGGGAGACAAGGGAGGGTGGAAAGGGGGTTTAGGGAGTAAGGGAAAGGGAGGAGAATTTGAGGGAATGTAAGTGTGTATTCTCTTATAAAAATTGATTTCCTGTAATTATTTGCATATGTTACTGACCTTTTTGTAGTACCAATGATAAAATACTGTATATGTTATAAATATTTTTATATACTTTCTTTTCCCTTTCTCAACTGATATTATTTAGAAATGTGTGTTGTAAGCAGTTCTAATATTTTAGCATGGAAAGAAAGGTAACTATAATTATTTTCTCCTTTTCTCCCTCACTTCTACAATTTCTTCCTCTCAGTACCTTCTTTTTCTTTATTTTTCCTTCATACATATAACCTGAAAATAACATATACTATTTTTTCTTTCAGCACATGTGCATGCATTTTATCAGAATATGATAGCTAGCATATCCATAAAATGCTGTTACAAACCTCTGTATCTACTCTGGTGATATAGTCTACCACCAATAATCTCTAGGGATCAATTTAAAATTTTCAATAGATTTTGATTTTTGTTTATTGTCCCATGAAACATAATTTAATTTCAGAAAACAAAATTGACCATATAGGTAATACAAAAAAATCATAAATATTCCTAGTTTGAATTTTCAATGATAAAATCAGAGATCTAAATCATTCTTTCAACATAAATTAATGCTATACTCTTGGTCCTGGTTACTCTCCTTCTTCCATCATGTTCATTTGTTTTAATCTTTTGCCTTCATCTTTTCTACCGGGATCTTCTGATTTAGAAGTTTACTCATTTAATTGATTGTCCTTGGCCAATGAACTAACATTGTTCATACCTTTCTCACATTTATCTTTCCAGGCATGTCCATTCCATTTGCTTTATTAATATTCATTCCAACTCCTGTCCTCTTTGACTTTTAAATTTCCTTTTAAATTATTCTAATCCTTATATTGATTTCAAGTTTAGAGTAAGCGACACAGTTATTCATGGGCTCATTTTAAAACAATATTAGTCATTTTTAAATATAAATATCTCTTTCCACATGCTTTGTAGACATCACATCCTGAAAGGACTTTAATTACTTTACAAATTACACTGTGTAAGTTGTATATATACACACCTACTGTTAGCATGACACAGCAAAATAGCTAAAATACTTTTAATATACATTCTTAAACCCTTTTTTATTATAAAATTAGATTTCACTTAGTTAATTTAGAAAAAAGAAACTCAAAAATATTTATTTTTTTTCATTTTTAAAGTATATTGAAAGCTTGTGAAGTATGTCTAATTTGCCATGGGGAAATAAACAGAATGATGGATTTAATGGATTTATTTTCCTTAGTGTACTGATACTTGACATTTTGTCTGCATTTTGGTGAATTCTTTAAAACTAGAGTTCATATGCAAGCTAACAAGTAATTACATATAAGTCACTGTACCCTTTTGTTTAAAATTTAGCTGCCTTAGCTATATTTATCATCCATCAATGACAGAAGGAGACATGAAAACAGAGACTGTAAAACCTGCTTTCTCCTGAGGCATTACTTTCCCAATCAGAGTTTGTTTTTCAGTTCAGTGGAGTGTTTTACTTTTTCAATGGTTCACTTCACTGCTGTTTTAAAAGACACAATGTATAAAAGCAGGAAAGAATGTTATGTTTTCTTCCCATAAAATACTGAAGAAAATAAACAGCCAAACTTTTAGTTTCAAAATGTTAATACACCCTCTGTACTTTAAAACTTAATATGAAACTCATCTTGTAGTCATTTTAAAATGTTTGCTTCATAATCACAGTAGTGTTACAAATATGAATCAGTTAGCAACAGTATATTACATAAAACAAAGATAAATATCTTTTGTAAATCTGAAGAATTACCTGTTTAAAAATCAAAGAACCAAGCATGCATATTTGTGATAAATGATGAGTAGACTTCCCTTGTCATATGGTTCATTGAATTAAAAGTTTCATAGCTTGAATTTCAAACCATCTTACTAACAAAGTGCTTCTCATTGTCTGTGAAGATGACCTTATTTGAAGACATTATTTTTATAGGTGCAATGATATTATTACTGTACATTGTTATATAATGTGGCCTGTACTATTGTTGATATAATGTGGTGTCATGCAGCCACTAGAACTCAGAGTTAATCCTTATATGATAATCTAGAGATGGAGTCATGTATCTTGAGGTGAAAAATATCAAGTGTCAAAAGTATCATAGGAAGTTACAGAAGGAAGACAGTGGATTATCTCCCAAACACATAAGATATCAATACATAAGACTCAGATTAATAATCTACAAAATCATAAAGATGACAATTTTAATATTTTAATCTCCTAAATTCAAATTGTTTTGATTTTTAACCTTGAGGTAAATAGAATAATGATTAAAAGTTTTATTCCGCACCATATATAAAAGTTTTTTTCCATTTATATTAAGACAATAAGAGATTAAAATACTATGTTTTGAACATACTACAACCAAATTAGTATGTATATCATTTAATTGTTATATTTTAATAAACATGAAGCTTTATTTTAATATTAAGTTAATTGATAAAATATAACAGTAGTTTATAAGTGACAAAACTAAAATATAAATAAGAGCTAGAAGCTGGGCAGTGGTGACACACACCTTTAATCCCAGCACTTGGGAAGCTGAGGCAGCCATATCTTTGTGCATTGGAGGCCAGCCTGGTCTACAAGAACTAGTTCATCAAAGTTACCCAGAAAAATACTGTCCAATCCTCCTCCCAAATAAAGAAATAGAGAGAAAGCTAAGTAGTTAAGCACTTTCCGCTCGAGGATCTGGGTTCAGCCCCATATCATATATCATGATCACCTGTAATCCTACCTCTGGGGCATCTGATACCTTTTCCTTGTGTCAAAAAATAGTACACATGTATTGTACTTACTTCCAGATAAAACAACCAACTATAACTTAATATATCCTTATATGAATGTAAATAAATATCTTCTGAACAAAAATGCAGCATATTTTTTTTTAGAATGAAAACGTTTTCCAAACTAAGTCTAACTTACTTTTTTCTCTCACAAAATAAGATGACTGATATCAATTTCAATGGCACTCACAGGATCAGGGTAAAGATAGACTATTTTGTTTCTCTTCAGACAAGACATAAAAATGGATAATTCAGCTTTTAATGTTGGATGAGGAGGTATGAGAGGGGCCCTAAACTTTCCAGAGGATTTTTTGACAATCAATGGTTGCTTGGGAGGAAATATCTTCTTTCTCAGGTGTGTTACCACTGAAAAATTACTCTTGTTAAAGTAAATAATCTCCCATATTAGATCAGGCTGAAAATGCTGACTAAATGCAGGAAAGCAAACAGAACATGATGGATTGAAAGTTGGAGGTTTCATTCATTGTGGAGAAGAATGGCTTTGGAAGCAAAAAAAGGATAATATAAGCAAAAAGAATGGGGACGTAAATGATTAAGAGGTGAAATGATTAAACAACAGTAAAAAGATCAAAAACAACCTTACAAAACAGATTATTTCTTGACAATTATTAATGAGTTATTAGCATTGTCCCCAGTTCAATCAAGCTTGCAACACTCTAAATGCCAGTGTAGGATTTTCTAAAAATATTTTACTAAAAAAAAATCCTCTCATTGCAATAAGCAACTTAACTTTAGTGCTGTGCTTACACTGCCACTAATGATATAATTTTAGCAGCTGTATAAATTACAGGTAATATCTTTCTTGTGATTTATAAATGTTCTTCACTGATTTATGAGAATAACATTTGGCTACAGTCAGCAGAATACTGAATTTTTCCTTAAATCTAAAGACATCTAAAAAGCAAGTTAATTTGGCAAATAAATGTGGTATAGTACCATGTGAATATGGTTAGAGATTAAATCATTGAAGAATATACTGAAAGAAAAGAAAAGAAAATAATTGAAAGGAATATAATTCTGTATTTTATCCTGCTTCTTAATTTTCTCAAACTTTTATGACATTTCATGAGTTTATATAATAAAAGATCCTGAGATTCCATGTTGATTCTGTCTCTTTCTCTTAAAAGAACGTGGCACGTACAAGAAACATTATATGAACTGAGCACATTTATTTATATTCTTAGGAACACACACACACACACATGCAAAATGTGTGTGCAACAACAATTAAAAAGAGGTCAAGATTTTGAGAGAGAGAGAGAGAGAGAGAGAGAGAGAGAGAGAGAGAGAGAAAGAGTAAAGGCCATAACTAGGCAGTGTTGGGGGGAGAAAAAGAGAGAGGGTAAAATATAATGTAATTGACTTCCCTTCCTCCCTCCCTTCCTCGGGGCCATAAAATCCCCTATTCCAGCCTGAGTGGGTGCCAGGACAGGGTGGTAAGTGCAATCAGGCAGGAGGGAGTACCTTTGTTTTAATAGCCTGCCTGCAGCAAGGTAGATCTTCAGTTAGGGAGATTTCTGGCCAGCAAGGGGCACTGATCCTGTAGTAGAAGATCCAGCGGAGGGGTAAGTGTGCTCCTTACCTGCAGCAGAAGCCCAGCAAGGGAACACAGACTTTCCCTGTCACCCTTATCTCCCTGGTCATTCTGCAGGGACTGCTTCCACCTGCTAAGCCCTCTCTCCTCCTATCCAATACCAGCTTTCACCCAGGAACCCCTTCACTTCCTCCCTCCCTTCCTTGGGGCCATAAAATCCCCCATCCCAGCCTGTGTGGGAACCAAGACGGGGTGGAGAGTGCAACCGGGCAGGAGGGAGTTCCTTTGTTTTAATAGCCTGCCTTCAGTAAAGTAGGCCTTCAGTCAGGAAGATTCCTGGCCAGTAAGGGACACTGAACCTGTAGCAGAAGATCTATCAGAGGGCAAAGTCCCTGGCCAACAAGGGAACCTGACCCTGTACCAGAAGATCCATTGGATAGCATCTGAAGGAAGAGATGGGCAGGTGCCTAGGCAAGAACTCCTCCAACAATCTGAAAAACAACATGAAAGCACCAGATCCCAGCAATCTTACAACAGAAGGACTTGAACACCCTATTCCTGAAGAAGTGGGAAAAAGTGTCATTATGAAAGTAATAGAGTCCCTTAAACAGGGTATGAATAACTCCCTTAAAGAAATAGAAGAGAAGAATAACAAAAAGTTTGAAGAAATGAGTAAATCCGTAAATGACACCCTGGGAAACCAAAAAAACAAACAAACAAACAAACAGAAAACCAAATAGGTAATGGAAACAGTTCAAGAATTGAAAACTAAAAAGAAGGCAATGAAGAAAACACAAAATGAGGGCCGGCCATACTTACATCGGACTTCTCTATGGAAATAATGAAAGCCAGAAGGTCCTGGATAGAGGTACTGCAGAAACTAAGAGACCATGGATGCAAACCCAGACAACTATACCCAGTCAAGCTATCATTCTCTATCAATGGAGAAAACAAAATATTCCAGGATAAGAACAAATTTAAACAATTCGTAGCCACAAACCCAGCCTTACAGAAAGTAATAGAAGGAAAATCACAACCCAAGGAATCCAACATTGCCAACACTGCCTATAATAACTCAGACATCTAGCGACCATTCATGAGCTTAACTCAAAGAAGGGACACATACAAACTCTATTAAACAAACAAATAAAAAATAATAATAATCAGAGTCAACAACCACTGGTCATTATATCACTTAATATTAATGGACTCAATTCACCTATAAAAAGGCACAGACTGAGATTGGATAAAAAAAAACAGGATCCAACATTCTGCTGTTTACAAGAAACACACCTCAACCACAAAGACAGACATCTACTCAGAGTAAAGGGTTGGGAAAAGGTTTTTCAAGCAAACGGACCTAAGAAACAAGCAGGTGTGGCCATTCTAATTTCCAACAAAATTGACTTCAAACTAAAATCAATCAGAAGAGATGGAGATGGACATTTTATACTCATAACAGGAACAATTCATCAGGAGGAAGTCTCAATCCTGAATATCTATGCCCCTAATATAAAGCCTCCTACTTATGTAAAAGAAACACTTCTAGAACTCAAGGCAGTTATCAATCCACAGACACTAATAGTAGGCGACTTAAACACTCCTCTCTCACCAATGGACAGGTCAATCAGACAGAAACCTAACAGAGAATTAAGAGAATTATTGGAGGTATTGAATCAAATGGACTTAACAGATATCTATAGACCATTTCACCCAAATAGGAAAGAATATACCTTCTTCTCTGCAGCTCATGGAACCTTCTCGAAAATTGACCACATACTGGGTAACAAAGCAAACTTCCACAGATACAAAAAAATATTAGTAACCACCTGTGTCTCGTCAGATCACCATGGATTAAAGTTAGAATTCAACAACAGTGCTACCCCCAGGAAACCAACAAACTCATGGAAGTTGAATAGTCAACTACTAAATTACCCCTGGGTCAAGGAAGAAATAAAGAAAGAAATTAAAGTCTTCCTTGAATTTAATGAAAATAAAGACACAACATACTCACACCTATGGGACACTATGAAAGCAGTGCTAAGAGGAAAGTTCATAGCACTAAGTGCCCAATTAAAGAAAACGGAGAGGCAGGGGCCCGGCGAGGGGGAGCTAGGACTCTCCCCGACCTCATAGACTCCCAGGTCAGCCTGCTCTGCTGGCTCCACCCTGCTAGCTTCCCCGCCAGCCATCCCAGCTTCCATCCAGAGGGCCTTCGGAGTGGTGAGTTGATGCGGGCACGCGGCAGGGGCCCGGCGAGGAGGAGCTAGGACTTTCCCCGACCACATAGACTCCCAGGTCAGCCTGCAGTTCTGTCTCCACCCTGCTAGGCTCTCCCGCCAGCCATCCCAGCTTCCATCCAGGTACAAATTTCTATATTTCTCCCCTCCCACTGAGGCCATAAAATTTCCCCAGTTCAGCTGCCTTGCACACTGGGCCTGCTCTGTAGGGGCATCCCGGAAAGAGGGAGTGCCTGTGCTTCAATACCCTGCCTGGGGAAAGGTAGGCATTCTATCAGTGAACTCCCTGCCCAAGACGGGAACCTGACCCGATACCAGAAGTTCCAATAGAGAGCATTTGATAGAAGAGATGGGCAGAAGCCAAGGCAAGACCTCCTCCAACAATCTGAAAAACAACATGAAAATATCAGATCCCAACGACCCTACAACAGAAGGATTTGAACACTCTAACCCAGATGAAGTGGAAAAAAGTGCCATTATGAAAGCAATAGAGTCCCTTA
Source organism: Myodes glareolus (assembly GCF_982192425.1). NCBI lineage: Eukaryota > Metazoa > Chordata > Mammalia > Rodentia > Cricetidae > Myodes > Myodes glareolus. The sequence continues at coordinate 18,212,618 of NC_142027.1, read as the reverse complement.
AACAGGATATGAATAACTCCCTTAAGGAACTGGTCGAGAAGTATAACAAAAAGTTTAAAGAAATGAGTATAGAAATGGATGAGAAATATAACAAAAAGTTTGAAGAAATAAGTAAATCCGTGAGTGATACCCTGAGAAACCAAGAAAAAACAATCAAACAAGTACAGGAAACAGTTCAAGAATTGAAAACTAAAATGGAGGCAATGAAGAAAACACAAAACGAGAACCGGCTGGATATGGAAAACCTAGGTAAACGAGCGGAGACTACAGAATCAAGCATAACCAATAGAATACAAGAGATAGAAGAACGAATCTCAGATTCTGAAAATACCATAGAGAAAATAAATGCTCTGGTCAGAGAAAACGGCAAATCCAACAAATTCTCTTCACAAAACATTCAGGAAATCTGGGACACAATAAAAAAACCAAATCTAAGAATAATAGGGATTGAAGAAGGAGAAGAACTGCAGATCAAAGGCCCAGAAAATATATTCAACAAAATTATAGAAGAAAACTTTCCCAACCTAAAGAACGATATTCCTATGAAGGTTCAAGAAGCATACAGAACACCGAATAGATTGGATCAGAAAAAAACATCCCTGTGCCATATAATAATCAAAACACAAAACATAAATATTAAAGAAAAAATTTTAAGAGCTGCAAAGGAAAAAGGTCAAGTAACTTATAAAGGTAAACCTATCAGGCTTACACCGGATTTCTCTATGGAAACCATGAAAGCCAGAAGATCCTGGATAGAGGTACTGCAGAAACTAAGAGACCATGGATGCAACCCCAGACTAAATACCCAGCCAAGCTATTGTTCACTATCAACGGAGAAAACAAAATATTCCAGGATAAAAATAAATTTAAACAATACGTAGCTACTAATCCAGCCTTACAGAGAATATTAGAAGGAAAATCACTAACAAAGGAATCCAACATTCCCAACACGACCTACAATAACTCGAACATCTAGCGACCATTCACAAGCACAAATCAAAGAAAAAAAAAAAACACATACACTCTACTACCTAAAAAAAAAAAAATGACCGGAGTCAACAACCACTGGTCATTAATATCACTTAATATCAATGGACTCAATTCACCTATAAAGAGGCACAGACTTAGAGATTGGATACAAAAACAGGATCCAACATTCTGCTGTTTACAAGAAACACACCTCAACCACAAAGACAGGCACTTACTCAGAGTAAAGGGTTGGGAAAAGGTTTTCCAAGCAAATGGACCTAAGAAACAAGCGGGCGTGGCCATTCTAATATCTAACAAAAATCGACTTCAAACTAAAATCAATCAGAAGAAATGGAGATGGACATTTCATACTCATAACTGGAACAATTCATCAGGAGGAAGTCTCAATCCTGAATATCTATGCTCCTAATATAAAGGCACCCACATATGTAAAAGAAACTCTTCTAGAACTCAAGGCGGTCATCAAACCACACACACTAATAGTAGGAGACTTCAACACTCCTCTCTCACCAATGGACAGGTCAATCAGACAGAAACGAAACAAAGAATTGAGAGACCTATTGGAGGTATTGAATCGAATGGACTTAACAGACATCTATAGAACACTCCACCCAAATAGGAAAGAATATACATTTTTCTCTGCAGCTCATGGAACCTTCTCGAAAATTGACCACATACTCGGTAACAAAGCAAACTTCCACAGATACAAAAAAATATTAGTAACTACCTGTGTCTTGTCAGATCACCATGGACTAAAATTAGAATTCAACAACAATGCTCCCCCCAGGAAGCCAACAAACTCATGGAAACTGAACAGTCAACTACTAAATCACCCCTGGGTCAAGGAAGAAATAAAGAAAGAAATTAAACTCTTCCTTGAATTTAATGAAAACAAAGACACAACATACTCAAACCTATGGGACACTATGAAAGCAGTGCTAAGAGGAAAGTTCATAGCACTAAGTGCCCACCTAAAGAAAGAGGAGAAAGCACACATTGGAGACTTAACAGCACACTTGAAAGATCTAGAAAAAAAAAGAAGCTGATTCACCCAGGAGGTCTAGAAGACTGGAAATAATCAAACTGAGGGCTGAAATCAACAAAATAGAAATAGAGAAAACAATCCAAAGAATCAATGAATCAAAAAGCTGGTTCTTGGAGAAAATCAACAAGATTGACAAACCCCTATCCAAGTTAATCAAACGGCAGAGAGAGAACATGCAAATTAATAAGATCAGAAATGAAAAGGGGGACATAACCACAGACACAGAGGAAATTCAGAGAATCATTAGATCTTACTATGAAAGTTTATATGCCACAAAGTTGGAAAATGTAAAAGAAATGGACATTTTTTTAGATAAGTACCATATACCAAAGTTTAACCAAGAACAGGTGAACAATCTAAATAGACCTGTTAGTCGCGAAGAATTAAAAGCTGTTATCAAAAATCTCCCTACCAAAAAAAGCCCAGGACCAGATGGTTTCAGTGCAGAATTCTACCAGAACTTCCAGGAAGAGCTAATACCTATACTCCTTAACGTATTCCACAATATAGAAACAGAAGAGTCATTGCCTAACTCCTTTTATGAAGCTACAGTTACCCTAATACCAAAACCACACAAAGACACAACCAAGAAAGAGAATTACAGGCCAATCTCACTCATGAACATCGACGCGAAAATTCTCAATAAAATACTGGCAAACCGAATCCAAGAGCACATTAGAAAAATTATCCATTATGATCAAGTGGGCTTCATTCCAGAGATGCAGGGCTGGTTCAACATACGCAAATCTATCAATGTAATCCATCATATAAATAAACTGAAAGAAAAAAACCATATGATCATCTCACTAGATGCTGAAAAAGCATTTGACAAAATTCAACACCCATTTATGATAAAGGTGTTGGAGAGACTGGGGATACAAGGATCATACCTAAATATAATAAAAGCAATATACACCAAGCCGACAGCTAACATCAAACTGAATGGAGAGAAACTCAAAGCCTTTCCACTAAAATCAGGAAAGCGACAAGGCTGTCCACTCTCTCCATACCTCTTCAATATAGGGCTTGAAGTTCTAGCAATAGCAATAAGACAACATAAGGGGATCACGGGGATTCGAATTGGAAAGGATGAAGTTAAACTTTCGTTATTTGCTGACGATATGATAGTGTACATAAGCGACCCCAAAAACTCTACCAAAGAACTCCTACAGCTGATAAACACCTTTAGTAACGTGGCAGGATACAAGATCAACTCCAAAAAATCAGTGGCCCTCCTACACACAAAGGATAAAGAAGCAGAGAGGGAAATCAGAGAAGCATCACCTTTCATGATAGCCACAAATAGCATAAAATATCTTGGGGTTACTCTAACCAAGGAAGTGAAAGACCTATTTGACAAAAACTTTAAGTCTTTGAAGAAAGAAATTGAGGAGGATACCAGAAAATGGAAAGACCTCCCCTGCTCTTGGATTGGGAGAATCAACATAGTAAAAATGGCAATTCTACCAAAAGCAATCTACAGATTCAATGCAATCCCCATCAAAATCCCATCAAACTTCTTCACAGACCTTGAGAGAACAATAATCAAGTTTATATGGCAAAACAAAAAACCCAGGATAGCCAAAACAATCTTATACAATAAAAGAACTTCTGGAGGCATTACCATCCCTGACTTCAAACTCTATTATAGAGCTACAGTATTGAAAACAGCTTGGTATTGGCATAAGAACAGAGAAGTCGACCTATGGAATCGAATAGAAGACCCAGATATTAACCCACAAACTTATGAACACCTAATTTTCGACAAGGGAGCTAAAGGTATACAATGGAAGAAGGAAAGCATCTTTAACAAATGGTGCTGGCATAACTGGATGTCAATCTGTAAAAAAATGAAAGTAGATCCATATCTATCACCATGCACAAAAATCAAGTCCAAATGGATTAAAGACATCAACATTAATCCGTCCACTTTGAACCTGATAGAAGAGAAAGTGGGAAGTAGTCTACAAGATTTAGGCACAGGAGGCCTCTTCCTAAGTAGGACCCCAGCAGCACAGACAATAAGAGAAACAATGAATAAATGGGATCTACTGAAACTGGGAAGCTTCTGTAAAGCAAAGGACACTGTCAGTAGGACAAAAAGTATTTATTTATTTTCAACCGAAAATAAAAATCTTACCTGTAATGACTGTTGTCTGCCAGTAGGTGGTGGGGGCGTACCTGAATCCATGTGGCAATGGTTTCAATCCAGGAAGTAAACTCTAGAATATATACACTCAAATCCAGAGGTTAAATTCAAAGAACGTGTGCTCCCGCAGAGGTCGAGCACTGGACTCCGCCAGGCGGCGGGGAAGACAGTGCTAGATAGGGGTAGCAGAAGCCAAAAAGTTCCCTCCCCTATTTGTCCGAGGTCGGGGCCAGTTGGGAGCCAGTAGCAGTGTGCGGCTCTGGTTGCTTGGCCCACGCCACGATGGGGAAAAAATCCACATGTTCGGGCGCCAGATAATGGCGAATCAATCCCACACCAATTATGTTTTAAAGGGGTATTTATTTTGGGGGTTAAATCTTACATACACCATAAACCATCAGGAAGGGAGCCTAGTCACTGGAGCAGGAGCTGGGAGCACAAGCCAAAACCAAGCGCAGGAACCAAGAGAGGCTTGCTGTTCTTCTTTTAAAGAGAAATATACCCCACCCCAGTGGGCTCATGCTTCAGCGACTATTGACTGAAGCAGCGGAAGGTAGTCCTGCAGCAAACAATAAGCATGCTCATTGATAGAAGAAACTATCAATAGTATAGTTTTAGATACTTTATAAAAAGTCCCAAGGAGCATAGAAGTGTCCAACATTGCTGAACATACTTCCATTCTGTTGATATGCCTACAATCAAATATGAACAATTGCAAATATTCATAAAATTCAAGAATATTGATCCATCCAGTGGTTAAATTATCAATTTTAGCATTATGAATTTGAAAGTCCACATATTCAAATGTGTTTACAATAAACTAAGCAGAACATGGATCCCAATTATCAGATATTCTACATTGATAAGGCATCTAGTGAAGAATTCTATCTTACTCTCTGATATATTGCAACAGACATTTCCAGTTCAAATATTTCTCATATAACTGGTAACAAACATGACTAATTAGTCACCTCAAACTGTACTTTCTTTTCTTTAAGATTTTGTTTCCTCTCAGTTGTGCTACTAGTGTTACATATAAAAGATGGTCTTCAGAGGTGAGGCAAAAGCAGCATATAACTTCAAACCCAGCCTGCTGGGCTTAGGGAATGCCTAGGCTTGATGGAGAAGAGAGCTGCTTGTTGATTCCTGGCTGCATAGCCCCAAAATAATCACTCAAAAACTATATTAATTAAATCATTGCTTGACCCATTAGCTCTAGTTTATTATTAGCTAACTCTTACATATTAATTTAACCCATTCCTATTAATCTGTACATGGCAATATGGCTGTGGCTTACCATCGAAACTAACATTTATCTCCAGCAGGACTACGTGGCTTCTCTCTAAATCCATCCTTTTTTCTTCTTATTTTCAATTTGGTTTTCCTTGGTTACCTCTTTCTGCCCTGCTCCACTTTGGGCTCAAAGCAGTTGATCATTGAAAACCTGAATAAGTGTCCAATAGTGTGGTTTATATATTTTAATTTTCCAAATTTTGCAAAGTGGAACTCATCTCTCTGCCATATTTCATTCCTTTGAGTACCTTTTGGTTAACTCCCTGCAGGTAGTGGTGTTTAGTTATAGAAAGAGCAAGTATATCTTTATAATCTCCTTAGCTTGTTGCCTTAAACCTTTGCTATTGACATGATGTTTCTGATGGAATTCTGAGCTCTTCAACAGACTTCCAATCAGTAATCAAGAAATTTTTGCATTTTAGTTTGTCCTAGAGGACCTGGCAGACCCGTGTGGGAACAGATGTGTGTTGTGTATATGGGACATAGCCTATTCTTGATTATATCTTGAACCTGAATGAATAATGAAGTCAATTCTGTATCCTCTGGTATAAAGTCAATGGTTTCAATATGCAAGGCAACTCTTTTCTACATGTTGTGAATTAGTAACTATATTAAGAGAATCTTTAAAATTCCTTTGTACCATGAGAGTAGCAGATAATTCTGCATTTTGTACAAAATTAAAGAAATTTGTTCCAACTTACTTTTCTTCTGATTTATATCCTGCCCTTTTGTATTTATTTGCATCAGTATAGAATGTATGGGATCCATTCTAAATAGTCACACTAGTTATTGGTGTATCCCATACAATGAGGGGAAGGATCTAAGTACTTCTTTTTTATGAGTGTAATTCTATCACCTTTGGGATAATTGCCATTAAGCTCTCATAAAAAAATAACGCAAGTTCTTTGCAAGGGTCCATTGTCTTCCCATATTTTTTTTAATTTTATCGACAGTAAAAGGAACTATAATCTCCTCTGGGTCTATACCTGCTAGTTGATGAATCTCAATTGTATTTTTATAATTAATACAGAGACTTTTTCAGCATAAGTTTTTAATTTTTATTTGTTTATGTGGTAAAAATATTCATTCTAAGATTAAAAACTTCCCATCGCAATAAAATTACTGTAGGAGAAATTCTAGAAGGCAATATGAGTTGAGATCTCACCTGTCTCATGTATAGAATTGTTAAATGGAAGACAGTAAGGCATATTAGTTTTTGTTTCTGTAGATGTTATAAATCAGAATCTGTTGGAGTTCAATATGAAAAAATATTGAGAAAGTAATATATAGGATTAAGGATTGTATTGTGGGTGCTTGCATTGTTCTTAGATTTTCTTCATTTAGTTGCTTTCTCTTTACTCATTAGATCTTACAAGTTTTACAACAAAGAAACTTAGCAATATGTCATGAACTTTTACTCTCATAAGTTTATAAGGAAGAAAATGAGCACAGGTAAGTATTATTGGAAACATATTAGAAGCCAGAAATTCTCAAATATAAAGATTTGCTTTATGACATGAAATACAGACTTCTGAATCATAATGTATATTTAACAGGATAAATCTGATCTTTCTAGTTTGGTTATTGTGACTAATCTGACATTGATGTTGCTGGGATGAATGATGGTTGAAAGGATAAATAATTCAGGTTTATAAATTACGGAACTTAAGATAAAGATATTACAAGACATTACTGGCAATCATGTGAAATAAATTATTTAAGATAATTTTGAACCAACAACCAGGGAGTCTTCATGGGACTGACATAGGCCCTATTCATATATGTGACAGCAGTGTACCTTGGTCTTCTTTTGAATGTCTTAATGGTGGGAACAGGGGTATCTCTGAATCTTCAGTAGGCTTTTGGGACCCTCTTCCTCATACTGGATTGGCTTGCCTACTCTTCTTAATACAAGGGAAGATATTTAGTCTTACTGCAACATGTTATGTCATATTTTGTCAATATACAACAGAGGTCTGCCTATTTCAGAATAGAAATGAAGGAGGAGTGGATGAAACTAGAACAGAGGGGAGAGGGTCTGGGAAGAAAGGAGGGAGGGCAGCTGGGGTTGGGATGTAAAATATTAAAGGCATATTATTCAAAACCAACCCCATATTAAATGAGTTATGAGTGCATTTTGATTTCACAGACACACTCTTCAAAGAGAAAAGGCAAATTGCAGTGCCAATTTCTCCACTGTCATGCTTTCAGCATTTTCTGTATGAGTAAATTGTTTTTACTGATATAAAGTCAAACTCATTCATAATATATGCATGTTCTAAATTTGGGAAGAATTATTTTTTACATGAGGAGATTGAGATGTCAGTATCTTTGTGATTTTTGTTTAAAAATCAGCTTAATAATTGACAGGTAGGAAAATATTTGAAAATACCTGGGTGTTCTTATAGAAAAATATCAATTTGTTGTATATAACAAAATAAAAATCTTAAGTAATTGATTGGATCTGGAAATAAACATTCTGAGTGACATTACCCAGATGCAGAACAAAAGTACTTCATTGTTTCTCATATGTCAAAGTTTGATTATAAGATGTATTTAACTGGGAGTACCCACAGATGTCCAGAAATTATCAAGATACAAGGAAGAGGAGAATTTTCCAACTAAAAATGAACAGGAGGTATAAAGTGGGAAACAAAGATTAAAGAAAAAGGAAAATGTCAATTAGATTTGGATATAAGAAGGACAAATAGAGGAGGGAATTTCAAGAGAGATAATTAATAATAAAAACCTTTAAAAACATATAGAAAACTACTACTATATATAGGACCTAAACACTTGGAAATATACACTGATACATGATTAATAAAAACTCAGGGAGAAAAATTTGGGTTCAACTTGAAGATCCAAAAAAATAAAGCAGATAGTCACTGGGTCTTACCTCAACCTCGGTATAAAAAAGGGATCCTACCTCTAGGAATTTTAGAATGAGATTAAGACTGTCTCCTGTCTTAAAATCCTCATGTATGTATGTATGTATGTATGTATATATATATATATATATATTTGTTTCACCATTTACACATACATATATTTATAGAAAAGGGTTTTAAATACTGTTACCCTACAAAGGGAGAGCAATGCTTCTCCCAGATACTATAAACCCACTCCATATGATCGAACTCACTATGTGATATAATATACCTTTTAAAGGAGGGTTCAGTAGTAAATTGATACCTTTGAGGAACAATGAGAAATAGATCTCATTAATTCCCAATAAAATCATGATTGATACAACTGACTATTGTATGACCGTGAACCATGCTTCCGTGGCTAAATTTTTCCATTCTAACAGTGAACACGTTAACATTTCTGAGTCTAAAAGTCATCAGCAAGGGTCTGATATTCTACATATAAAAGTCAGTTTCTGAAACATGTTAAGAGAATAAAGTCATGTCACAAGGTTGAGTACTTTATAACTAGTGATCAGGATACAACATCCTTAGTCTTAAGCAACTTCTCACTCTGCTTCTCCCTTTCTGACTCTATTTCTCTTTCACACTGTTTATTTCTCTAACTTTGTATTTGTGTGTGTTAGTTTTGTTCATAGTACAGATTATAAATAGTTTAACTTGACTTCTGGTCATAGATTTAAGTCAGTGAACACATTTGAGTGAAGTGAGAGTGACCACCAAGTTCTGTGATTTTTATTTCTTTGGGTTCACTTAAAAAATGTTAGGAAAATAAATAATGTGAGGTTTTGAAAATTTTCCATGCCAAGCTTTATTTTTCAGTTTCTTATTTAATGTTAACAGTTCCATCAAACAAGAAGCATCTAGGTTTGTCATGAGAGAAATTAGACCCATTCTACTGGTTAATTTAGCTACCTTTCAAATCTGGTTGAATTCCTTTCTTGGTGATTAGAGCTTCTGGCTTTGGTATGAAAACTGGGTACAGCTATCAGTTTGAATTGTAGGAGCTAGTTAGCCATCTGCTAAGGAGTTTTCAACTACTTTCTGCTTATAAAAAATTTATTAGTACTCTAATAATGTTTCCATCTGTCTCAACATTAAGAGTATCATGATTTATTACTAATTACCATATATTTTGTGGGCAAAAACAATTATATGAATAACTAGTCTTGGCATTTATTACACCAGTTAATGGGATTACCTTTGACTGTAAGAGCTGCCATCCCTGCTTCTTTAACTCCAGAATCCACACTCTGTTACTTGAAACCCAAGCTCTGTGAACTCATGTCTTAGTGGCAAACATGGACATGACAATAAAGTCCACCTGAGAACCTCATACGCATCTATGCATGCCTTAAAATTTTGTTATTATATAGTTAGAGGTACAACTACAATTTTATTTTTATAGAAAATTATTCATTTTCATAGTTCTCTAGCATCAAATATGAGATTTAATCTATACCGTTTTCCGAATTTGTTTGCCTGTGTTGTTCTCAATTTCATTCACTAAAGGTCATTGCTGTTTCTAAGGTTTCCCAAGCAATTTTAAGACTGTCTACATGTATCCCTAAAAACTCTGAAACATTTAATTACAATAATGTCTTTCATGGCTTTAGTAATCCAAATACTTGCAAGTTGGTTCCTAAATCTGTGACCTATGTATTTTGGCTTGTGTGTCTTCCAATATTTTAAATACCTACTTTTAAATTCTACTAGTTATTTGTCTTCCTCTTAGAAGAGAAATTGTCTCTCTGATTGCCTTTGTTCTGTTCCATTCTATTCTTTAGTGAAAAGAAGAGATAATTGAATCAGACGTTGGGCAATACAAGGTTAATATTAAATGGTATCTGAGTTAGACTCAGCTTGCTCTATAAGAGAATAGAGTTTAGTGTGATGAAATAAGCATTATCTAAATGATGTATTTAAGATAGATGGAGGAATTCCAAATCCCTATTTGTTTTCAGCTCATTCCTCAATTCTTGGTACAGTAAGTACTTTATCGATGGCATAATTGGATGGTTTGCTCCAAAGGATTTGTAACTCTGAAACATTGACAAGACCAATGGAATAGCTGGTAATAATTATACTTTCACAACCCTCTTTCATTTAATTTTTCAGTGTTCCAAAATATTTCACTCAGTTTGGCATAAAGTTTAGTACTATTACAGTTCCAACCTTCACAAAGGTTCACAAGTCTTCCTGTTAAATTCTCTTACAAATATCATACTAATTCTTGAAAAGAGTCCAATGAATGACAATCTTAGCACAATGCCAATTATTGACATTACATTACTTATTATTGGCACTAGGAAACTTATTGGGGAAGTCAAGTGTAAAACCATTTGATAGATTAAATTATTACATATTACTTTTGTTCTTACTTAACTAGTTCTGATTTACGCTGCCAGACCATCCCATAAATGTTTTACATACATTTGAGAATAGAAGTATGAACCATATGACCAAAGTTATGACCATAACCAAGGAAAGATGGAAAGATAAGTGATTTAAATCATTATCTCATTACATACTTGACTCATAAAATTATTAGGAACTTTTAACATTCATTTTAAAAATATACTTCATAAATATAAAATGAAGATCACTATGGAGAAAATGTAAACCACAATCTCTTTAGCCATAAATTATAGAATAATGTTTAAACAATCTAGAACACTTATATGGACATAAACTTGAATATCTGAGTGTCTTTCCTTAAGCATCCCTGAATTTAGAGAGCATACTATCTGTGTTATATTTCTCTTACTTTTTGTTAAACACCATGGATACATACTTATACATATTCAAACCTCAATAAACTGCAACTTTACTTTTCAACAATGCTTGAGGAGTTGTTTAAATGGAATGTTTGCTGTCAAAGCCATGGTGGATGATATCACTCATGTGTTGTATGTTATAATACTCAAAGTATAATTCCTGAGGATGGATCCTGAAAAAATCCACAATATGTTTGTTGGAGATAAATTATAAAATTTATTAGATGGAGTAGCTGGGAAAACTGCAGACCTTTATTATTTAGAAACTAGATGAATACATTGTTTTTAAATGTATCATAAATTTTGATAATGATTCATTAACTACAAGAATTTAAGATTGTAAATATTTTTAAAAACAGTGAATTTAATGACTTTGCCTTGAAGAATATTTAATTCAAAAGATCAAGAAATATTAGATGATAGTTCATACATGGTGACAATCTTATCATATCTATCTGTCCATTTGCATATTTTTCTATGTATGTACATACACATTATGTTAATAGTTTTATTGAATACATTTGGAGATCTACTTAACATTTAATAATAATAACAATAATAATATGCATATGTATGAAATGAGAGAAAATTCCAATGAATACTAAAATATGTCATATCATTAGGGATAATCCACTAGTATCAAAGTAAAATACTGATCAGAAAAATTATTTTGGGATCATGGAGATCAAGAAAGTAGGTAACACTTTATGTAACTAATGATAAGCATGTTTATAACAAAGCAAGAGACATAGGATTTGGATACTCAGATTATAGTAGATGAATATTCTTGAAAAAGTAAAATGGGGATTAACTTCTGATTTTTGATGTTTATTTAGTGATATTATATCATTCCAGGTGAGTGGGGAAATAAAGAGAAATGAGTTCTCATAGTAAGTGTTGTGGTGTATTGATGATGAAATCTTGTTGTCCTGCTAAGAATTGCTAAGAATACATACAATATTAATGTCTATATATTTAAAATCAAATAAGCACATCCAAGTGTGTTTGTATTTGTGCATATGAATGTTATTTTCATTCAAATACATAAAGTAGTTAGAATATTATGAAAAGTAGATTATTTTATTGGGATTTGAAAGTGTAGTGATGAAACAGATTTTTCATACATAAAATTATTCTGCTATTATTCAATAAAATTTATCTGGGATTAATAGGAAGTGTGAGCAGAAGAGAGTAGTCATTTAATAAACTAGAGATGAAGAAGAATTAAAATATCTGGCTTCTTTGACTTTAAATCAGCAAAATGAATGGAAACTCTTTTGAGAGACAGAAGTGAATTTATTTTAGTGGATAATGAATTTGTATGTATAGGTATATTGTGAAATGTAGAAACACTGACACTAAATCAGCAAAGCATTAGTGTAGTGGAATTTTATTTTCATTTTAATAAATAAAGCTTGGCTGAAGATCAGAAAAGTAAAAAAGCCTCACTGGTCAACCTTACAGACCGGGCAGCAATGACACACACCTTTAATCCCAGTAGTCACAATGACACATAACTTTAATACCAGTAGCTTCCCTAGTTTGTCATAGAAACCAGTTGGTAGTGGTGCACACCCTTAATCCCAGAACTAGAGAGGATTGTAAAACAGGAGGAGACATTCCTCATGCAGTGTCATTTTGATGTGCTCATGAAGGCAGGATCACAATTTTTAGACTGAGGTTGACATAAGAGCCATTTGCTATACTTGTTTTTCTGGTCTTCAGGTTTAGCCCTAATATCTGTCTCTGAGTTTTTATTAATCATGCTTCATCATAGAACAGGAATCATAAGTAATTAAAAAATATCAAGAATAAAATCATAAATAAATAATACAAATAAAAATTAAAACAATTCAGAACCTAGAAACGAATATATTTAAACACATGGCACATATGTGAAGGAGGTTTGGTGTATGGCTCCTTACCTCAATTTGGCCTTTTGTTCTCACAGGAAAAAGTACAAGTGTTATATTTAATACATACTATAAGAAATGCTTCCTTTTTAAATTTGTTTTCTATAGTAGGATGAGAAGAATTCATTCTATTTTCTACACAAGTGTGTTCTTTCAGTGTTTAAATCTGCAATGATTTTGTCAATTGTCTTGTTTAATGTGGCATTATCAAGAATTATCAAAGCAGAGATCTGGAAGAAATTGAGCAATGGTGATGAACAAATTTTATAATAATTTTAACATTTTGTGTGGCAGGAGAAGCCTTAACTCTGCTTCTACATAACATGAAATTCATAAACCATTTGCTTCCAATTTTCCTGCAGACTGCCAACTGTCAGTCATGAAAACTATTCATCAATAGAGAGAGAGAAAAGGTAATCTTACTGTTACATGTGAAGCAGTACATATAAGACTTTGTTATAGAATAATTTTCAATTAGAGGGCTGGAGAAATTGGTCAGCCGTTTATCCTAACCTTTAGATAAAGGCTAGGCTTAGAACCAAAAAGAAGGTTTGCAGATCATAAAATTTTGACTTTCATATCAGAAGTAAATAAAACATACTATCTGCTAGGATTTGAAAGAGACAAAAAACAAACAAATATAATTTTCAAGAAAGAAAAATATAACTAAACTGTAGTCTGAGAATGATTGTATGGGTGTCAAAACCTACAACTCCCTTCCATTTTGGAAATGGTTGTACAACTTTTTTTGACACTATATTGTGAAATAACACTGAAAACTTAAAATCCTCACTACATGTCTGTGTATTGAGAAAACTTTTCTTGAAACTTTGCTAGATTGATGGATAATAAGAGAAATAAAATTCAGGTTTCTGTAGTTTCACAGAAAATAGCCTATGCCAGCCACAGAGAAGAATATTGACACAGCTCATTGTCCAAATGTTAACTCATCCCCACATGGATGAAAGGTGAATGGACAAACCAGGCCAACAAATTCTAGTCTGCCCCTGGGTAAGTCATTAGTAATGTAGCAGTCAGGACTAGCAAAAAATAGACTACATGGTAAGTGATTAATTTCCATATTTGGGATATTATTTAAATAAGTAAAAATGACTGGCATTCTTATTTTCATGAATCACTCTGATGTCAGCAGGCTTTGTAAGTATTGCTGCATTAAATTGAATCCTAATCACATTATAATCTTTTTATAATGTGTTAATAACATTGTCTTTTAACTTTCCATAATGGTATAGATAAACATAATTATACCAATGTAGAAAAAGATTAGAAAAACACAAAAGGACCAAATCCACCCTGGTGCTTTTTTAAACTATAAAAACCTTTTAGATTCATGGAAAATGTTTTAAGTATAAGCTTCAAGATATGATTATACACACTGTAATTACAGTGTTATCTGTAGACTTTCTTCTTATTACATGCTGAATCTTTTTATGAGGATAAAATTTTTATGAAAATAAAACTTATTGAATAAATAACCACGAAACTCTCATGTGAACATTTGTATGCTGTAAGTAAAATTTAGTCCAAATTCGTTCCACTTATTTTTTTATGTTTAAAATTGTATCTTTATCTGTGAAAAGGGCAGTATTTAGTTATATTAGATTGTAATTCATGACAAATGGTCTGGGCAACAATAAAGATATGTTTTATTTTATCACTCAAGTGAATAAAAATGCTTTAACAGATTCACTAGAGGTTACACACACTCAAGTTTTTAACAATTAGACTTTGAATCTAGTCTTCAGGCCTATTCAAAGGATGTATAATCGATCTTCCAACACCTCTAAATTCCCAGACGATCTAGCATTATTTTGATTTTATATTGAAAATAAAAGAGGCTCACGGGAAAATAAAAATGGATTTTGACATGTTTTTACCATTCAAAAGATGTTTGACTCAAGGAGCACTGAATCTTTACAAAGCAATTCCCTGTTGAAGGGAAAACCAACAATTGGTCAAAAATTGTATATACTACAAAAGTAGGGAGAATAATAAAAATGAGATTAAAAATATTCCTTTGCTGTGTCATGCATGCAGTGCATGAAGATTGAATAGCATTCCCTGGCTGATCTGCAAATAAGAGCCCCATCAATCAACTTGCTGAATAGAATCCTTCACTATCAACCTTCAATTCTTCTACAACTATTAAACAGATTTTATTCGTTTACACTCCTACTATGTTAGTCCTGCACTGTTTGAAAATCTGACTTACAATGAAAACTGAAGAAACAGTTGTCGAGAAATTTATAGTTTTCTTTCCAGGTTATGTCTATGGTATTACATGTGCTCTTAGTTTTTGTATTCTATCATATATGATAGGAAAAAATAACTTTCAGGAATGCCTAAACAAAATTGAAGAACAGGAGGTCGTTATGAAATGCAATACAATGCAAATGAGTACTTACATAAAAAATAATGGAAAAGCATAATGCTAGTTTGTAGAAGTATAAATTGGAATAATAAATCACCCAAGATCAACTATATTTCAAAATCAAAAACTAATTAGTCTAACTTCATAGTGGATCATAGCACTTTAATTTTAGAAATCAGTCCAATGAAAATATTTTATTTATCTGATTAAATGGACACAAGATTCAAAGTCAAAGTTGCAGCTGTATATATTTTCATACCAAATTTGTGATGATTGGGAATGTAAGTCTTAACACTAAGGATCAAGTGCTCATTAGACTGGATATTTAACTAGGATAGAAAGTTCAGATTTACCAGATAGGAACATTATAAAGGACAGCATGGAATATATATATACATATATATGTATGTATGTATGTATGTAATACATATATATGTAAAAAATAATGACATCTTGAATTTTGCATGCAAATGGATGGAAATAGAAAACGCTTTACTGAGTGAGGTAAGCCAGACCCAAAAAGAGGAACACGGTATGTATTCACTCATAAGTGGATTCTAACCATAATTAAAGGTCTTTGAGCCTATTATTCGTGATCCTAGAGAAGCTAAATAAGAAGATGAACCTGATCAAGATTATTTAGCTATCCACCAGAAGGTAGGAAATAGACAAGAGTCCCAGGTAACCTCGGGTGCATGGGGGGGTGGGAGGGTTGTCGGAAAGGGAGAGGGTTAGAGAGAAGGGAGTAGGGGAGGATTGGGGAAAGATCGGGGGACTGGGATGGGGGGGAGGGAGGAAGGATGGATATGGAATCAGGCAAGTATATACCTCAACTAAAGGAATCATTTTAGGGTTTACAAGAGACTTGATTATAAATGGGATCCCCGGTCCAAGGAGAGATCCCCAGATGGTTCTCTGGACAGAGGAGAGGGTGCCTGAACCGGCCTTGGCCCACAACCATACTGATGAATATTTTGCATGTCACCATAGAACCCTCATCTGGCGATGGATGGAGATGGAGGCGGAGAACCACGTTGGAACACTGGACCTAGCTCCCTAGGTCCAAATGAGAGGCAGAAGGAAAGAGAACATGAGCAAAGAAGGCAAGGGCACAGGAAACCTTCATCCGACGTTGGATGGCGATACAGATGGAGACCCATATTGGAACACCGAACTGAGCACTCCACAGTCCAAATGAGGAGCAGAAGGATGAAGAAAATAAAAGAAGTAATCAGGACTGCGAGGGATGCGAGCACCCACTGATACAAGGGGACTGATATAATGAGAGTTCACCAAGGCCTGTTGGACTGGGACTGAACGAGGACGTGATCCAACCAGATTCTCTGAATGTGGCTGGCCCAGAGCCTTTTTGAAAAGCCATTGACAATGACACTGGGACTTGCTTCCTCTGCATATACTGGATTTTGGCGCTCCAGTCTGTTTGGACTCTCACCTTCCCTGGACCTGGAGGGAGCGGGGAGGAACTTGAACTTCCCACAGGGCAGGAAACCCTGACTGCTCTAGGGGATGGAGAGGGAGGAGGAGAGGGAGTGGGGGGAGTGGGAGGGTGTTGGGAGGAGGGGCTGAAATGGAAACTTTTATAATTTAATAAAAAAAAAAGATTCAAAGTCAAAGTTGCAGCTGTATATATTTTCATACCAAATTTGTGATGATTGGGAATGTAAGTCTTAACACTAAGGATCAAGTGCTCATTAGACTGGATATTTAATTAGGATAGAAAGTTCAGACTTACCAGATAGGAACATTATAAAGGAAAGCATGGAATATATATATACATATATATATGTATGTATGTAATACATATATATGTATGTCTTCAGGCCTTATAATTTGACACTCAGACAACCAATTGTTAGGCTCATACAAGTAACCAATTCTGTGACTTCTTAGGTACATACAGAACATGCCACATACAGAAGACATCCATGCATACCAATATATCTCATCCCCTGATGTGGGATTCCCCTCTGTATGCTGTGAATATATTGTTAAATAAAGAAGCTGCTTTAAGCCTATTGCAGCACAGAATAGGGCAAGGCAGGAATTACAAGCAGATAGAGAAAGAGAGTTGGCAGAGTAAAAGAGGGTTCATGTAGCTGCCAGCCAGAACCTTCCCAGTAGGCAACAGCCTCATGGTGATGCACAGATAAATAGAGATGGGTTAATTTAAAATATAAGAACTAGCTAGCAATACGCCTAAGTTATTGGCCAAACAGTGTTTTAATTAATATAGTTTCTGTGTGATTATTTTGTGTCTTGGTGGCCAGGAAATGAACAAGCACCCTCTGCCTACAATCCTCTGGAAATTTCTTTACTCTGTTGGCTATCTAGTAGTGTTCGCTGAGTCTTGAGGGAAAGACAAATGTATCCTATAAATATTATAATAAAATTATATCTTATTTGGCCACATTTTCTAATTTCATACATAGAAAAGTTAACAAGTTTGCTTTTGTTTCTTCATATATACAGAAATATATTTTGTTTTTGTTTCTTATTTTGTTTTTGTTTCTGTGTTGGAGATTAAATAACAGACTTTAGATATATGAAACAAGAAATATAATACTTAGCAATATCCCTAGCTCAACTGTGATTTTGTTTCTATGATGCTTTTTAATCAATAAAATAGTTAATTTTCTAGAATTTCTTTTTAGTCTAGTAATGAGTAGAAAATAAAGCATTACACAATAGAAAAGAACTACAACTATAATCTGGAGAATTTAATACTGAGTTTGTGTATTCTATTTATTTTCTACTCATAGGTATGTATTTTGAATCACATTTCCTTCCAATTTCTATGAAATTAAATAATAAAAACAGTTACATTGAAAGAATTGAAGTTTAGAAAAGCAAAATTGCAAAAAATTTAAAAAGCAATGAGAAAATTCCATCTCTTGAAGCAAAGGATAAAATAAACAAGATAAATTGCCCTCTGAAAATTCAGGATACTAAAAGAACAAACAACATTAGCAAACAAGAGAAGAGACATGAACAGTCATATTTCCAAACTAGTTATTATCTATCTCAAAGAAGTAGCAAAAAGAGGCCAGCCAAATTCTATTCATTTTCACCAATTTTACCTTAAGTCCAGACAGTGTCCATCATGTTTTTTTCACAGTAATAGAATAAAATATATTTTGAAATAAAGAAATAAACTAAGAAAATAAATACACACAAAGAAAAGTTTACATTGCAAAAAAACACTTATCTCTCAAATATCAGCAAGAAAAGGAAATAAACCAAACTCAAATGTTATTATATTAATATAAATTAAACATTAATACTAACAGAATACAAGGATTTATCACATATATGCAAAATGAAGCTTCAAAGAGAGAAAAATATTTTTTAGATATAAATAAAATAAAATAAATCAATTCCAGGAAAAAAGATGTCACAAGAATAACATGGATATTGTTATATTTTTGTAATTGTGAAAACTATCAAATATTGAATGAAACTCAAGCAAGACTAAAAGTTATAAATTTTAAATGAAAATAGTAATCATAAGCAATATTCATAAAAATAATAATAGTGCCAGCAGAAAGTAAACATACAATATTGACATTATTGAGCATGTCTGCTCATAAGAAATCACCCACCTTAAATTGTTATGTTCCCCAATATTAGGTATCCTCATACAAGACACAAAACTATAAAAAACTGCCCAATGAACCAGGTTAAATTACAGAAAGTGACAAAGCAAAGCAAGGCAAAGCAAAACCCACCTCTACTATTACTTATTGGTCCATACACTTCCTAACAGTAGGCTACAAAGTTTTTCAATCGATTACATATTTTCCCAGCTAGAATATCATCTGTAATACTGCTTGTCTTATAAATTAAACATGATTCAAGTCATTCAAAATATATTCTATGTCAACGGGGCATTAAATTAGAAATCAATACAAGAAATACGCATACTAAAGAAATCAATGAAAAGTAAAATAAAAGTAAATTGTAGTTAATAGATATCTAACTATAGTGTATTGGAATTTGTTGGATGCCACTAAGAAAGTAATTATAGGTTAGAATCATACAATATTGCACACAATATTGTATCCATATTTGAAATAAGAAAGCCTGTCTTTTTCTAAAAATGGATTACAAAATAAAAAGCAGTAAAGAAAGCAAATGAAAATAAGACATCTGTTTTTTCTTTCCTGATGGATCATGAGGGTAGCAAGTGAAAAATCTTCCATCCAAATTGTTTTATGGCCAGGATATTTTAGCCTCAGAAGTTAACCAGAATCATAGTCAAGTCAGGACTACATCACTGACCTATATACAATCATTTGCAAACCTCTTTATACAGAGCCTCATGTAAAGGCTATTTTCAGGAGATTCATTTAAGGAGGTGAGAGGGGTTAAACTGAGAAACATGCTTCTTCACTGAAACATACCCACTGCTAAGGCCTGTCTTCTACTAGATTCCATATCCAGAAAAGAACATTTTTTTTAATTGAGGTTACTTCAGTAACAACGTGAATTTATTTTTATGTTTTTGTACTTTCTCAACCTATTTCTATTTCTCATTTGAAGAGCATGCAAAATAACAAATCTACCTTTCTCAGGCTTACACCACTTTTTCATAATTATTCATTTGAGTCCTTAATAACAACATATATTATCACTGACCCACCATTCTTAATATTTTAGTATTTCTGATATGTATGAGAATAAATGAATAAATGTTCCATTAATACTTCTATTCTATTTTGGATTTCTTTGTCTTCTATGACAGTTTGTGCCAAGGTCCTTCTAGGTATATGAAATTTCTGGGGAAAAAAAGAATGCATTAAAAACAAAGCAAATTTTAAAAATGGGAATGGAAAAGAATAAACAAGGAATAGTGAGATAGAAAGCAGATATTTAAGAGAGCACATGAATAAAATCAATAGTTAATTCATGATAAGGTCCCCAATAACAATAAACCATACATATAATAGGAGAGGGGAGATCAGAGAGAAGAGACAGCTATAAAACCCATATCAAAAATGAAACAATTATTTCATTACAGATTTATTATACAACAACCAAAAGACACACTGGTATATCTCTAATTGAGTAATTGTCCTTACTGCAAAATATGGGAACTATGTTCCATCTCTTGGACCCAATTTTTTTTGATGAAAAAAAGAGAATAGATTCTAGTAAGTTGTCATCTTATTTCAGACAAAATCACAAGACACACAGAGAACACACATGAACATACATATGGATATTGAGGGAAAGAGGGAGTTTGTATGTATGGTGTGTGTGTATAAGGAAAATATAGAACAATTGAATAAATAAAATTAAGTATAAACAAACCCAAAATAAAATTATTATATAGAAATCAATGGTAATTTATTAGATTACATGAAACAAAGAAATTCCTGGACTTCCCGGACTAAAGATTCTACAAGAAGAACAAATCTAGATGGATAGAATTCTATGTTTCATAAGTGCTATCAAAGGTCATATCAATTTGTAAAACTTTTACCTTGGTTGAAGTATGAACATTTCCTTAAACTACAGTATTTCAATTCATTGAAGAAATATAACTTGGTTCTGTAGACATTTGAACTGTCTGCCCAGAGGACACACAGTCATTGTTACCAAAAGAGATGTTTATTGATTATTTACCAATCTTTAACTGGCTCTTCAGAGCAATGGACATTTACTGGTCAAACATAAGAAAAAAAAAATGCAGCCCCCACCTCTGCTCCCTGCCCCACACAGTGCCTGCTCTGTGACTACCCAGCTTCT
Organism: Myodes glareolus; assembly: GCF_982192425.1. Lineage (NCBI taxonomy): Eukaryota > Metazoa > Chordata > Mammalia > Rodentia > Cricetidae > Myodes > Myodes glareolus. The sequence continues at coordinate 18,191,360 of NC_142027.1, read as the reverse complement.
TGGTAAATGATTATTTCTGAGTCTTTTTTTAAGGTTTATTCTATTTCTGTTAAATATGTATGAGTGTTTACCTACATGAACATAGTTTAAATACATTCACGCCTCATGCCTACACAAGCCAGAAGCGGCCATTAAATTGCTGAGACCTGAAGTAACGTACAGTTGTAAATACCAGACTGTAGGAACCTGGATATTGAACCTGTGTTCTCTTCTAGATCAGCAAGTGTTCTTAACCTCACATCACTCTAGCCTCCGATGTTAAAATCCCACACTCACACCCCACACCTTTGCAGTGATTTCCCACAAATAAAAGCTTGCACTGGTCTCCTGAGTCCTGGGAAGACCAGCTAGCCCTGTTGCCCTGCTGAGCAGTTCTTCCCAGAGAGGTGAGTGGGTGCTAGCCTGGGCAGCCTGCCTGCCTCTCCGGGAAGGGAGCACAGCCCTCCCCCCCTCAGCTTCTGCGGCAGGGTCTTCGGTGTTCCAAGGGACCCCTCCCCTCCCCCCACTGCTGCGGGCCCTTTGTCTCCTGAGTCCTGGGAAGACCAGCTAGCCCTGTTGCCCTGCTGAGCAGTTCTTCCCAGAGAGGGCTGAGGAGCTCTATCCAGAGAGTGCTGTGAAGTCCTACCCAGAGAGTGCTGAGGAGTTCTATCCAGAAAGTGCTGAGGAGTTTCATCCAGAGTGGGGGAGATGGGCAGGCGCCAATGCAAGAATTCCTCCAACAACCTGAAAGGCAACATGACATCGCCAGAATCCAGGGAGCTCGAAACTAGAAGAATTGAACACCCTACTCCAGAAGAAATAGAAGAAATCGACTCTAAGCGCTTCTTTATGAAAATAATAGAGGAACTTAAACAAGAGGTGAAAATCTGCCATAAAGAAATGGAAGATAAGTATAACAAAAAAATTGAGGAAATGAGTAAAGAAATGGAAGAGAAATATACCAAAAAGTTTGAAGAAATGAGTAAATCCGTAAATGAAATTCTGGGAAACCAAGAAAAAACAATCAAACAGGTAATAGAAACAGTTCAAGATTTGAAAACTGAAATGGAGTCAATGAAGAAATCACAAACCGAGGGCCGGCTGGCTATGGAAAATCTGGGTAAACGAACAGAGACTTCAGAAACAAGCTTAACCAATAGAATACAAGAGATAGAAGAGAGAATCTCAGACTCTGAGGACACCATAGAGAAATTAAACACTCTGTCCAAAGAAAACAGCAAATCCAACAAATTCTCATCACAAAACATTCAGGAACTATGGGACACAATAAAAAAACCAAATCTAAGAATAATAGGAGTAGAAGAAGGAGAAGAATTGCATTTCAAAGATCCAGAAAATATACTCAACAAAATTATAGAAGAAAACTTTCCCATCCTAAAGAACGATATTCCTATGAAGGTTCAAGAAGCATACAGAACACCGAATAGACTGGATCAGAAAAAACATCCCCTCGTCATATAATAATCAAAACACAAAGCATTCAGACTAAAGAAAGGATATTGAGAGCTGCAAAGGAAAAAGGTCAAGTAACTTATAAAGGTAAACCTATCTGACTTACACCAGACTTCTCGATGGAAACCATGAAAGCCAGAAGGTCCTGGATAGAGGTACTGCAGAAACTAAGAGACAAAGGATGCAAACCCAGACTACTTTACCCAGCCAAGCTATTGCTCACTATCAACGGAGAAAACAAAATATTCCAGGATAAAAACAAATTTAAACAATACGTAGCTACTAATCCAGCCTTACAGAGAATACTAGAAGGAAAATCACAACCCAAGGAATCCAACATTCCCAACACTGCCTACATTAACTCAGACATCTAGCGACCCTTCACAAGCACAACTCAAAGAAGGAAAACACATACACGCTACTACCCCAAAAAATGACCGGAGTCATCGATCACTGGTCATTAATATCACTTAATATCAATGGTCTCAACTCACCTATAAAGAGGCACAGACTTAGAGATTGGATACGAAAACAGGATCCAACATTCTGCTGTCTACAAGAAACACACCTCAACCACAAAGACAGACACCTACTCAGAGTAAAGGGTTGGGAAAAGGTTTTCCAAGCAAATGGACCTAAGAAACAAGCGGGTGTGGCCATTCTAATATCTAACAAAATCGACTTCAAGCTAAAATCAATCAGAAGAGATGGAGATGGACATTTCATACTCATAACAGGAACAATTCATCAGGAAGAAGTCTCAATCTTGAATATCTATGCCCCTAATATAAAGGCACCCACATATGTAAAAGAAACTCTTCTAGAACTCAAGGCAGTCATCAAACCACACACACTAATAGTAGGAGACTTCAACACTCCTCTCTCACCAATGGACAGGTCAAACAGACAGAAACCTAACAGAGAAATAAGAGATTTACTGGAGGTACTGAAACAAATGGACTTAACAGACATCTATAGAACACTCCACCCAAATAGGAAAGAGTATACCTTCTTCTCTGCATCTCATGGAACCTTCTCGAAAATTGACCACATACTTGGTAACAAAGCAAACTTCCACAGATACAAAAAAATATTAGTGACCACCTGTGTCTTGTCAGATCACCATGGATTAAAATTAGAATTCAACAACAATGGTACCCCCAGGAAGCCAACAAACTCATGGAAGTTGAACAGTCAACTACTAAATGACCACTGGGTCAAGGAAGAAATAAAGAAAGAAATTAAAGTCTTCCTTGAATATAATGAAAACAAAGACACAACGTATTCAAACCTATGGGACACAATGAAAGCAGTGCTAAGAGGAAAGTTCATAGCACTATGTGCCCACCTAAAGAAAACAGAGAAAGCACACATTGGAGACTTAACAACACACTTGAAAGCTCTAGAAAAAAAAGAAGCTGATTTACCCAGGAGGAGTAGAAGACTGGAAATAATCAAACTGAGGGCTGAAATCAACAAAATAGAAACACAGAAAACAATTCAAAGAATCAATGAAGCAAAAAGCTGGTTCTTGGAGAAAATTAACAAGATTGACAAACCCCTATCCAAACTAATCAAACGGCAGAGAGAGAACTTGCAAATTAATAGGATCAGAAATGAAAAGGGGGACATAACCACAGACACAGAGGAAATTCAGAGAATCATTAGATCTTACTACGAAAGTTTATATGCCACAAAGTTGGAAAATGTAAAAGAAATGGACATTTTTTTAGATAAGTACCATATACCAAAGTTGAACCAAGACCAGGTGAACAATCTAAATAGACCTGTTAGTCGTGAAGAACTAGAAGCTGTTATCAAAAATCTTCCTACCAAAAAAAGCCCAGGACCAGATGGTTTCAATGCAGAATTCTACCAGAACTTCCAGGAAGAGCTAATACCTATACTCCTTAATGTATTCCACAATATAGAAAAAGAAAAGTCACTGCCAAACTCCTTTTATGAAGCTACAGTTACCCTAATACCAAAACCACACAAAGACACAACCAAGAAAGAGAATTACAGGCCAATCTCACTCATGAACATCGATGCGAAAATTCTCAATAAAATACTGGCAAACCGAATCCAAGAACACATTAGAAAAATCATCCATTATGATCAAGTAGGCTTCATCCCAGAGATGCAGGGATGGTTCAACATACGCAAATCTATCAATGTAATCCATCATATAAATAAACTGAAAGAAAAAAATCATATGATCATTTCATTGGATGCTGAAAAAGCATTTGACAAAATTCAACACCCATTTATGATAAAGGTGTTGGAGAGACTGGGGATACAAGGATCATACCTAAATATAATAAAAGCAATATACAGCAAGCCGACAGCTAACATCAAATTGAATGGAGAGAAACTCAAAGCCTTTCCACTAAAATCAGGAACACGGCAAGGCTGTCCACTCTCTCCATACCTCTTCAATATAGTGCTTGAAGTTCTAGCAATAGCAATAAGACAACATAAGGGGATCAAGGGGATTCAAATTGGAAAGGATGAAGTTAAACTTTCGTTATTTGCTGACGATATGATAGTGTACATAAGCGACCCCAAAAACTCTACCAAAGAACTCCTACAGCTGATAAACACCTTTAGTAACGTGGCAGGATACAAGATCAACTCCAAAAAATCAGTGGCACTCCTATACACAAAGGATAAAGAAATGGAGAGGGAAATCAGAGAAACATCACCTTTCACGATAGCCACAAACACCATAAAATATATTGGGGTTACTCTAACCAAGGATATGAAAGACCTATTTGACAAGAACTTTAAGCCTTTGAAAAGAGAAATTGAGGAGGATACCAGAAAATGGAAAGACCTCCCCTGCTCTTGGATTGGGAGAATCAACATAGTAAAAATGGCAATTCTACCAAAAGCAATCTATAGATTCAATGCAATCCCCATCAAAATCCCATCAAACTTCTTCACAGACCTTGAGAGAGCAATAATCAAGTTTATATGGAAAAACAAAAAACCCAGGATAGCCAAAACAATCTTATACAATAAAGGAACTTCTGGAGGCATTACTATCCCTGACTTCAAACTCTATTACAGAGCTACAGTATTGAAAACAGCTTGGTATTGGCATAAGAACAGAGAAGTCGACCTATGGAATCGAATAGAAGACCCAGATACTAACCCTCAAACCTATGAACACCTAATTTTTGACAAGGGAGCTAAAGGTATACAATGGAAGAAGGAAAGCGTCTTTAACAAATGGTGCTGGCATAACTGGATGTCAACCTGTAGAAGAATGAAAATAGATCCATATCTATCACCATGCACAAAACTCAAGTCCAAATGGATTAAAGACATCAACATCAATCTGTCCACTTTGAACCTGATAGAAGAGAAAGTGGGAAGTAGTCTACAAGATATAGGCACAGGAGTCCACTTCCTAAGTAGGACCCCAGTAGCACAGACAATAAGAGAAACAATGAATAAATGGGACCTGCTGAAACTGAGAAGCTTCTGTAAAGCAAAGGACACTGTCAGTAAGACAAAAAGGCTGCCTTCCGACTGGGAGAAGATCTTCACCAACCCCTCATCAGACAAAGGTCTGATCTCCAGAATATACAAAGAACTCAAGAAACTAGACACTAAAACTCTAATTAACCCAATTAAAAAATGGGGTACTGATCTGAACAGAGAATTCACAACAGATGAACTTCGAATGGCCAGAAGACACTTAAGGTCATGCTCAACCTCCTTAGCGATCAGGGAAATGCAAATCAAAACCACTTTGAGATACCATCTTACACCTGTCAGAATAGCTAAAGTTAAAAACACCAATGATAGCCTATGCTGGAGAGGATGTGGAATGAGGGGAACACTCATCCATTGTTGGTGGGAATGCAAACTTGTGCAGCCACTTTGGAAATCAGTGTGGCGGTTTCTCAGGAAACTGGGAGTCAACCTCCCTCAGGACCCAGCAATTCCTCTCTTGGGAATATACCCTAGAGATGCCCAAACATACTACAAAAGCATTTGTTCAACTATGTTCATAGCAGCACTATTTGTAATAGCCAGAACCTGGAAACAGCCTAGGTGCCCCTCAATAGAAGAATGGTTAAAGAAGGTGTGGAACATATACACATTAGAGTTTTACTCAGCGTTAAAAAATAATGACATCTTGAATTTTGCATGCAAATGGATGGACATAGAAAACGCTTTACTGAGTGAGGTAAGCCAGACCCAAAAAGAGGAATATGGTATGTATTCACTCATAAGTGGATTCTAACCATAGTTAAAGGTCTTTGAGCCTATTATTCGTGATCCTAGAGAAGCTAAATAAGAAGACGAACCTGATGAAGATTTTTTTAGCTATCCGCCAGGAGGTAGGAAATAGTCAAGAATCCCAGGTAACCTTGGGTGCATGGGGGGGTGGGAGGGTTGTTGGAAGGGGAGAGGGTTAGAGAGAAGGGAGTAGGGGAGGAATGGAGAAAGCTCTGTTGACCGGGATGGGGGGAAGGGAGGAAGGATGAATGTGGGATCAGGGAAGAATATATTTCAACTAAGGGAGTCATATTAGAGTTTACAGGAAACTTGATTATATATGGGATCCCAGGTCCAAGGAGAGATCCCCAGATTGTTCTCTGGACAGAGGAGGGTGTGCCTGAACCGGCCTTGGCCTGTGACCATACTGATGAATATTTTGCTTATCACCATAGATCCCTCATCTGGCGTTGGATGACGATACAGATGGAGGCCCGCGTTGGAGCACGGAACTGAGCCCCCCAAGATCCAAATGAAAGGAAGAAAATGACGAAGGACTGCGAGGGATACTATCACCCACTGATACAAGGGGTCGGATCTAATGAGAGTTTACCAAGGCCAGATGGACCGTGACTGAACGAGCATGTGATCCAACCAGATTCTCTGAATGTGGCCGGATTTTCTGAATGTGGCTGGCCTGCAGTCTTACTGAGAAGCCATTGACAATGACACTGGGACTGGTTTCCTCTGCATATACTGGATTTTTTGGGATCCAGTCTGTTTGGATGCTCACCTTCCTGGACCTGGAGGGAGGGGGGAGGAACTTGGACTTCCCACGGGGCAGGAGACCCTGACTGCCCTTGGGGACAAAGAGGGAGGAGAAGAGGGAGGGGGGAGTGGGAGGGCGTTGGGAGGAGGGGCGTAAATGGAAACTCTTTATAATTTAATAAAATTACTTTCAAAAAAAAAAAAAAAGCTTGCACTGTCTCAAGTCTCTAGGTGATAGTTTTATTTTCTTCTTCCCAAGCTTTCAAGACATATTTTAAGTGTGTCTTAAAGATTATTCTACAAGGAAACCTTTACTGCTTCCGTGTCACAGCAGTGTAGTGATGTGTGTTAAGAAGCAACAAGACAAATTAAGAGAAGTGTGAAAAAAATCTTAATGTTTACAAACTCAGCAAAAGGCAAAATGATCCCTAAATCAACCAAGCATTATCCTGACACCTTAACTAGATAACAAATAACAACAAACAAGTAAAACTACTTATGATTCCTTATAAATTATAGACAGAACATTAAAAAACCTTTTGAAATATTAAATCTGATAGTGTAAAAGTAATATTGTCTTGTTGACATACAAATTTTGCCTAAAGAATGCAAGACTTACTATAAAACATACCCATGTTGTTCACAAAATTAGAAAAAGTAGGGAGACAACTGGTGAACTGTTGAAATCTAGGTAAAAATCCAACCCAAAGCTTTCATTAAAAGTTTTGGCAGTAGTATAGAAAGAGAAATCTCATTCACCTAGCATAGTGTGTCAGTGTTAAGACAGCTACCTAAACAATAACTAGAGACGAAAGATTCAACAGCTAGATAAATATTCAGACAAACATTTCTATATTTATTGACTCAAGCCATCAATGTAACATAATTTCTAAACAGGCAAAGGATAAGCAAGTAACCAATTGGAAATCAATGAGTACTGATATTTTGCAGCACACAATGCCTGTCTGCGCTCTATGCACTACTATACAGTTCGCTGGAGATTGAAACATGCAAACACATACCAACAGAGACACAGAGACACAGACTTCTAGTCACTGGTAAGAAGCCCCCTATTCAATAACATCATGGAGGCTTATATACCCAACAGTCAGGTGGGCCAAAAGGTTATCCTCTGACCTTATCCTCTGACCCTCAAGGCCAAGGCGACACATGCTTATGAAGCAGAGCAGGTAAACAACTTTGACACAGCTTTTAGTATCTCAAATCAGAAGGAAAGTAAAGATCTCTAGCAGGGAAGAGCAGATGGAGGCAAGGACTCCAAATGGTCCCAACACTTTTTCATTAAAATGTTTGTGTCTTACACATATTAGGGCTAATAAATGACCTTGAATTTTTAAAAATTTGTGTTGATTTATTATTTGACTTTCTTAAAAGAGAAATGTTTACTGTGAAATGAGATGTTCATGCAAGATCTAAAATTATTTTACAGGAAAAACACTATAAAATTACTCTCTGCTCATTTTGAAGTTGAGAACAATAACTATTTATGTGATAACTCTAAAGTAATTAGGATTTTTAATAATCTAAATAATAAATTCAACATTAAATATATCAGAACTATGTTCCAGATTATTGTATGTTTAAATATTTATTCTTCTAAAGGTAATCCTAAAATATTAAATGTACATCATCCTTAAGAAAAAAATTGAAAGCTTTAATGAGACATGAAATTATGATTTTGTATAAAAATGATTTTTCTCCATTTTAGTAGTAAAATAGTAAACTCATTTTACTCTGAACTTATAGTACAATATTGCGTGATAATATTCATTTTCCACTATATCCCATCAGAAACCTCTAAGATGCACAACTCATTTCCTTTCCAATGTTACATCTTTCATCTTATTGTTATTAAGAAACTCTGATTAACATAATTACATCTCACAGGAATTTATGCTCTCAGTAGGGGAGAAATCAGCAGCCTATAAGTGGCCACATCCTTGATGGGGATTGACAGTCTTCACATTTGCAATCTATTGCCAATCGCTCCACTTATAGGCATTGCATTCATTATACTACAATTTTTTTTTTATTAAAAAGTCACTTTAGAATCAAACCAAAGAGTTATCTCTATGACATGAATAAAATATCTTATAATAATAATAATTACTATTTACATGTATATATAAAGTTTTCACCAGGTTAGGTCCTTTTGTTTTCTTTCACAAGAAAAAGAAAATGATGACTTAGTGTGAACACATTTGTCAAGAAATCATTACTTTAATATTAATAAAGATAGCAAACTGGTTATTTACACTACTGAATTAAGCATGCAGTTACATAATTCCATAAAATAAACCTATAAATACATTCACTCTCTGAGTGCTATAAAACAGATTTTTCTTTCAGAAATTGACTTGATGTTTAAAAAAATCAATTTTCTCTACTCACAACCAAACTAAAGAAGTATTTAGAATATTTTTGAGATGTTCATGTAAAAATTCAATGAAATATACTTGGACAAAATCATCAATTGTATTATGGCATGAATAAATACCTTAAAAGCCTTTTTTTATGTTTGTTCTTATTTTAACTAATTGGGAGATAATTCCTCTTTCAGGAACTCCTGAAAGTGAATGTTTCTTTTTACTACAGGCATTATTCATCCCTTGTTTCCTGGTAACACTCAATCTCAGCAGCCCTAACCTTTTATGTAACTAATTATCATCCAATTGCATTTACAAATTTAAGTATTCATCCTGTTTTTCAAAACATTTTTTATCTCTAAGCAACTAAAATTATTGTTTAAAGATAATATACTGAAATGTTACCACCTATGCTATTTTACTTTAAAAGATTAATTTCTATGTATTCTGATTACTTTTAGTAGAACACCAAAAAATTTAAAATGAAAATTATTGACTATTCTATTTTAATAATCTACAATAAAATTATGCCATACATGTTATTTTCAGCAAACGTACTTCTTTTTCCTTAGCATAGAGAAAATATTGCCTTAGATTAGAATGAATGAATTATGAACCCTTAAAATAGTTCTCATATTTCCAGAGAAAGCACTGCCATTTATAATTCATACACTCACTCTTATTTTGGAAATTTACAATTTTGGATGAACACATGGATATATCTAATTCTATGAAATTATTTAGTATAAGAGAATCATTTATTTCTATGACAGCAAAAAAAAAGATCAGCATGTGCATGATGCTGGAGTTGATTGGATAAATACTTAACAAAAAAGATTTTATAAGTAAATAATCCACTCTTCAACCAATGGTCAAATGATTTGATATTATGAATAAAATGATTTTTGTGTACTCAGGCTGTTTTATGCCCAGCAAGGTGTTGAGTTGTACTTTGATTTGGAATCTTTCTTGTTTCTCTATATTTCTCTTATTCTACTTTATTCATATGCAAAAGCATTACTTTTGCCACATTCCACTTTGAGGGAAACTAAACTAAGATTGAACTATGTAAACAATGTTGCAAAATGTATTATTATGGATTGTGACATAATGTTATTTAAATATGACAGAATTTTTGAAGTGTCAAACAGTTTTAATGAATATCTGGCTATATACCTGTTAATATATTCACTGTTGGATAGATCTATGAGCACACAAAAACATTAGATAACATTTTTATAAAAATGTTATCTAAAAACCACAAACTAAAAATCACAAAAAGAGATACTAAAAAAATAAATAAATAAAAAATGCCTCGGATACCTATTATGCTTCACAAACATAAATGAAAAATATGTACTATTGCTATATTCTGTCTTACATGTTATTTAGTGTTAAAAATTAAGAATTAGTGAAATATCATTTGGGGATATGATCATAGCCAATCAGGTGTAAATGGAAACTCAATGAGACTTTCTCTAATCAAACACAAGATTCCTCCAGCCTTTAATGATGCCAATGTAGAATAGTTTACTTTTGGGGTTTTTGTTGTTATTGTTGTTATTGTTTTTGGTAAAACAACCAAACCTTAATATGAATATCCCACCCACCAAATACTAATTTTCGTGTACCAGAAACACAAAATACAATTTCTAACCTATTCTGTCAAGATTATGGTCATAAGATAATATATCCAATTACCTATTTTTTTTTTTTCTGATAAAGCTCAAGGTTAGCCAAAGAATTCACTCTTTGTTTAAGTCAGCACTAGAAAGTAGAACCTGTCCTTAGTGGATTGAAGAGTAGCATATTAATTTTAACAACTTCAGTTTATTGAACTATATGATTTTTCTAATTGGGGTTATTCTGGTTGTGATGAAAAGCTGGCCCAAAACAACAAGGGAAGGAAAGAATTCATTTTGCTTAGCTCTCAAAAATCACTGTTCCTCATTGAAAGAAATCAGGTCAGGAATTCAGGCAGTGCCGGAACCTGGAGGCCACAGCTGATGCTGAGGCCATGTCGGGAGGGGTCCTTATTGGCTTGCTCATCATGGCATGCACATTCTACTTACTTGTATAACACAGGATCACCTGGCCAGGGGTGACCCTGGGCCCTTGCCGATCAAAGACTAATAAAGAAAATGTCCTGTAGACTGATCTTTTGTAGGCATTTACACATTTGAGCTTCCTTCCTTTCAGATAATTTTAGTACAGGTCAAGTTGACATGCATTTGGTTATCATCTAATCTTATGGAGCAGGAGGCAATTCTTTTATCTAGGTCAACTTTAATATTCCTGTAAGGTACATTTAGGTTTAAGTTTGTTTCAATCTCCTATTACAATAGTTAATGGACAAAAATCTATTTCTTTTATTAATTTATAAAAGTTTCCACTTCCGCCCCTCCTCCCAATGCCCTCCCACTACCCCCACTCCCTCTCCTCCTCCCTCTCCAGTCCTAAGAGCAGTCAGGGTTTCCTGCCCTGTGGGAAGTTCAAGTTCCTCCCCCCTCACTCCAGGTCTAGGAAGGTGAGTATCCAAACAGACTTGGGACCCAAAAAGCCAGTACATGCAGACAAAACAAGTTCCAGTGCCATTATCAATGGCTTCTCAGACAGTCCCGGTGCCAGCCACATTCAGAGAATCCAGTTTGATCACGTGCTCGTTCAATCCCAGTCTAGCTGGCCTTGGTGAGCTCTCATTAGATCATTCCCCTTGTATCAGTGGGTGAACGCACTCCTCACGGTCCTGCCTTCCTTTTTCATGTTCTCCCTCCTTCTGCTCCTCATTTGGACCTTGGGGGCTCAGTCCAGTGCTCCAATGTGGGTCTCTATCTCAATCTCCATCCATCGTCGGATGAGGGTTCCCTCTGATCCTACCTTCCTTGCTCACGTTCTCCCTCCTTCTATTTTTAACTGATTTACCTACTATACTCATTTGCTTACCTTTTCAATATGTCCCTCATTATTGTAAATATGCTACTCTAGCTCAAAATATTATTTGTGAGATCAATTATTGTCTGTTACATATACTTCTCAAGATAATTTCTGTAGACCACCGGGATAGAAACATTATTCCTGTTCTCAAGAAATGTCATTATGTACAAAGATAAAGCAAGGTATGTCTACTAAAACTAAGCTGACACCAATTATCACATAGGAATTTTTCAGAGAACTAATTTTCTGTGGGTGGATGGTTAGGAAATTATAGAATACTTAAAAGCATACTCTTATTTTATGAGATGTATATAAATAAGGACACATTGCTTTTAAACAAAAATGTGCTTATCACATTAAAATCAGTAACAGCAATTTGAATGAATCTAAACTGAGCCTAGTACATACCAGGAATTTTCAAAATACTATGGGAGCTAAAACTTGCATAAAACAAAAAACACAAACCACACACACTTCAGGATGTAAATAAGGACAAGCTATGCAACGACTTTCAGACCATAGGGTAAGATTCAAATATTTTTGTAAATGTGTAGAATTGAAAGAAAAACAAAATACCTGAGCATCTTAAGCATTGGGGAATTGTAGTTGTGTTTATGTCTTAACTGGTTTGCAAGTTGGAAACAAACTATATATAAGCAATTCAATGTGAAGACAAAAATAATGAAATTACAACAGTGTAGAGCAATTCCTTTAATTCTGAATGAAGTGAACACTTAAATAATATTATAGGGTGAGGACTTATTATTTTGTCAGCACTCTATATCCAAGCTTTATAAAAAATCAAGAATTAGGTATAGCTAGGGATATCTCTGAAGGATTCTAAAACTATAATTGATTATATTATTCTTCATAACATTGATGAAATACGTTTAACTTAATTTACTATTTTTCTACCATATCTTGAATGCAATCACATGAGCAGGACTGAAATGAAAATATTTATGAGAATTACTCAGAGCTGGAATTACTAGAAATTAGAAGCTTGTGACGAGATACTGAGAGTCTATGAAGTTCATCCCTTAGGTATTCTCTGAGCAAAGAGTTACATTAATTGCTTAATGAAAACAATAAACACAAAAGTATATATTGAGGATGAGGTCTAATGGAGAAAGAATAGCTCATGCAGAAATTCGGCTCCTAAAGCATCCATATATAACAAAACCTAATTCAGTAACCCTGAAATTCTAACGTCACACATATTTTGAAGTAGATTACTCAATAATAACAATGTATTAACATAGCTCATATTATTTAGAAATGTGGCAAAATAAAATATCTATGACCAGAAGAATAAAGTACATAATGTAAATTCATTTTTAATATCACTAAGTATCTGTGCTAAGTTCTGAACAAATTTTTAATAAATACCAAAACCTTAAGTGAATTCCAAAAAGTACTTTTATATGTACATTGATTCTCCTGTTCCCAAACATCATTTACAACAATAATAGGAAAGATCACATATTTGTGGGGAACATAAGAAGTCCTTAGAGAATATAATTTGCTGAAACAAGCAGGGCAGTGTCAAGTACTCCAGCTCTTCAGACTCGGGGATGGCAATCCTTCCTCTGGTCTGAGAAGAGATGTTAACAGTTTATATATATATATATATATATATATATATATATATAATAAAAACACACACATAGCTTTCTCTTCTCAAGCAAGGACTGCTCATTTAAAAAGATTAATTGATGAGATTAGCTAGCCATCTTCATTGTTCTGCTGTATAAATATGCTATAAACTGGCCTTTTGTCAACATTCTCTGCTGTGGGACAATGGTCTGTATTCTGCCAATTATATCTTAAATAAACGTTGATTGACCAGTAGCCAGGCAGGAAGTATAGGCACAGTGAGCAGAAAATAGAGGCAGGGCAATGAAAATTCTGCAAAAGAAAAGTTTGATTTAGCAGTCTTGATCCAGCCACAGAGTAAGCAAGATGTGACTGCCTCGCCGAAAAAGCTACCAAGCCATGTGGCTAACATAGACAAGAATAATGGACTAATACAAGTTAGAAGAGTTAATAAGAAGCCCGAACTAGTGGACCAATCAGTTACAACTAATGTAGAGCTCTGTGTGATTTCTTTGGGGCTTAATGATTGTGGGAACCAGGCAGGACAGAAAACTTCAGATGACAAATGGTGACCATGTGGACAACTGCATCCACATAAAGCCTGAGAGAGCTTGGGAAGCAATTCTAGACAGAAAAGAATAGAGTTGAACACAGCTTATAGATAGCAGCATTTTCTCAGGTGGGCTCTGCTTGCTAGAAACAGATGCATCTCATTTAAGGGAGGCTTCCTGACTCAGCTTTAGCTGTAAAACCTGGCTGTTCTTTTAAGAGGTCTTGCCACAAAACACTTAAGTGGTGTTCATGGAAAGCTGATCACATGCTTTTTGGTTTTCAGCTGTATCAAGAGAAAAAGCCATGCTGTTTTTAAAATGCTGGCTTTCTGGGCCATCTTGTCAGTGCAAACTCTGACTCTTTAAGGCAGGAAGTCAAGCTACAGAGTATTTGAGTGTTTTGTGAGTATACTGTTGCATCTTGTTTGCTGGCAGGGACCATGAAACTTAGAGTTGTGGCAATAAACATGGCTCCAGACAGTACCTCCACCATGAGGCTGGAATCTCAGAAAGCTAAGGAATGGGCTGGATCCAGCCATCTAAGCCAAGGCTTAAATCCTTGCCATAATTCTTTAATTGAAGAATTAAAAGCTGATGTAGTCAGAAAAGAGAGATATATACAATAAAGAGAGATTCAAAGATGAAGAAAACCTCTAAATTGTTTACAGTGTGTTAAAAATATATGCAGACTTGGGAAAGAAAAGAAAAAGATTAAAATTCTTAAAATAAAAAAGAAAAAGAGTAGTTTGATGTGGTGGTACACAGCTTTAATCCCAACACTTGGAAAAGACAGACAAACCTCTGTGAGTTCAAGGTATGGTGTGACACACACCTTTAATATCAAATCTTCGGAGGCAGAGGCAGATAGGTTTCTGTGAGTTCAAGGACAGCCTGGTCTACAGAGGGAGTTCCAGGACAGCCAAGGTACCCAGAGAACCTGTCTCAAAAAGCCAAAAATTAAAAGTAAAAATAAAAGAAATAGAGATAAATAAATAAATAAATACAGATAGCAAATACACAGAGAGTATGGATATTATATGTTATGTTTTTTTAAATTGTTTGAATGCTGAGGAAGAAGCAACAGCTTCTAAAAGACACTTAAATATAAATGCTGTTGGATTAATAAAACATAAATATTTTGTAAATATCTTGACTTCAAAATTGAAGTCAAAAGATGTGTTACTTTGGGGAAGAGGTTTTGCTTTTGTTTCCACAGAAACTGATAGATAGTAAATTCATTCTGAGTTAAGAAAGATCTGTTTTGATGAGGAAAGACCACCTGAGAAATATCAGATAGGAGTGTATGACCCAGATGTCTGAATTCTAAATTCAGAACAAATACAAGACTGCTGCCTGAGATGATCAAGCCTCACAGGATACCCCAGTCATGACTTGATGATAATTATAAATTTTCTTTAGGTCCCCATAATATTATCAGTGCCCCCAACCAGCAGGAAGCAGCCTGGAAAAGTACTCCCATCTTCCCAAAATATAGACTATGTATATTTTCCTTTGTTTAAAATGTTGGTTACAAGTTGTTATGGATAATGGTTAAGAGAAAAGCTAAAAAATGTCTATTAGATTCAGAGTTCTTGGGTTTTTTTGTTTAAAAAGAAGAGGAAGTGCTGTGGGACATGGTCTGTATTCTGCCAATTTTATTTTAAATAAACATTTATTGGCCAGTAGCCAGGCAGGAAGTAAAGGCACAGTGAGCATGCAGGAAGTAGAGGTGGGGCAAGAAGAATTCTGGCAAGAAGGATGTTTGATTCAGCAGTTCTGATCCAGTCACGGCACAAGCAATATGTGACTGCCTCGATGAAAAAACTACCAAGCCATATGGTTAACATAGACAAGAATAATGGGATAATATATGTTATAAGAGATAATAAGACACCTGAGTTAATGGGCCAATCAGTTAAACTAATGTAGACCTCTGTGTGATTTCTTTGGGTCTTAACGATTGTGGGAATTGAGCAGGACAGAAAACTCAGTCAACAATTCTCTATGGAGGAATACTTTGTTTAGACTTGATACAGGGGGGAGGAGCCCTACCTTGCACCCAAACTAAACTATCCTCCTCTAAACTTTGTGAAACTCTGAAATACAGCTTGCTCCAATACTGGGGGGAGTTAAGAGGTGAGTGAACAGCCACAAGGTGGGATACCCCACACTCTAGGACCTCCATAGTGGGACAAAATCCCAGGACCCCAAACTCCCTTGGCTTTTCTAGCCAGCCATCAGGGAGTTTATTGAGGGTAGGTTCACCAAAACCCAACCGCATCCACCAGACCCTTCAAGTTACTAGCCCCACCTTGCCTAAGAGCTGAGAGCTTGCTAAAATACTGAGAGAAACAAGAGCTTGCTACAACACTGAGGGAAACAAGAGTTTGCTAAAACACTGAGGGCATCGAGGGAGGACCAAAAGAGGGAACCAGGGGAGAAGACCAAGAGAGCAGGTTTATAGAGACCTCAGAGGCTTTCTGAGACACAGATATTGGCAGTACAGAGAAGACAAAGAAAAACTCCTAATCGGTCAGACAGCCACTGCAAGGTTTTGACCAAGACACAAGGATACTTCCAGCCTCATTTGAAGGAAGAGATGGGTAGGCACCTATGCAAGAATCCATCCAACAACAAAAAGATCCACATGGCAACACCAAAAGCCAGTGGTCACATGTAGGTACACAGGTCTTTTTCCCTTTTCTTCCTGGTGATTCTCAGGGCCATTTGACCTCTGGCTCCCTGGAGATTCTGCACTAGCACTGGTTTGAGGGTATAGTTTAGAAAGAACTTGGCTCTCTTTTGTTATGGTAATTCCACCTGTAAACAAGTTTCCAGCTGTGGGCCCTATACGCCTGCCATGCCTGGCTCCCCCAGCTGATTCTGCCTGAGGCCCCAGGCACCTGTCATCCTATTCCACTGCTCCTGATGGGAGAGGGCCGTGCCCTTTTGTCCCCATTGCCCACTAGTATAAATACCCGACTTGAGTTTAATAAAGTGGCCATTTACTCTTTGGTAAGTGAGCAGGTCTCTTTGTGTGTGTCTGTTTAAATACTTAGGACAGTCGTCCATTCTCGTGGACTCGAGTTCAGGAAAGCACACACCTGAATCAGGCCTGGGTATCCACAGAAAAGTGCAGAGGCTAACAGTCATACAACAGGAAGACTTTACCATCCTAATCCAGAAGAAGCATAAGAAAACATATTTAGCTAGAAGAGGGCCATCGGAGGGGTGAGTTTGCTTCGGGCCCGTGGCAGGGTCCCGGTGAGGAGGAGCTCGGGCATTTCCCGACCCTATAGACGCCCAGGTCACCCTGCAGTGCTGGCTCCTCCTTCCCGCCTGCCATCCCAGCTCCCACCCACGTACGAATTCCTATATTTCTCTCTTCCCCTAGGGGCCATAAAATTTCCCCAGCTCAGCTGCCTTGCAAGCTGGGCCTGCATTGTAAGGGCATCCCGGAAAGAGGGAGTGCCTGTGCTTCAATAGCCTGCCTGAGGAAAGGTGGGCATTCTGTCAGTGAAGTCCCTGCCCAAGAAGGGAACCTGACCTGGTACCAGAAGTTCCAATAGAGAGCATTTGAAGTAAGAGATGGGCAGACGCCAAGGCAAGACCTCATCCAACAATCTGAAAAACAACATGAAAACACCAGATCCCAAGGACCCTACAATAGAAGGACTTGAACACTTCAACCCAGAAGAAGTGGAAAAAAGTGCCATTATGAAAGCAATAGAGTCCCTTAAACAGGATATGAATAACTCCCTTAAAGAATTGGATGAGAAATATAACAAAAAGTTTGAAGAAATGAGTATAGAAATAGATGAGAAATATAACAAAAAGTTTGAAGAAATAAGTAAATCCATAAATAATACCCTGAGAAACCAAGAAAAAAAACAATCAAACAGGTAAAGGAAACAGTTCAAGAATTGAAAACTGAAATGGACGCAATGAAAAAAACATAAACCGAGAAACAGCTGGATATGGAAAACCTAGGTAAACGAACGGAGAATACAGAATCAAGCATAACCAATAGAATACAAGAGATAGAAGAACGAATCTCAGATTCTGAAGATACCATAGAGAAAATAAATGCTCTGGTCAAAGAAAACGGCAAATCCAACAAATTCTCTTCACAAAACATTCAGGAAATCTGGGACACAATAAAAAAACCAAATCTAAGAATAATAGGGATTGAAGAAGGAGAAGAACAGCAGATCAAAGGCCCAGAAAATATATTCAACAAAATTATAGAAGAAAACTTTCCCAATCTAAAGAACAATATTCCTATGAAGGTTCAAGAAGCATACAGAACACCGAATAGACTTGATCAAAAAAAAAAAACATCCCCTCACCATATAATAATCAAAACACAAAACATACAGATTAAAGAAAGAATTTTAAGAGCTGCAAAGGAAAAAGGTCAAGTAACTTATAAAGGTAAGCTTATCAGGCTTACACTGGACTTCTCTATGGAAACCATGAAAGCCAGAAGATCCTGGATTGAGGTACTGCAGAAACTAAGAGACCATGGATGCAAACCCAGACTACTATACCCAGCCAGGCTATCGTTCACTATCAACGGAGAAAACAAAATATTCCAGGAAAAAAATAAATTTAAACAATATGTAGCCACAAATCCAGCCTTACAGAAAGTAATAGAAGGAAAGTCGCAACCCAAGGAATCCAACATTGCCATCACTGCCTACAATAACCCAGACATCTAGCGACCCTTCACAACCACAGCTCAAAGAAGAGAAACACACAAACTCTATTACACACACACACACACACACACACACACAAATAATAACCGGAATCAGCAACCACTGGTCATTAATATCACTTAATATTAATGGACTCAACTCACCTATAAAAAGGCACAGACTAAGAGATTGGATATGAAAACAGGATCCAACATTCTGCTTTTTACAAGAAACACACCTCAACCACAAAGATAGACATCTACTCAGAGTAAAGGGTTGGGAAAAGGTTTTCCAAGCAAATGGACCTAAGAAACAAGCGGGCGTGGCCATTCTAATATCTAACAAAACTGACTTCAAACTAAAATCAATCAGAAAAGATGGAGATGGACATTTTATACTCATAACAGGAACAATTCATCAGGAGGAAGTCTCAATCCTGAATATCTACGCCCCTAATATAAAAGCACCCACTTATGTAAAAGAAAAACTTTTAGAACTCAAGGCAGTCATCAAACCACACACACTAATAATAGGAGACTTCAACACACCTCTCTCACCAATAGACAGGTCAATCAAACAGAAACTCAACAGAGAAATAAGAGAGTTATTGGAGGTATTGAATCAAATGAACTTAACAGATATCTATAGAACATTCCACCCAAAAAGGAAAGAATACACCTTCTTCTCTGCAGCTCATGGATCCTTCTCAAAAATTGACCACATACTCGGAAACAAAGCAAACTTCCACAGATACAAAAAAATATTAGTAACAACCTGTGTCTTGTCGGATCACCACGGAATAAAGTTAGAATTCAATAACAATTCTAACACCAGAAAGTCTATAAATGTGTGGAAGTTGAACAGTCAACTACTGAATCATCCCTGGGTCAAGGAAGAAATAAAGAAAGAAGTTAAAGTCTTCCTTGAATTTAATGAAAATAAAGACACAATATACTCAAATCTATGGGACACAATGAAAGCAGTGCTAAGAGGAAAGTTTATAGCACTAAGTGCCCAATTAAAGAAAACAGAGAAAGCACATATTGGAGACTTAACAGCACACCTCAAAACTCTGGAAAAAAAAGAAGCAGACTCTCCCAGGAGGAGTAGAAGATAGGAAATAATCAAACTGAGGGCTGAAATCAACAAAATAGAAACACAGAAAACAATCCAAAAAATCAACGAAACAAAAAGTTGGTTCTTGGAGAAAATCAACAAGATTGACAAACCCCTAGCCAAACTAATCAAACGGCAGAGAGAAAACACCCAAATTAATAAGATCAGAAATGAAAAGGGAGACATAACAAAAAACATAGAGGAAATTCAGAGAATCATTAGATCTTACTACGAAAGTTTATATGCCACAAAGTTGGAAAATGTACGAGAAATGGATTGGTTTTTAGATAGATACCATATACCAAAGTTAAATCAAGAACAGGTGAACAATCTAAATAGACCTGTTAGTCGCGAAGAATTAGAAGCTGTTATCAAAAACCTCCAAACCAAAAAAAGCCCAGGGCCAGATGGTTTCAATGCAGAATTCTACCAGAACTTTCAAGAAGAACTGATACCTATACTCCTTAAGGTATTTCACAATATAGAAACAGAAGAGTCATTGCCAAACTCTTTTTTATGAAGCTACAGTTACCCTGATACCAAAACCACATAAAGACACAACCAAGAAAAAGAATTACAGGCCAATCTCACTCATGAACATCGATGCAAAAATTCTCAACAAAATCCTGGCAAACCGATTCCAAGAACACATTAGAAAAATTATCCTTTATGATCAAGTAGGCTTCATTCCAGAGATGCAGGGATGGTTCAACATCAATGTAATCCATCATATAAATAAACTGAAAGAAAAAAACCATATGATCATCTTATTAGATGCTGAAAAAGTATTTGACAAAATCCAACATCCCTTTATGATAAAGGTGTTGGAGAGATTGGGGATACAAGGATCATACCTAAATATAATAAAAGCTATTTACAGCAAGATGACAGCTAACATCAAATTGAACGGAGAGAAACTCAAAGCCATTCCATTGAAATCAGGAACAAGACAAGGCTGTCCACTCTCCCCATACCTCTTCAATATAGTGCTAGAAGTTCTAGCAATAGCAATAAGACAACATAAGGGGATCAAGGGGATTCGAATTGGAAAGGAGGAAGCTAAACTCTCGTTATTTGCAGACGATATGATAGTATACATGAGCGACCCCAAAAACTCTACCAAAAAAACACCTACAGCTGATAAACACCTTTAGTAATGTGGCAGGATACAAGATCAACTCCAAAAAATCAGTGGCCCTCCTATACACAAAGGTTAAAGAAGCAGGGAGGGAAATCAGAGAAACTTCACCTTTCACGACAGCCACAAATAGCATAAAATATCTTGGGATAAATCTGACCAAGGATATGAAAGACCTATTTGACAAGAACTTTAAGTCTTTG
Organism: Myodes glareolus; assembly: GCF_982192425.1. Taxonomy (NCBI): domain Eukaryota; kingdom Metazoa; phylum Chordata; class Mammalia; order Rodentia; family Cricetidae; genus Myodes; species Myodes glareolus. The sequence continues at coordinate 18,170,282 of NC_142027.1, read as the reverse complement.
AAGAAAGAAATTAAGGAGGATACCAGAAAATGGAAAGATCTCCCTTGCTCTTGAATTGGGAGGATCAACATAGTAAAAATGGCAATTCTACCAAGAGCAATCTATAGATTCAATGCAATCCCCATCAAAATCCCATCAAACTTCTTCACAGACCTTGAGAGAATAATAATTAATTTTATATGGAAAAACAAAAAACCCAGGATAGCCAAAACAATCTTATATAATAATGGAACGTCTGGAGGTATAACCATCCCTGACTTCAAACTCTATTACACAGCTACAGTATTGAAAACAGCTTGGTACTGGCATAAGAACAGAGAAGTCGACCTATGGAATCGAATAGAAGACCCAGATATTAACCCACAAACCTATGAACACTTGATTTTCGACAAGGGGGCTAAAGGTATGCAATGGAAGAAGAAAAGCATCTTTAACAAATGGTGCTGGCATAATTGGATGTCAACCTGTAGAAGAATGAAAGTAGATCCATATCTATCACCATGCACAAAAATCAAGTCCAAATGGATTAAAGACCTCAACATTAATCTGACCACTTTGAACCAGATAGAAGAGAAAGTGGGAAGTGGTCTACAAGACAAAGGCACAGGAGACCACTTCCTAGGTAGAACCTCAGTAGCACAGACAATAAGAGAATCAATGAATAAATGGGACCTTCTGAAACTGAGAAGCTTCTGTAAAGCAACGGACACCGTCAGTAAGACAAAAAGGCTACCTTCTGACTGGGAGAAGATCTTCACCAACCCCTCATCAGATAAAGGCCTGATCTCCAAAATATACAAAGAACTCAAGAAACTAGACAATAAAACTCTAATTAACCCAATTAAAAAATGGGGTGCTGATCTGAACAGAGAATTCTCAACAGAAGAACTCCGAATGGCCAAAAGACACTTAAGGTCATGCTCAACATCCTTAGCAATCAGGGAAATGCAAATCAAAACAACTATGAGATACCATTTTACACCGGTCAGATTAGCTAAAGTCAAAAACACCAATGATGGCCTATGCTGGAGAGGATGTGGAGTGAGGGGAACTCTCATCCATTGTTGGTGGGAATGCAAACTTGTACAGCCACTGTGGAAATCAGTGTGGTGGTTTCTCAGGAAACTGGGAGTCAACCTCCCTCAGAACTCAGCAATTCCACTCTTGGGAATATACCCAAGAGATGCCCTATCATACTACAAAAGCATTTGTTCAACTATGTTCACAGCAGCACTATTTGTAATAGCCAGAACCTGGAAACAACCTAGGTGTCCCTCAATAGAAGAATGGTTAAAGAAGGTGTGGAACATATATACGCTAGAGTTTTACTCAGCGGTAAAAAACAATGACATCTTGAATTTTGCATGCAAATGGAGCGAAATAGAAAACGCTTTACTGAGTGAGGTAAGCCAGACCCAAAAAGAGGAATATGGTATGTATTCACTCATAAGTGTATTCTAGCCATAATTAAAGGTCTTTGAGCCTATTACTCGAGATCCTAGAGAAGCTAAATAAGAAGGTGAACCTGAAGAAAATCATGTAGTTATCCTCCTGGAGATTGCAAATAGACAAGAGTCCCAGGTAACCTCGGGTGCATGGGGGGGTGGGTGGCAGGGTTTTTGGAAGGGGAGAGGGTTAGAGAGAAGGGAGTAGGGGAGCAATGGGGAAAACTCGGGGGACTGAGATGGCGGGAGGGAGTTAGGATGGATATGGGATCAGGGAAGAATATATCTCAACTAAGGGAGTCATTTTAGGGTTTACAAGAGACTTGATTATAAATGGGATCCCAGGTCCAAGAAGAGATCCCTAGATTGTTCTCTGGACAGAGGAGAGGGTGCCTGAACCGGCCTTGGCCTATAACCATACTGATGAAATTTTGCTTATCACCAAAGATCCTTCATCCGACGATGGATGGCGATACAGATGGAGACCCACATTGGAGTACTGGACTGAGCCCACCATGGTCCAAATGAGGGACAGAAGGAGGTAGAACATGAAAAAAAACTCAGGACCGTGACAGGTGCGATCACCCACTGATACAAGGGGACTGATCTAATGAGAGTTCACCAAGGCCAGTTGGACTGGGACTGAACGAGCATGTGATCCAACCAGATTTTCTGAATGTGGCCGGATTCTCTGAATGTGGTTGGCCCGGAGCCTTTCTGAAAAGCCATTGACAATGACACTGGGACTTGTTTCCTCTGCATATACTGTATTTTTGGGATCCAGTCTGTTTGGATATTCACCTTCCTGGACCTGGAGGGAGGGGGGAGGAAATTGAACTTCTCACAGGGCTGGAAGCCCTGACTGTCCTTAGGGATGGAGAGGGAGGAGGAGGGGGAGGGTGGGAGTGGGAGGGTGTTGGGAGGAGGGGCGGAAATGGAAACTTTCATAATTTAATAAACTCTGAAAAAAAATAGACGGAAAAAAAAGAAAACGTATTTAAACATAAAATGAAAATGATAGAGACCTTTAAAGAAAAAATAAAAAAAGTAAAACTGTCTTAAAGAAATAGAGGAAAAGACAAACAAAAAATTGGAGAAATTATTAAATATCTCAAGAAAACCAAGAAAAAAAATCAAACAGGTAAAGCAAACAGTTCAAGACTTGAAGACTGATATTGAGGTAATAAAGAAAATACAAACTGAGGCAATTCTGGATATGGAAAATCTGGGTAAATAAACAGGAACTACAAAGACATGTATATCCAACAGAATACAAGAGATAGAAGAAAACATCTCAGGTCCCAAAGATACTATAGAAGAAATAGACTCTGGTCAAAGAAAACTTTAAGCCCAACAAATTCTTAATACAAAACATCTAGGAAATCTGGGAAACCTTGAGAACACCAAACCTAAGAATAATAGAGTAGAAGAAGGGGAAGAACTCCAGCTCAAAGGAACAGAAAATATATTCAACAAAATCATAGAAGAAAACTTTCCCAGCCTAAAGAAGGATATCCATATGAAGGTAAAAGAAGCTTACAGAACACCAACTAGACTGAATTACAAAAAAATCCCCTCGCCATATAATAATCAAAATGCAAAATATACAAAATAAAGAATATTAAAAGTTACAAAGGAAAAAGGCCAAGTAACAAATAAAGGTAGACCTATCAGAATTACACCCTTTATGGCCGTACTATAAAGGCCCATATTTCTATGGTGGCCAGAATTTCAGAGCACAAATTGCACCAGCCAAACAGAAAATGATCATCTAGCCTTTTGAGGCAAACTGATGCCATCCTAAACAAATGGTCAGGATTTGCTAATGTTGCTCTGTTCCTTTTTTGTAATTGAGGAGGTTGTCAGGAAAAGAGGTATTAATTCAATCTATATGACAAAGCAGGCATACAGAACAGTCAGAGATAAGAAGACATGACAAAATAGGCAGAGAAAGGTACAGAGGTAACCACAGACATTCTCTTGGCTAACTATGAAGCAGAATTCTAACGAATTTTTATTTCACTTTACATTTTATTATAAACTCTGGGGAATAAACGTGGGAGGAATTTTAGGATGTGAACTCAGGATTTAATGAGGAATCCCTGAGAACTCCCTCCCAATAAAGTCATGTGAGTCATATCTTTATTCCCATATCTCCCCTCTGGTATAAAAAAATAATTTATGTTGGTGCTGGCCCTAGAAATACCCAACTTCTCAATGGAAAGCATGAAATCCAGAAGTTCCTGGAGAGATGTGCTACAGACACTAAGAGACCACAGATTCAAGCCCAGACTAATATACTTAGCAAAACTTTCAATCACCATCAATGGAGAAAAGAAGATATTCCATGAAAAAAAAAAGAAAACAAATTTAAACAATATGTATTCACAAACCTAGCCCTACATAAAGAACTAGAAGGAAAACTCCAACCCAAGTAAACTAACTACACCCCCCCCAAAAAACAGGCAACTGATAACCCTCCACTAACATAACCCAAAAAATGGAAAAACACAAACACTACTACCGAAAAAAAAAAACTGGAATTAGCAACCACTGGTCATTAATATCTCTTAATATCAGAGAACTCAATTAACTTATAAAAAGATACAGACTAAGGGAATGGATACAAAAACAGGCTCCAACCTTCTGCTTTATGCAAGAAACATACCTCATTCTCAAAGACAGATACTACCTCAGAGTAAAGTGTTAGGAAATGGTTTTCCAATCAAATAGACCTAGAACACAAGGAAGTGTAGCTATCCCAATATCTAACAAGATAGATTTCAATCTAAAATCAATCAGAAGAGATGGCGAAGAACACTTTATACTCATAACAGGTAAATCCATCAAGATGTAGTCTAAATCCTGAACATCTATGTTCCCAATTCATTAACACCCACATAAAAGAAGCATTACTAAAAGTTAAATTACATATCAAAGCCCACACAGTAATAGTAGGAGAATTCAACACTCCACTTTCACCAATGGACAGGTTAATCAGACAGAAACTTAACAGAGAAATAGGCATCAAATATGTCTATTTGATAAGTTCATGTATCAAATGAACTTAACAGACATCTGTAGAACATTCCACCCAAACACAAAAGAATATACCATCTTCTTAACATTTCATAGAACCTTCTCTAAAACTGACCACATACTTGATAACAAGTCAAACCTCTACAGATACAAAAATATTGGAGTAACCCCCTGTGTTTTATCAGATCACTTTTAAGTTAGAATTTGACAATTCTACTCTCAGAAAGCCAACAAACTCATGGAAACTGAAGAGTGAACTACTGAACCACCCCTGGGTCAAGGAAGAAACAAAGAAAGAAATTAAAGACTCCTTGGATTCAACAGAAACAAAGGAACAGCTTATTCAAATTTATGGGACACTAGGATAGCAGTGCTAAGAGGAAAATTTCATATCACTAAGTGCCCATATAAAGAAAATAGAGAAAGTTCACATTAGTCCCTTAACAGCACACTTGAACACTCTAGAACAAAAAGAAGACTCACCCAGGAGGAGTAGAAGACAGAAAATAGTTCAATTGAGGGTTGAATCAACAAAATACAAACAAGGAAAACAATACAAATAATCCGTGAAATAAAGAACAGGTTTTTTGAGAAAATCAACAAGGTAGACAAATGCTTAGCCAAACTAATCAAAAGGCAGAGAGAGAACATCCAATTTAACACAATCAGAAATGAAAAGGGGGACATACCAATAGACACTGAGGAAATTCAGAGAAACCTTAGGTCATATTACAAAAACTTGTACTCTACAAAATTGGAAAATGAAAAAGATATGGACAATTTTTTAGATAGATACCATATGACAAAATTAAAGACCAGGTGAGCAATTTAAATAAACCTATAAACTGAAAGGAAAGAGAAGCTGTCATCAAAACCTTCACAAACAAACGAACAAATAAAAAGCCCATGCCTGGATGGTTTCAGTGTAGAATTATACCAGAAATTAAAGAAGAGCTAATGCCTATATTCCTCAAAGTGTTTTACTTAATAGAAACAGAACAAAAACTCCCAAACCCTTTTTATGAGGTTATAGTTACTTTGATACCAAATGGTGACGCGGGGCAATTGGTAATGAAAAGTCACCAGACTATCTTACAAAAGATACAGCTTTAATAAAAACAGAAAGGAAAACTTACACAGACTCTCACCCTGCTGGAACACTGGATCCAAGCCAGGTCGAGAGGGAGATAGAGGGTGGGGGCTTTCACCCACCAGGTTTATAGGTAAACTTTTGCCTCAGGGCAACACGCCCCATGAACAGAATGTGATTGGCTGAACTCCCCTACCAACCAAAACCACACAAAGACTCAACCAAGAAAGAGAATTACAGACCAATCGCTTTCATAACTATGGATGCAAAAATTCTCAATAAAAAACTGGCAAACTGAATCTAAGAACACATCAAAAATATGATGTACCACGATCAAGTCAGCTCCATCCCAGAGATGCAGGACTAATTCAACATACAAAAAACTATCAATGTAATCCAAATTATAAATAAACAGTAAGAAAAAAATGATTATTTCATTAGATGCTGAAAAAAAACATTCAACAAAATTTAATACCACTTCACGATAAAATTCTTGGAGAGATCAGGGAAACAAGGGACATATCTTAATGTAATAAAAGAAATCAACATCAAATTAAATGGAGAGAAACTCAAAGTGAACCACTCTAATTAGGAACAAAACAATCTGTCCACTATCTTCATATCTCTTCAACGTAGTTATTGGCTATAGCAATAAGACAACAAAAAGAGATCAAGTTGATTCAAACTGGAAAGGAATAAGTAGATTTTTTTGTTATTTACAGATAATATGATAGTATGTATAAATAACCCCCAGCACTCTACCAGAGAACTCCTATGTCTGATAAATACCTTCAGTGATGTGGCAGGCTACAAGATCAACTCAAGAAAATCAGTAGCCCACCTATACACAAATAATAAAGTAGCTTAGAAGGAAATCAGAAAAAAAATCACCTTTCACAATAGCCACAAATAAAATAAAATATCTTGAGGTAACACTAACCAAAGAAATGAAATACCTTTTTGAGAAGAACTTTAAGTCTTTGAAGAAAGAAACTGAAGAAGATTCAAAGAAATGGAAAGATCTCCCATGCTCTTGGATAAGTAGCATCAATTCAACAAAAATGGCAATCCTACCAAAAGTAATCATTGATTTAATACAATCCCCATCAAAATACCAACACAACTCTCCAAAGACCTTGAAAAAACAATTATCAACTTCATATGGAAAAATCAAAAAACCCAGGATAGCCAAAACAATCCTGTACAATAAAGGAACTTCTGGAGGCATCACCATCCCAACATCAATCTCTATTACAGAGCTACAGTAATGAAAACAGCTTGGTACTGTCATTAAAACAGAGAAATTGACCAATGGAATCAAATCAAAAAGCCGAATATTAATTTACACACGTAGGAATACCTGATTATTGACAAAGAAGCTAAAATTATACAATGGAAAAAAAAGAAAGTATCTTCAACAAATGGTGCTGGCATAACTGGATGTCAACATGTAGAAGAATGCAAAAAGATCCATGTCTATTCCATTCCCAAAACTCAAGTCCAAATGGATTGAAGACCTCAATATAAATCCAACCACATTGAACCTGATAGATAAGAAAGTTGATAGTAGTCTTCAATGCATGGGCACAAGAGACTACTTCCTAAATATAACCCTAGTAGCACAGACATTGAGAGAAACAATAAATACCGAGGAGCTTCTCTAAAGCAAACAACACAGTCAATACGACAAAAAGGCATCCTACTGAATGGCAATAAATCTTCACCAACCCCACATCAGACAAAAGATTGATCTCCAAAATATTTAAAGAACTCAAGAAATTAGACATCAAAAACTAATTAACCTAATTAAAAAATGGAATAGAGATCTAAACAGAAAACTCCCAACAGACAAATTTCAAATGACCAAAAGATACTTAAGGAAATGTTCAATATCCTTAGCCATCAGAGAAATGCAAATCAAAACAACTCTGAAATACCATCTTACTCCTGTCAGAATGGCTAAGATCAAAAATGTCAATTTAGCATATGCTGGAGAGTATGTAGAGAAAGGGGAACTCTCATTCATTACTGGTGGATTTGAAAACTTGTACCACCATTTTGGAAATCAGTACGATGGTTCCTCAGAAAATTGGGTATTAACCTACCTCAGGATACAGCAATACCACTCCTGGGTATATACCCAAAAGATACTCAATCATACTACAAAGGCATTTGTTCAACTATGTTCATAACAGCATTATTTATAATAGCAAGAACCTGGAAACAACCTACATGACCCTCAACCAAAGAATGAATAAAGAAAATGTGGCGCATTTACACAATAGAGTACTTCTCTGCGGTAAAAACTAAAGATAGAAAGAAGAAAGAAAGAAAGAAAGAAAGAAAGAAAGAAAGAAAGAAAGAAAGAAAGAAAGAAAGAAAGAAATTTGTATGCATGCAAATGGATGGAATAAGAAAACACTATCCTAAGTGCGGTAACCCAGACCCCAGACCCAAAAAGATGAATATGGTATGTACTCACTCATAAGGGATACTAACTGTAAACAAAGGATATTGCGCCTATAGCTAAAGATTCCTAGAGAAGCTAAGTAATAAGGTGAACACAAAGAAAAAACTTATATAGATCCACCTGAAAATGTGAAACAGACAAGGTGGCCTGACAAATTGGGAACATGTGGATGGGGGAGGAAGGGAGGGTGGAAGGGGAAGAAGAGGGGAGAAGAGAAGGGGTGAGGAGAACTTGAGGAAATGGTTAGTTCAGATGGAGGAAGGACAGAGATGAGAACAAGGAAAGAGATATCTTGATTGAGGGAGTCATTATATGGTTTCCAGAAACCTGGCTCAAGAGAAGTTTCTAGGGATTTACAAGGATGACCCCAGCTAGGACCCAAAGCAATAGAGTAGAGGGGGCCCCGATCTTGACTTGTAATGTAGTCAGAATGTTGCATATCTTAAATATCACCTTCCTATAGCAACAGATGAAAACAGAGTCAGAGACCCGCATCGAAGCACTGGACTGAGCTCCCAAGGTCAAGTTAAAGAGTGTGGGTGAGGAATGAGATGATGAACAAAGAGGTCAAGACCATGATGGGTTCACCAACTGAAACAGTCTACCGGAGCTAGTGGGAGCTCACCAACTCAAGTAACACTGGGAAAGACCAAGCATGGGACTAAACTGGTCCCTCTGATTGTGGTTCACAGTTGCATGACTGGGGCATATTAAGCTGCCACTGTCAGTAGCACCAGGATTTATTCACGTACTGGCTTTTTGGGAACGTATTCTCTTTGGATGGATGGCTTACTATGCTTGGTTATAGTGGAGGAAATTGGACCTTCCACAGGACAGTGTGCCTTGCCCTCTCTAAGGATTAAATGGAGGTAGGATGGGAGGGTATGTGAAAGGAGTGGGGGAAGAAAAGGAAGTGGGAACTTGGATATTTTGTTTTCTTTTTTAAAAATATTTGTATATACATATATTTTAAAAAATTAAAAATGTAATTTTTTACCTCTGTCCCTTTCAAGGACCCCCAAAATATGTCTAAACACTACTACACTCTTATTCAATATTTTGAAACATATTCTGCAAATTTTCTTCAATTTTATTATGTTTTGTCTTTGTCCTTTAACAGTTAGATCTCAAAATAAAATTGGTTGTTATAGAGTAGAAACATTATAGTTGGGCTACATTATTGTTTGCTTTTGACTTTTTTTTGGTAGATTTCATAGTACCTTCTTGTACCATAAAGCTGGTCCTCAGAAGAAAAGTTTTTAGAAAATGATACTTACATCATTTAGAAAATGATGAAGTTACATTATAATCTCAAAACTTCAATAAATAATAAAAAAATATCATCACAAAATATTCATTAAAATGGCAACTTGGTGATCATTATTATGAAATCAAATGTTAACTCTAAGATTCACAGTTGTATTATAGCTGTATTATAGTATTAATGAGCCTTTCGCTCTCACACTTCTGGCCCCGTTTTCCTGACAACAGATGGGTAAGAAGAGTAACTTTTCAGTGTATTGGGCAGACACTCTTAACAACACAGCATTGCTCTAAAAGGGACAAAACCTGATACTGCTATTGATACCAAGTAAAATAAAATGAGTTGAGGAATCTGAAACAGTTCAGTACAGTTGATAAGTAAATATTTCTCTAATCTTCACTGAAATACCCTGATGACCCAAACCTCTCTCCCACATACTCACAACTTTAAAATACTTACGGATTTGAAATTCTTGCATAATTGAGTTCAAGAGGCTGCTTTATCTCTCAATGTGAAGCTCTGTATTGCCTCAGATTTAGATGACTATGCTATAATTAATGTTAAATAGATTTTTATGGCCTAGGATGGTGCCTTCCATGTAATTTTATTCCTGATATCATGGAGTGACTGAGTTCTAAATTCCTTTTTTGTACAAAAAATCAAGCTTCCCTAACACATTATTCTACTAAACATATTGTTCGTGTTAGTTTGACAATGTTTACCTGTTTCTTGAAGCTTATGTTGTGATGGCATATTGAGTTGTTAATGGAATCCAGTCTGACATGAAAAATCAAGATATTATGAAATCTCTTTTCTCTGTTGGACAACTGTAAAAACAGAAGAAACCAGACTATAACTCTGGCGATGAATTCTAGCATAAAGAGTGAAGCTATAAATAATAAGACAGTTCAGGCTCATTTTTAAAATCTTGTTTTTTCTAAAACTTTCTGAAGGTCACTCTTTTCTTTTATTTTTTTTCTTTGAAAAATCATTCACTACAAATAATTTCCTTTCACTAAACATCCCAAGTCCTCTTCCTGACACTGTGCATATAGAACTATTTATGCAGATGTATTGGGAAGAGTTTCTACATCACAACTGACGGAGGGAAATGCCAGGGAACTTTGGAACTAAGAGGCATAGTAAAGAGCGGTGGCCCTGGAGTTCACCGTATTGCAGGGAGCTGCCATTTTCTTCCACCTATCTGTTTTTCTATATACTGCTTGTTTTGTTAATAGGTTTTAGAAATTAGAACTTCTTGAGACCTAAGCTATTATATATTGCAGACCATAGAAAATAAGAAATAAAGAAAATGGTTCTTAAAATACATGTCATACATAGATCTGAAGCCATTAATATTTGAACTGTTGTACTTACTTTTAATGCAATCTGATATAAAATTTGTGATACTATTGTTTTAGAATGTATCACTGAAATATTTATGTTGTGATTATTCCCTAAATTACATCGTGTTCTATTACTTTTATTATTTCTAATTACTTGACAAGTGAAGAAACAATCACACAAACACATATTAAAATATTGTCATCAAATCCTTCAGCCATGTAGAGGTTTTATAAGAAGTTAAATTTTACCCTCAAATTGTAAAGAAAATCCCTCTAAACTTTTTAAAATTTGAAATTAAGGCACTACAAACCAGGATACTTACCCGTGGTTGGATCCTTAAAACTAAGTGTCCTTTGAAACTGAAAAGTCAGCAATGTGTTTGAAGTTTCAGACATTTTTGTCACCATTTCAAACATATTGTCGACCATATAAAAGGTTATGCTTTGCCCTGAGTCCATGCATATAGAATTCTGATTGATGTCAATGGGAGCCATGTGCAAAGTTTGCAGGCACTGTAGTTTGAAGCTTTATGGTGTTTTCAGAATATCTTTGAAGTCAAGTTTCTGTGGAAAAATACAAAGTTTAGAAAGTAGTTCTGCAGGGCTTATTCTTATCCACTGTGAACATGTTTAGATTGCCTATTTAAAATGCAGAGCTAAGCTTGGAATTCCATAAACGGAGCATGCATATGGAGTGAATGATTGCAAAGGGATTATTCCCATTGAGTTCAGTTGCTAGACTTGGGGACTATATTGTTAAGGTCTGTTGATCCTGGAAGTATGTTTTGTTTTTATACACCAGAGTTTCTGCTCTATGTTGAAAAGTATATATTGCTATTTACTTTATTTATTGCCAAAATATAATTGATTGTTGTCACAGATATTTTTTAAACTATCTCAACCAGTAAAGTGTTGAAGCACCTTTGACTTAACAAATCCATAATAATCTTTGACTTTTTGTTATGATTTTAGACTGTACACATTTGAAAGAACATTTATTAATTAAGATTTATTAATATGGTCAAAACCATATAATTTAAGAATGAGTTAAAGGAGGATGATGGAAACAATTTAGCTGAAATTAAAAACATAGTACTAAGTGTTTGAGTCACTGTTGAGTCTGAAATATTATTTGTGCTGAACTCTTTTGCATTATATCTCCCATTTCAAGATACAACTGTCATTTATCAAAATCTAAAATCTGAAATCCTGCATTCTAGAGAACTACAGGATACATTTTCTAGTATAATTAATTTGTGTTTAGATCTGCTTTTTTTGTGGAGTCTCTGTCACTTTGACACCTAGAGTAATTTGCACAATACAGGCTCAATACTCCTGACAGCACATCTAGCAATCACTTCTTGATCTATCTGCCTGAAACAGAAGAAAGTGCTGACACAGTGCCGAAGAACTCTGCTTCCTTTTGATGATGAAAAAGGCAGAGGTGATTCTTCAGCCAGGAAACAAACTTTCACTGTGCATGCTTCCGGTTTACTGGGATGCAATATTAAAATATCTGAAGAATAAAAATTGGAAAGAATACTAAAATGGAGATATGAAGGGAATATTTTATTTACCTTTCATAGTGACAATGGAGAATCATGTTTTCTCTCTTAATTTTTCTCAAAGCAGGTTACTCATAATTGGGTACATAATTTTTAATTTCATTTAACTCAATGAGTTTGTAACTTATCTAATGCTACAGGATCCACATTAATTTTCAGATTCCTCCACTCTTAATTTCTCCAAATCTCCAACAAAAACCCAAAGAAGCACATTTGGAGAGGACACTCCTCTACATTTATAAATAAATACACACACACACACACACACACACACACACACACACTTATATAACATATGTACATACACTGTACATGTGCTCATATATACACACACATACAAACTTACAGACATATTTAATCATACTTTCTCCTATTTCTGTCTGTCTGTCTATCTATCCATCTATCTATATATCTATCTATCATTATCTATCAATCTACCTAACTATTGTCTATATATATATAAATATATACCCATAAAACATATGTATAATTTGTATAGATATCTATAGGCATTGATATACATGTGTACATATATCAATGCCTATAGATGAATGTGTGAATCTCTTAGAGCTTGGATATGAATTATTCTAGGCACAAGAGAACAGGTCTTAGACACATTTACAAGTGATGAACTGGGTTGTGTCATTTGTTTTCACTTTTCCTAGCAGCCATGACTCAGACAGACCAACTGTTCTTTACTCTGTTAGAGAAGCTGAATTCAAAACTACATTTGGCAGCTGAAATTTCCTCTCAGGTTTGTAGCTCTTGGCTTTAGATATTTGTCAGAACAGTCATGAGCCAGAAAGGGAGAAAAAGAGACAGCTAACTTGAGATATCCACTAACAAATGGGGCAATGACTGAGCACAAGGAGTTACCGAGAAATTTCAAGTTTAACATATAGGCTTCAGAAATTCTTGTACTGGGAAAAGAAAAGCATTAATATAGTCATAGCTGCTATGTCTTCACATCATAGAAACCATTGCTTCTCAACAAGATCACTTCAAAGAAATGAGCACAGTAGATCAAACTTGAGCAAATATGAGTGGATAGTGAAGTTAGAGCAAAGGCATCTGGGCGTCTGTATGACTCTAGAAGAATCTTTATTCTTTAACATATGTGTAACATGAGGGGGTTGGCCCCACGTTGGATGAATGGTGTGGGAGAATTGTCTGTAATCTGTCAATCATATTTTAAATAAATGCTGATTGGCCAGGCAGGAAGTATAGGTGGGAAAACCAGACAGAAAGTAGAGATGATGCAATGAGAACAGGAGAATTCTGCAAAGCAGGAAGCTCCCTCCGTCATTTCCTGGCCAGACCACTGAAGAAGCAACCTGTGAACTGACAGCTGAAAAAGGTACCAAGGCATATGGCTAAAATAGATAGGAATAATGAGTTAATATAAGCTATAAGAGCAAAGAAGTAACATGAGCTAATGGGCCGATCAGTTTTATAATCTTATGGAGTCCTCTGTATGATTTTCTTTGGGGTAAGTCGGCCTCTCATGTTATACATATGCTTTCACTGACACAGTTTTTTGTCTGTAATAATGAACATCATAAAGATGATTACATACATGTGTACCAAGTTTTTTTTTTTCAGACTTAAATCAAACACATCCTATTCCGAATCTCTTCACATTTCCTGCTAATACCCATCATTTCTGCTGCAGGGGCTTCTTCTACTCCTTCAGCCAATAGCCTTTGAGATATCAGCCTACTGGGGTATTTCACTTTAAAAAGCAGCGGCTACCTGCCTCTCTCTCTCTCTCTTGCTTCAGACCCTGGTTCCAGCAACTAGACTCCTTTCCTTGCTGTTGTCTAGGACAGCATTCTGTAAGTTTTTTCCCCTCAAATAAATAACCATTTTATCAATAATAATTCCAAGCTGGTGTGGGATTGTTTCATGCGTTACCTTTAATTTCTTTATTTGTTCCCTCAAATGATTACACACACATACACGCACAGACACACATATGAAAATATATGTCTGAATAAAACCTAGATTTAACAACTTGAAACCAGAAACATTTTAATTTCTAAAGAATAATATCTGCTAATTTTCAGCTTTCTATGTGATAAAAATAATTTGATACTGTATTGAAAACTGCAAAAGTGTGCTCATTTGTTTCCTGGCCACCCAGATCCAAATAATTATACAGAAATTATATTAATTACAATTACAATACTGCTTGACCTATGTCTTAGGTGTATTTCTAGCTTGCTCTTACATCTTAAATTCACCCATTTCTATTAATCTATGTATTGCCATGAGCCTGTGTCCTACTGATAAAGTTCCATCCGGCATCTGTCTCCTTTGGCAGCCACATGGAGTCTCTGTGATTCCATCTACTCTCTGTCTGTGTTCTGATTTTCCACCTGGCTTTAGCTTTCTAAGTCATTGGGCCAAACAAATTTTTTCTTTAAACCAATAAAAGCAACACATATACAGAAGGACATCCCACATTGGTGTTTACCAAATAATGTATTTTTTTTTCTTTTTTGCCCATTCCTCCATTAGGAGATAATAGATTTTAACCATTCTTCCTCATCAAATATGTTATCTGGACATTTTCAGAAATACCTATAGATAGATTAAATGGGTTTTAGCAAGAAGGAAATAGAAGGAAATCTTGCCTTGTACTGTAAACCCAGCCAATTACATTGAACTGATAAAATAATAGATCTCATGGGATAACCTAGACTTACCCTTTACTAGCCAGTATAGTCTAATTATGTTGCAAATATTTAGACGTAAAATCACAGATAAGTACATTTATTATCACTCATAAAGAAAAAATTCCTTACGTTAGATTTTATTTCTTGGGCTATCTTGCCTTTCTTTCTTAAAGAACTGAAAATCAAGGTGGGGGGAGTATTCAGCTTTGCTGTGAATCATTTGCTTACAATGTGCACAAAGCCTTAACTCATTTCACAGCTCATCAAGGACACAAAGAGGAGAGGGTGCAGGTGCTCAGTGTTTCAAGGGGAGGATTAGTGTTCTCAGCTCAATAGGCACAAATGTATATAAATGTAGATGCTTTTCATTAAACTATGCATTCATTATGCAAAATTTGCTTTATTTAAATCCTACCAAGCCCTTTGGGATTTTTTCAGATTTTGGAGACAATTCTTGTGCTTTTAGCCTCTGTTCTCAGTTAATATCTCATGGAATAGAGAAAATGTGTCTTCTTTTCTTCTGTTTTGACAAGTATTAACTCAGTCAATATATTTTAGTTTTTTATAAAGCATTGCTATGTAAATTAAAAATAAACATTTGTCCATCTTTACTTTTATTGCATTCATTTCACCAATTTAAACAAACTAACTTAACCGGAGACTAACATTTGAAAATATTTCAATGAAAGTTAAAGCAATCATGCATGCATAAGAAAAGGTTTTTGTATTTGATAAATTTTTTCTCATGATATCTGAGCTCACATTTTAATTTTTAGCACATCAATGAATCTACTAACCTTTTAATGTCTTAGAGATCATCTAAGTAATAGTTACTTCAAGTAAAGTTCACCTGTATTTCTTCCCAGGACAATGTGGTAGTTTAAATAATTACACCCTTGCAAAATCTTTTAGAAATTTTCTCTATTATACTCAATTATGAAGTCACTTTAAGATAACATTTTTGAATGCATTGAACTACATCAGAGGTCATGAGAATTGTAGCAGGTGACAACTAGTGGTCTGGTGTCAAAGCATCAAGGAAGTGATTCTCTGATGCAGGTTAATCCTGTTCAGACAAGTTCTTCAAGACCATCTACTCTGGAAACTGTTGCTCACATTTTCTAAGGCAGCTTGGTGTCTCCCAAATACTTGCACTGTAGTGTGTAAAATCATGTGATACGTGTATTTAATCTCATGCTTGCATCTCAGTCTTTCTGGGCACATATATCTGTGTGTGGGCAGAAACTTGACTTTTCATTTATATGTATATTTTGATATATAGAAAATATACTAGGATATACTTTATATCTATTGTCCCATAAGGACTGTAGACCTTTAAAAGCCTATTTTGTTCCTTTTGCTGAGAATAATTGCACATAATCAGCTTACTTTTGCCTCGGACCAAGTTCAAGCTATACTAAACACATTTGAAAATTGGCCATAATTTTAAAACTTTACAGCTCTGTACAAGGTCAAAGTTTCAGATACCTAATCAAGGTTGCTACACAGAGCACCCTAAGAATAGCATGCCAATTCTTTACTTGCCAAGTATGACAAAAGACCTATATCTCAAAGTATGTCAGTTGGCACTGTCTCCTCCCTCTCTCTATCTTGGGTCTGGACAGTCTTACTCCTGGTACCTTGGGACCTCGTGTTGCATTGGTAAATGGTCCACCTTTTACCTAGGTTTACCCTAGGAATGTGCTTTGGACCAATGGGCAGTAACTCTTGGGAGTCTTTCATTATTTCAGGCCTCCTGAAAAAGGAGAGTTTTTAGACTAGAGGAGAAGAAGCTAGGAGGAACAGCACTTAGATGAGAGTGTCCATTCATCCTCAGATACTCTGAGTTCCTTTCACTTCTATAGCAACTTATTTGACCCCTGGAGAGGATGTTGGGGCTGGACTCCAGAGTCCCTCATTAGAACTTGATGAATAGAAAAAGAGTAATTTCACTTCCTTATAATCATATCTTGCTAATTTGTCTGAAAATTCTTTTTGACATAAGAATTATTTTAACTTTGTATTATAAATTGTAAAAACAAACAAGCACACACACCCGCACAAATAAAATAAATAATAGAATTTTTTTTAGATTTTTACTAATTACATGTATACTCACAAAATTTTATTTTAGATTAGTGACTTATTTTATTATTTTAGATTTAATTTTTGAATTTCAAATTTCTTTGGAGTACTAGATAAGCGAAAACATTACACACCTGCTTGATTTTATGTAGTATACTAGATGAAGGGCTCCAGGAGGACCCAGTATGATAAAGATGCAGGTAGCACTGCCTGTTCTCCACCCTTCCATTTCCTTTGCAAACCATAGATCTCATCACTAAAGCTGGCCACCAAGTTCTAGCCCCTTAGTTAAGCCAGACTCACTGCTAAGACTGATCACCAAGGTCCAGCTATAATAGCGTATAATATAATAGCTTTGGGGCTTTTTTTATATTTTTACTCATCACAAACAGAAGGATTTCTTCCTTATTAGCCTCCCCAGAGACAGGATTACATTTATCACCATACCTTGTTTTCCACATAGTTTTAATTGCTTTAGAGTAATTTAAGTGAAACAAAAGAAATTTCTGTATGCATGTATCATTATAACCATGGTGCAAAGCTATTTTTATAATAATGGAATTAATTTTCTGCATTTATCTTAAACTGCTACTTGCAATTACTTATGAAAAATTAAATCTGCCTGTTGTTCAAAAGATATTAAAACAAATAATTTACTTTGTAGATCACACTTGAATACCTAAATGTTTTCTCATTTATTTTAAAATTATATTATATAAAAATACGAGAAGATACAGATAAATAAAAATTAAAATTTCATGTTATTTTTTCATTAACAGCTGTTCCACACCTTCTAATAATTGCCTCTGACTAGTATTCCAAGTAAAAGAAATGCTTAATGGAAAAATTGCACAGAAGGTTTAATAATTGCCTAACGTGTATGTAAGCAATATACTATAACACTCAAGTTGCAGTCATGTTTCTATCATTTGTATGACTGGATCAGTGGACTAAAACCAGCTTGGAGCTCCTTCACTACATTCCAGAAAACATATTTTATCATTTTCCTCAGTCCACGAAAGCAGAGATGGACCATAGGGCAGTCAGCTCACCAAATTCTACATTGCCTGATAAGTTTTGAAAGCTGCTCTATGTGAAAAACATTATAGAGGCAGATCTTATAAATATTTTTGCTTTTCAATTTAAAGTCCATGAGGTTTAAGATTGCAGAGATGTACTTTCAACACAAAGACACCTACAGCATCAGGGGAAGATGACAGAAAAGAGGCAACCAATATGTAGAAGAAGAAGCTTGCTGTGTAGTCAGTTTCAAAAGAAAGCAGGGACAGAAGGACAGAGAACCATCTCACTGAACAGTGAAGTCTTGTTCATAGTCTCTTTCTACAAGAAGTTCCCAATGACGAAGGGAGGAGAGTGTTTATAGCCTTCATTGCAATGGCTAAATCTAATATATGTTGTTTTTCAGGTAAAAAGACTATTCAATATCATCCACCAACTTATGAATTGTAACTGGAGACAGTATATGATCACAAATATGATGTTCTGTCAGACTGAAAGACTGAAATCCCAGGGGCAATTCCAAAAAGAAAGATGAAAGGAGATGTTACCCTTCAGATTTTACTATTTGAAGCATTGCTTGGTAGCACTGATAGTTTCAAGCTCTCCCACTTTACTGTTTTGCTTGAAATATTTGAAAATGATACAGAAATATCTTTCCTGTATCAAGTCTCTGTATGTTGTTTTTTTTTGTTTTTCTAACACATAAAAAATAAAAAATCATTTTGCTTTAATAATTATACATTTTCATAATCATATTATTCTTTTTGTTCATTTGTTTGTTTGTTTTTAAAACAGGGTTTCTATAACTTTGGAGCATTTCCTGGAAGTCCCTTTGTAGACCAGGCTTGCCTTGATTTCACAGAGATCCACCTGTCTCTGCCTCCCAAGTGCTGGGATTAATGGCATGCACCACCACTGCATCATATTATTCTTGTCATGTTTAGAATAATTCAAAAGTCACAAAATATTAGCTATAGTTTCTCCTAGCAACTGTGTTTATTTTTCTGCATATGAATATTTATGCATAAATTGATACATATATGACATATATTTAACTAAATTTTCCTTACTGTCCTTCAAATATCTGACATGTTTTTTGTGATAACAAAGAAGACAATGACTGAAATGTATTAAATCAAGCACATGCAGTTAGCTGTATTCCTTTTTCTATTTCCACAAAAATTCTTCAAGACCAAAGAATTCATGGTCTTATCCAGTTCTGAACCTTGTATCTTAGTTGACTTACTGGTCAAATGTAGCCAAGGGTGAAACAGTGACTTCACAATTAACCAATAACTTTATGATTTAATAAGAAACTTGCTTTACAGAAGAATTTCATATCTAGTCCTCCTTTTATAATGGAAATAAAGGTTTTGGCAGTGATCTAATGCTGTTGTTGTTTAATTTTATTTTTCTGATAAAAAGCAAACTATCTTTTTTCATTTTACATACCAATCTCAGTTCCCACTCTCTCCCCTCCTCCCTTTCCCGTCACCTACCTCCCCTCTTCACCCTCCATTCACTCCTCAGAGAGGGGAAGTCACATTTCTTTGGAGAAGGCCCATGGCCCTCCCTCACAAATCTAGGCTGAGCAAGGCATCTATCCAAAGAGAGCAGGTCGCCAAAAAGTCCGTTTCCTTTAGTCAGATTGATGAATATCATAAATATCACCACAGAACCTTCATCCAGCAAGTGATGGAAACAGAGGCAGAGACCTATATAAGAGCACTGGACTGAGTTCCCAAAATCCAATTGAAGAGTGGAGGAGTGAGAAGATGAGCAAAGAGGTCAAGACCATGATGGGTACACCCATTGGAACAGTTTACCTGAGTGGACAGGAGCTCACCAACTCCAGCCAGAAGGGGAAGGAAACAGGATAGATTCAAACTAGTCCCTTTGAATATGGGACGGACAGTTGCAGGGCTGGGGCAAACTTAGGGGCCACTGTCAGTTTGTTTGTTTGTCGGTTTTTCTTCTAAATCGTCCAAATTTCTTTCTAAATATTTATGTTGAACCCGTATATTTGTGTTGTTCTCATCTTGTGTTAGAGAATCTTCTTTTTGCAGTGGACAGTGGTTAAGCCAGGGTCACATAACTGGTCAAAATGCTGAGTGTAATTAGTGCTCATATATTCGTGGCTCATTTACTTCAAATTCGCACTATGAAAACCTGAAAGTTCATTTTAGGATGAGGAGAGAGGAAGAATAAAAGAATCAACTGTTTGTGTGTGAAAACAATAAATGTGCAGTTATGGCCATGATATGGCTGTTACATGCAACACTTTCTACTACCTTTGTTTAATCAACAAATGATGTTCACAGGAAAAAGACACCCTAAATTCTACCATGGACTAGGGTCACAGACCTCTGAGATGTCATTCCTATCAGAGGAGCTATTATAGGCAATTGAAGGCAACTGAGAAAGAGAGGCTCATTTTCCTTTGGCTGACAGTAAGGTTACTCAGACCCAATTGGATGGCCAAATGTCCACGTGCATATAGGATGCAGTAATTTGACTCAAGGGGTTATTAATGACAAATCCAAAACCAAAATAAAAACTTGATTTTGGGAAAGTGATGGGGTGTAGGGTAATAGGAAAAGTTGTTTGGTGGCAGCAATGGAAAATATATACTTAAAATTGATTATATAACATATTAAGAATAAAATAAATCTACTAAAAGACTTGAGAAACTAGTTCTTTAAAAATGCAATGATCAAATAGTTAATGTGGTAAAGTAGTAACAAATGTTAAACTAAATTTAAATGATAGTAAAAATAATACTTCCTTTTTACTTAGTTTTTAAGATATAGTAATATAATTATTGCATAAGATACACACACACACACACACACACACACACATGATAGGATTACTGGGGGAAGAGGACCTTTTCAGGTCCTGGTGACCTGTGATTTAACTTATATGGCTCTACCTGACTCTGTTAAGGTGGTATCCTCTAAAAACTCTCTTTAATTTATTTATTAGTTTATTTATTTATTTATTTATTATTTTTTGAAAAGAAAACAAACTTTTTTCATTTTACATACCATTCCCAGTTCTTGCTCTCTTCCCTTCCCCTATTCCCTCCAACTAACTCCCCAGTCCATGCCCCATGTACTCCTCAGAGAGGGTAATGCACATTGCTTTGGGGAAGGCCCAAGGCCCTCCCTACTATATCTCGGCTGAGCAAGCTATCCATCCAAAGAGAGTGGGTTCCAAAAAAGCCAGTGCAAGCAGTAGGGATAAATCCTGTTTGCCACTCCTAGTGGTCCTGCAGTGTGCCCCAGCCATACAACTCTCACCCACATTCAGAGTGACTAGTTTGGTTCAATGCTTGTTCCTTGCCAGTCTGGCAGGTGTTGGTGAGCTCCCATTAGCTCAGGTAAACTGTTTCATTTGGTGTACTCATCATGGTATTGACCTCCTTGTTAAAAGTTAAAAGATAGCTATAATCTGAGAAATAAAGGAAACTCTAACACATAGGTCAGTACATGTATATTTACTATGTTATAATTAAAACCTTACTTTTCATTTAGACAGAAAAGTGGAGGTGATGTGGGATTCCCCTCTGTATTCTGTAATTACCATTGACTAATAAAGAAACTGTTTTGAGCCTGTAACAGGGCAGAATAGAGGTAGGTGGGGAAAACTAAACTGATTGCTGGGAGAAAGGACACAGAGACCGGAGAAGCCATGGAGCCACCAGAGGAGAAAGAAGCAAGATGCCAGCCATAACCTTGGCCATATGCCATGAGCCTAGTTGTAAAACATAAATTAATGGAAATGAATTAATTCTAGATGTAAGAGCGAGCTAACAATATGTTTAAGCTGTTGGTCAAACAATATTGCAAATGATATAGTTTCTGTGTGATTATTTCAGTTCCTAGCAGCTTTGAACAAACAAGAGGTCACTTACAATAAAGTGGTTGTGGGAACTAGTGAGTGGGATGGAGAGACACTAGACCAGGGGGACCAGGGAAACCAGGGGGACCAGGGGGGTGGAAAATAATTCCAAGTATAACTCAGCAATCCAAACTGGCAACTGTTTGAATAAAATGGTTCTTAACAAGTGGTATCCCCCTTTCTTTTATGTGAGACAGTGTTTTTCTGTGTATCCTGACTGTCTTGGAACTCTTTGTAGACCAGGTTGTACTGCATACTCAGATATATGCTACTATCCTCATCCTGATTGCTGGGATCAAAAGCGTGCTTCACCACGACCCCACAATTTGTACTCTATGTTTTGATAACTGTGTATCTCTAAGAGATTATGAAATCCACCATGGGATAAACCTGGGTATTTATTATCAATAATGGAAAATTCCTTTCTTTTGTTGCTACCTGCCTTTCTCTCCCACCCTCATTTGACAATGGTATATGTGCCAGCTTTTTGAATAGAAATTTTGATGCTACATTAACAGAAAGAAAGAAAAAAAATCTCTAAATTAACGAAACTCAAGTCCATTAGTATGAACATAATAATTTCTAAATAACTTTGTCCTTCCAAAACCTACCTCTCTTACCAGTTTCTCTCTCTCTCTCTCTCTCTCTCTCTCTCTCTCTCTCTCTCTCTCTTTCTCTTTTTTGACAGGGTTTTTCTGTAGCTTTAGAGCCTGACCTGGAACTAGCATTTGTAGACCAGTCTGGCCTCGAACTCACAAAGATCTGCCTGCTTCTGCCTCCTGAATGCTGGGATTAAAGGCATGCATTATCACAGCCCGGCTTCTCTTACCAATTTTTATGGCTTGATGTGTACTGTTCAACCCAGTGGTTAGAAAATAACGTTGTCTTTCTTATAAGTTAGCTGATGTTAAAACATCAGGGGAAATCATTTGATTGAGAAAGGAAGTTATAAATGTACTCATAATTTTAACAATTAAAAAGCTATGGTTTTATGTCATCGGAGAAAGAAATATTGACTAAAGATAGTTCTAAAGTAATTATGTCATTCTATGTATTTTCATAGCTTTCATAATTTCTATTACAGTGACAATAAATGTTATGAAAATAATAGTTGTGAAAAACATAAATTATAAAAGAAAAACAATGACAAGATTGGATTAGCACTATTTTCTGAGTACTATCTATCAACAGATAAATAGATAGCAAAAAGAAATGAACAGGTATCAGGGCCCACAGTTTTGAATCCATTCCATCTTGACTAAAGGTCAGACAGAGAGCTCATATCTATTCTTTCTCCCCATGGACAAATAAATGTTTGACCAATTGTGTGTCTACTGGATGCTTTACTCTTCAAAGGCCAGAAAACAGGATGTTTTGACTCAGGGCATGGTTACCAGCTTTTTAGAGATGTAAGAAGAATAATAAACTTGAAGTATTTTTGCATTTTGCTACAGTATTCATTAGAAGTTCTTCCAAATCCAATATATCTTCTGTTCCTTGTCTATTTCTTTCCTCAATCCACTTCTCATGAACTGACAGACAAGTCAGATAGACTGGGCAAACAGGCAGACAAGTAAGACTTATGCATGAAATCTTTTGGCTCAACTTGAAATAAGAGCCTGTAAAAGGCACTTTGCAAAACATTTAACTGTGAGAAAAGTTACATAATGTACATCCACAGTCTGAAAACTTGCTGTGAAATGTAACACGTTTTTAAAACATATGATAATTGTCAAAAGGGTTTTGCTTTAGTTACTTGTCATTTGCACTCATGTTTAAATACTACTGTCTGTGATTGTCTTGACAAAATATGCAATTTTATTTTTTTTTGAAACGGATTGACACAGTAAGCACATTTTATCATCATAATAATGATTATATTAATGCAGTGTACAGACTAATTCCATCCTAGTGTGTTAGATTTGAGGGAAAGACAGAGGGAATGCACATGGCACACATGGGGGTTTGTCACATCTCAAAGAAGATATTTCTCATTATTTTAAATCTGCTCTGTATTCAGCACAAAGCTATTTCAGTATATTTCCAATAAATTGATCCCAATAATTCTATTAAATCATGTAGAGGAGAATTTTTCATCTTCGTAAGTGTGTTTTAAATATACAAACATAATTTATTAATTGCAGTTGTCAGTGGTTTTGTGAATTTCTCAAGGCTCTGTGGTGCTTTTTTTCCTCACTGCTTCTAATACAGATGGATTTAGTTATCTAATCCTCTATATGTGCTCATTCTGGCAAGATCTCAGCATGCAAATTATCCTCAAAGAAGAGCATATCCTCAACATATTATTTTGTAAGCAGAGCCACAACTTAATGATAGACTTGTATCACCCTGCTAGGATAGCCTTTTGTTTGCCTATTGATATGGATTGTGGAGAATAAAACCCTTTCCAGTCAATAACTCAACAAGTCATAACGAACTTTGAATCACATTTTTATTCTACTTGTTATTATATTTTTCACAAAAATACTTGGAATAATGAATTTAATTTCTATGGCTTGGAGTGTCTCCAGAAGTGCTCAGCTGCCAACTCCTAGGTTTACGTTCCCATTTTAAAACATATCACCTGACAGAAAATCCTAAACTCTTCATACCTGAAGAACGTATCTTTGCAAATGAAAAGTTAACACCAATAGCCATCTTTATTTTGAAACTTTATCATTCTACTATCTTTTCTGCAACAAACTTTAAGCAGTCTCCCAGTCAGTAAATTTGTTGTTTAAACTTACCCTTTACCTCTTTGATTTTCATATGATTGTTTGTCACCTTGATAACTAACTGACTGCATTCACACAGTCCTTTAGCATAACAGAGATCTTCACTGAAATATGATAGAACAGTCTATAATACGCAATAGAGCAGAAAGTGGCCAATAAATAAAAATGCAGATACCTACCTTTCTCATATTCCACCTAATTATGTGCTTTGAAGCTTTTTATTTGCTGAATACTTAAGGTATTTTTTCCTTAGATTCAATAGAACACAAATAGTAAATGCTTCTCCTTGAGGAAGAGAGAGAGACAGTGAGAGACAGAGTGAGATAGAGAGAGATCAAGAGAACAAGCAACATTCAGAGAATCCGGCCAAATTCCGAGAATCTGGTTAGATCACCTCCTCGTTCAGTCCCAGTCCAACTGGCCTTGGTAAACTCTCATTAGATCCGTTCCCTTGTATCAGTGGGTGATAACATCCCTCGCAGTACTGATTTTGTTTTTCATGTTCTTCCTCCTTCTGCTCCTCATTTGGACCTCGGGGGGCACAGTCCGATGCTCCAATGTGGGTCTCCGACTGTATCGCAGTCCTTCGCCAGATGAATGTGGCTGGCCCGAAGTCTTTCTGAAAAGCCATTGACTATGATACTGGGACCTGTTTCCTCTACATATACTGGATTTTGGGGATCCAGTTTGTTTGGACACTCACCTTCCTGGACCTGGAGGGAGGGGGGAGGAACTGGAACTTCCCACAGGGCAGGAAACCCTGACTCCCCTAAGGGACAAAGAGGGAGGAGGAGAGGGAGGGGGGGGAGTGGGAGGGTGTTGGGAAGAGGGGCCGAAATGGAAACTTTTATAATTTAATAAAATTTACTTTAAAAAAAAAAAAAAGAGAACAAGCAAGCAAACAAACAAAAAGTGGGGCAGCAAAAATTCTGCAAGGAATACAAAACTAGAAGTGATCTGAATACACAAGTAATTTTTTAAACTAAGAGACCTCGAGAATGTTTTTTCTGGGCAATATAAGGCTAGACCTCCAGTGAGTCATTCTAGTTTGAGCACATTCGTTAGTGTTTGTGTTGCAGGGATTCAGCCCTTTCAATATATTTTGCTTTACTGTTCCCATCTCCCTCCTATCCCCCCATCAATGATTCAGCTACTCAATAATACAACCCTGTATATTATCCTTCAATGAACAAAAGGGTAGCAGAGATATAGTTGTAATAAGTTGCAGAAGTAAAAAACATTTTATGAAAAGAATAGTTATAAACCCATGATCTCATAATGAATTTCAGTGTTGCAAACAATGTATCTGTAAAAAAATATTCAAATCTTTAACAGATACATTTAACTGAAGGACTTATTCCAATACAGATTAATATGTTAATATGCTGTAAATAAATGAAATACTTATACCTCTGCTGCATCTTCACTTTGTTATGTTTATGTGTCTTTTAAATACATACATGATGAGTGTGCAGAAAAGAAAACATAGTTAACACAGCTTTAGTGGTTTATACTAATCAGGTGATTGAGAATATTGAAAACCTGCTTTGATAGTTATATAATAACCTCAAAAAATACAAAATATGACAGTATACTGGAAATTTCCCATATGATCTGCAAATGACAGATATGTCCCTTTTGGCTCCTTGTGGTCACCTACTTGAATCTGTTTTTCCCTCTAATTTCATCAAGTCAATGAGACCTGAAGCTTTAGTAGGAATATCTTTTATGGGCGGTTTTTCCTTGGTCTTGGGACAAAAAAAAAAAAAAAAAAAAAAAAAAAGACTGTGTGTTTTATCTACTATCTTTCTTCTTTGTTTGATTCGCTGTGGAGATAAGTTTTCTGTAAGTGAGGATTTTTCTATACACAGGTATTTCTCATATTCATTGAATGTTGGGACTAATTGAGTCCTGGCCTTCAGCTGCTCTTCCCTGTCTAGAACCTTCTAATGGAAGCTACTAAAAGCTGTGCTTTGCCTAGAGGATGAGAGGATGGAATTTTCACCTGTTGGTCATTGACTGCAGGGTATTTAAGCCTCCAAGGTGCTACTAAAGAGGGTTTTTTTTGATACCAGTGTTGGAAGGTCTTTGTGTCGGTCTGTCTCTGCGTGTGTATTCTCAACCTCCAGTCCCTTGCCCGAAGCTCACGAACTGGGTTCTAGCGCATAGAGCACAGACCAGGGGCTCGGTGCGCGGCAATTGAAAGAGTTTTTTTTTCTTATGTTTCTGATCACAGGATGTGCAATAGAGTTTGTTGTACGTCACTTGGAATATTAAATGTTATCTCTTTTGGTCTCACTGCTTCTTGCTTACTTGGCTTTGAACAGCACATTGTTTATTCTTTTCTCAAATTTGTCACTTCATTTCCTTGATCTATATTTTTTTATTGAACCTGACTGGGGAATCTCTATGACTTTAGTTTAAATACCACAGGAACTTTAATTTCAGTAAAATAGGCATAATTTGGAGGATAGAGCTGCTCAATTAAGCTGGACATATAAACATACGAGAAAATATTACTTACATAAACTATTTTTGTAGTGATGCTTAAACATTATTAAAAATTTCATTTATATGTAAAAAATATATGAATGCACATGGAAGGATTCTAGTGTATTCGACACACTGGAAAATGTGAATCGCCAGGAAAATATTTAATGAAAACACTTCCTGTGCCCTTGCTGTTTATTTATTAAGGGTACATAAATTAATTATGTGCTTCATTAAGGTTTAGGTATTACTGGCGTAATATCAAAGGATATTTTAAAATTAGATTTCAGATGAGGCTAAGGAGAATGAAGAAAATAAAATATTAATGATCAAGTAAGAATCAAAATCTGAAAATGCTATTTGTATCAGAAAAAATATAACCCAGAATAGGTGTGATTTATTAGAAGACTAATATAAACCAGAATGAAGACTGCATTGAGTAAACCTGAAAGTAACAAGAAAATCAGTGGGTGCATAGCAAAATTCGAAAGGGGTGATTCATATGATTCATACTCTAATTCTGAGATAATATGAAAATGCATTGGAGTAGTTTTAGAAAAAACTAGCCAAGTTATGAACATCTACATTTTTATAGTTAACAGTATGGGAACACATATATTTTTATGTTACAAACTCCATCCCTACTTTGTATCTTTCTCTTCTGTTTGTTTTGTCCTTTCAGAGCTTGTGTCATTTCATTTTAGCCTATTCTATTTTATTATTCTTCTTCATGTGCCTCTTTGTTTTTTAAGAGACACAAAGTTATGGATTTGGACAGGGGAGGAGGTGGATAGAATCTGGAGGAAGTTGGGGGGAGGGAAAACATAATCAGAACATAATGTATGAAAAAATCCCTTTCAATAAAAGAAAAATGAATAATAGCAGGTAATGAAATATATCTGTACTTGGAAGGTCTTGGAGTAAATTATATTCATTTGTTTCTTTTTATTTTTATTTAAACTAAATATAATGATTAGAATGACTTATTGAGACACACTCTATGTTTGATGGTGCGCAGAAGGTTCCTACGAGTGTCTCAATTCTGGATTTCATCTTGATGTGTTGGCATGCTTCGATGTCTTTTCTGAGTCATGCGTATTTAGATGTGAATGCTAAAACATTGAACAGAGAGAAAGAAAGAAAGAAAGAAAGAAAGAAAGAAAGAAAGAAAGAAAGAAAGAAAAGTATTTGTACTCAAATTTGGAAAGCTGGCATAGGGAGATGATTTACCATGTCAAGAAGCTTGCCAGAAAGTGAAATAACTGGAAAGTTAATGATAGACGGAATAATTGACTTCCAAAAGTTGATCTCAGTCCTTCACATGGAAGCTGTGGCAAGCGTGATACATACAAAAGGGATGTGTATTTGTAAATAATAATTTGCCTGGCAGTGGTGGAGCACACTTTAATCCCAGCACTTGAAAGCAGAGGCAGGCGGATCTCCGTGACTGTGAAGCTAGTACAATGTGACAAGTGAGTTCAAGAAGAACCTGGACTGTTACAGAGAAATCCTACATGGAATAACGAACAAACAAAAAATAAATCAAACAAACAAACAAAAAAGCACAACATGGAGGACCTTGGGTAGTTTGGACCATGTCATTTTTGTTCAATGCCAAATTTTATACTCAAGTACCTGATGATCTGAATATTGACATTTAAACTATTCTATATTTCCAATTCCTAAGTATTTTGAAGACAATTAATTAGAAATGTAAATATATTCATAAAATTTCTATGAAGAGAACACATGATAATAATAAAATTATCTCAAGTGTACATGATGTAAGTAAGCACAACATCTATACAACTGTGTACCACTGAATGTGAGGAAAATCTCCTGTGACGGCTACAAGAAAAACCTGGAAATCCACAGATGTGAACAAATGAAACTATAACAATGATATTTTACAGAACAAAACTGTTAGAATAGGAAAAAATATTAAGAATTGTTAGTCAGGCAGTGGTGGTGGCTCACACCTTTAATCCCAGCATTTGTAATGCAGAATCAAGAGAACCTTTATGAATTCAAGGCCAGCCTGTTCTACAGAGCAAATTCCAGCAAGTCAAGGCAACAAAAAGAAACCATCTCAGAAAAAAAAGGAAAAAAATAATTCAATAATAACCTATTGCCAAATTTGCCTAAGTTCATTTCAAGTATGTCTTTGAGTTACCTTAAATTTATCAAGCAAAATAAAGAGTGAACTATGTAAGCTACAACTAATTTCTTTCTCACAAACATCTTTATTGAATATTACCTTTAAGACACTGAACTTATACACACAAGAAAAGACTATAGATAATAAAAACTCTGTCAGAAATCTCATTGCTAAATTTCACCCAGGGACGACTTAATTATGAGAATTCAATGTAATGATTGCTAAAAATAAAACAATCAATAGAGGGCTCTCTGGAATATTCATATGTGTAAAAAATAAATTTCATTTTTAAGGACAGGCTCATAATTTGTTTGGCATAATGTAAAATGGAAATCTAGGAGATCCAACTCAAATATCAGGTAAAACTTCTCTTTGAGGTACTAACAGTCATTAATCTTTCTAATACAGCCATTATGCTTTTTTATTCTACTTAATGATAATCAAATTAAATAAAGTGTTGTTTACTTTAAGTTTTTTAATTAAATAAGAACATAATTAATTAAGGTTTCAATAAATAACCCTATAAACTGTTGTAATGAGTCACACCATTTATCTTTGTGCAATAATGCCAGCTTTCCACAAACAGAAGCACAGCTTAACAACAGTTTATCAAGATACCACCATAGTAGTTCCTTGATGAGGTCTGCCACTTGGCTTTGAGGAGAGCTGAAATCTTCTTGTATTTTTATAAGCTGGAGAGGAAGACACAAGACAGGGAAAGGAAAAAAGTGACAGACATCTTTCCCTCCTCATGGGACCAGAGAACATCAAAATAAAGGTTTTTCCTGAGGACTTTTCTGAATCAAACATACATACAAAAGATCATTTCCCCATATATAGTAACACAAGAAACTAAAGCTTTTTTTTTTGGCAGGATACCAGTCATTCGCAAGACACTAGTGTGAGAATATTCAACTGTCAAAAAATAAAACAGTCAAATGACACAATTCAACACATAGCTACTATATACATATGTTCTTACTACAACAGTGAAAGGGATGTGTAAATATGCAAATACTTTTCATTCCCATTTTTAGTATGCACATATTTCACCAACACTATCTTTGACTTACAAATAATCTAGAACTGAAGACAAATGGACCTGTCGTTTGCTCTGTTCTTCTTCTTAGTTGTATGTTAATTAACACTTTAATGTAAAGGACAGGGACACGGGGGAAAAGATGGGAGGGAAAGAGAAAGGGAGGGAGGGGAAAGAAGAGAGAGACAGAGAGAGATGAGACAGAGATGAGGCAGATCGTGAATTTAAAATGGGGTGTTATATAGGAGGGTTAGGAGGAAAGAAAGGAAGCAAGAAATGCAATTCAATTATAAGTTCAAAAATAGCAAACTGTGAAATGACTTTTTAACAGAATACATGGAATTAGAATATGTATATCTACATTGTTTTCCTACCATAGTAAGGGAGCTCCAGTGTCTGATTATTTGTCTTAATCCTTTAAAAATTTTATATAGAGAGAACAATATAAATAATATATATATATATATGAGTCTTGATAGATTTTAGGTAGAGAAATAGATAGATCAAATATCTCTTCCCAGTGATAAAAAGTCTTCCAAAAAAATTGTTGCATATTTGTTTTTGTATCTTCTCACTATTTAAAAACAGTCTACTGAATAAAGGGACAAAATAATAAATTCATTTTGCTGTGTATTAGGTATTTATATGTTGAAAAGAATCATTTTACATTGAGATGTCATGAAATTTGATAATTTTAGATGACCTTCC
The DNA here is from genome assembly GCF_982192425.1 of Myodes glareolus. NCBI lineage: Eukaryota > Metazoa > Chordata > Mammalia > Rodentia > Cricetidae > Myodes > Myodes glareolus. Next base: position 18,139,247 of record NC_142027.1, on the reverse strand, counting down.
TGTCATTTAATAAACAGTGATTGGGAAGTGGCAAAGCTTATCTCTGTAGCTAAAGGTTTTCTGTGTTGAGCAAGAGTGACATTCCTCATAAGAAAGACTGGAGAAGTGTTATATCATTTCAATCGTGGGTTCACTGATAGATTTTAAAAACAAACTGTTAAGATTTATGAAGCCTAAAAGCCTAAAAATGTATTAAGATTAGTAAGTACTTCTTAATTAAAGGATTTAAACAGTGTTTGCTTATGATTATAACATTTAAACACATGGGGAAAAGATATGAAGGAGATTAAGTAAATAATTTTATTTACATTAAATTTTAATAAAAATGTGCATAAATGGAAAAGTGTGTGACAATATTTTCATAAAATACACATTTCAGAAAGGATGTCCTGAAATTAGATAACACATCAGATAGCAGAGAGTACATCACAGCTCAATCAGAAATGTGATTGTCAAATTCTCAAATTTCATGTCAATTTTTCAAGTAATAGATTATGTCAATTTTGATATTCTAAAATCATCAAAGTATCTGTTATCAAATTTTAGCAATAAAAAAGATAATCAAATACTTTATCAAACATATACAAGTGTTCAGTAGTCAAAGCTTTACATTAGTAAAGACTGCATAACTAATTCTGGTTTGTTTTCTTTCAATTTTCTGTTATATGTGTATCCTCTAAGCATGCTTATTTTCAGAATCCTGTTTTTAAAATGAAGGATCACATTTGAGATGATACTTTAGAAATATTCGTTATGAGGAGAAACCATCTTTAAAAAAATACATCATATTCGATTAATTATATGGTATCCTTTCATGAACTTAATTCATATCTTTATTCTTATGCCTTGTATAAGAATAGCTTTGGTATTTTGTTTACAGTGCTAATGCAGGGCAGCTTCTAGTACAAATTCTATGAGTCATTCAAAGGTCATGAAAATTCTTGGTGACAAATATGTTGACCTGTAAATGGTGAGTGTGCCTAAAATGTAAACTTCCCCTCTCAGTTATACAATCTACAAATGACTCTCTCTGTTCAGTCTTTCGTATTTCTTTATATACTTAACAAGAATTTAATGAACTGATAAAGCAAACAATTTGATTGAAGGCATATCTTAAGAAAATGCTACATGACATCTAGATATGCTTATGGTACAGTTGCAATAACACTTATTCTTCTGGATCTTAGAGGTCTTGTGGGTTAGGAGCCAGTGTCATACACACTCAGCAAGTGCACTGCTATGGAATTTATCAGCAGCATTCTTTCAAGACAATGCTCTGAATAATAACCAAAATGGGACTATGTGACAGAAGTTTCTGGGTTTCAGTTTGTGGGTAAGAGGTCAAATTCAATAATTAATTAAGAAATGGAAGCTAAAGTACCAATGATTAATTACTTTTGTAGACTTAAAGCACTCTAAGGTAGCTTAATTTATTTTGCCTTGATTAATTTACTGAAAATGAGAATTCTATTCACAAGTAGAGTAAAACAGCAAGAAGAGATGTAGGATTGGAAAACAATAATAAAAATGAATAGAGAATGAAAGCATCAAACACAATTTATATATTCATTTATGTAGAAAATTTTACTATTCTGATGACTAAGTGGACAAGAACTTGAGTAGTTTGAATAAAATTGAGTGCCATGCTGCATTGAGAGTGAGGCTGATATTACAAAGCATATGTGGGTTTAAATGACTGAAATAATGTTTCGCTGAGGTTTGAGTGATGTCTTGGGCAGTGTAAAATAAGACAAGAATGTAACTAAATATATAAAACATGTCAATATTTTATACTTTTTATCAACTTCTGAAAGGAATGAGCATAGAAAGCCAACCCAATAATGTCTATGAAAGTCGAGGTGTTCCTTTATGATGATATGGAATAATACTTTTTAATTGGTTCTAGACCTCCCAAAGCCATATATGAGTGTTTATCTAGCGTTCAATGTCTGGAAAAAGCAATGAGAGTTTATGAATGCTGTGTTTGTTAAACAGTAAAAATATGTTATATAAAGACTATGCATGGACACACACATATTTAAAAGTGGAAATATTTTGGGGAGCCTGCATTTCTTTCTTTATTATTTATTCATTTTACATTCCAACCACAGTTATCCCTCAGACCCCTCCTCCCACTCTCCCTGCCCTGCCCTGCCCCCCCCCCCAGCTCATACCCCTATCCCCTCTTCCCAAAGGGTAAGGCCTCCCATGGGGAGTCAACAACAAAGTTTGGCACATTAAGTTGAGCAGGACCAAGTCTTGGCCCACTGTATCAAGACTCAGTGACGCATACCACCATAGGTAATAGGCTCCAGAGGCTAGGTCATGCACTAGCGATAGAACCTGGTCATGCTGACCAGAGGCCTCTCAAACAGACCAAGCTACACACTGACACTCACATGCAGAGGTCCTTGTTCTGTCCCGTGCTGGCCCACAACTGGCAGCCGTGAGTTCGCACAAGCTTGGTTCTGCTGTCTTTACAGATTTCCCCACCATGATTTTAAATCCCCTTACTCATATAATCCCTTCTCCCTCTCTTCGACTGGATTCCCGCAGCTTGTCTTGTTGATTAGTCATGGATCTCTGTATCTGGTTCCATCAGGATAGGGGTGGAGAGATGGCTGCTCTTCCACATGTCCTGAGTTAAATTTTCAGCAACCACATGGTGGCTCACAACCATCTATAATGAGATCTGGTGCCCTCTTCTGCTTTACAGGAGCACATGCAAGCAGAACACTGTACATAATAAATAAATGCTTCTTTTTTTTTTTAAAGGAGACTGCACATTTAAAAAAAATGTTTAAAATTGTATGGGAGTCTGTATTTCAATCTCTCCTCCTTTCAGATTGCAATATTCCATAACACTTTTTTTATAATGTGTTTCTTATTTTCTCTCATTATTTATGTTCTATTCTTAATCTCTTTTGCCTAGCTCTCCTTTAATTTCTTCATCTAAAGCCTTCTTCATGTCTTTTTATTTTGATTCATTTAGATGCAGGGCTGGTTCAACATATGCAAATCTATCAATGTAATCCATCATATAAATAAACTGAAAGAAAAAAAACATATGATCATTTCATTGGATGCTGAAAAAGCATTTGACAAAATTCAACACCCCTTTATGATAAAGGTGTTGGAGAGATTGGGGATAAAAGGATCCTACCTAAATATAATAAAAGTTATTTACAGCAAGCCGACAGCTAACATCAAATTGAATGGTTCACATCAAACTTAAGATCTAAGGAATTGGTTTTCGCATACCAGTAAATCTTCAAAAGGAAAAATTACTTCTTGAAGTAATTATTTCATTCATTTTAATTTTGTACAGTTAACTCAGTAAGCAGACAGGATTTATTAAATTATTAGTGTCCACATAGGCATTAAAATTTTGTCATCATTCTCTTGTATTCTCATAGAAGTAAATTCGTAGAGTAATAATGAAAAGGAAACATCAGAATGAGAGTATTATTTTTAAATACTTACAAATTGTAAGACAGTTAATTGATACCAATTTTATATAAATGCCACAAAACAGTTCATCAACTTTCATTTCCTTCAACTATGTAGTATTTACTATGAAATAACTGCAAAGATAATCAGGTTCGAATGACTAATAAAAAAGTTTTCTTATGTATTTTTTTCATGAAAATTACCTCTCTAATGAAAGTTTAGTATTTTCTGGTTTATACCCTAGAAGTTTTTATATCTTTTTGATCAATTTCTATGGTCAACAGACAAACACCACTGTGCTATTATCAAATAGCATAAATGAGAATCATGGGAAAGACTCTTATCTTGAAAGAGTCATGGAATAAGAACAGGAGCACACAAGGAAGGGCTATACTCTTTATCATTTTCACTACAGGGCTGCTCAATATAGTCTTCAATATTTACTTAATTACAACTTATCCTATTATACATATCTTCCTTGAAATTAAATCATGTAGATCGTACTAAAATTTTTAAACAAGCCTTGCAATACATAAGATTATGTCTGTAGTATCAAAATTATTTCTCATGTATATCACTGATGCCAAGGAATGAATTTCACTAGATTTCTCCTGAATTGCTTTTAAATGTAGTAGCTTTTAATTAATTCCCTTTTTACTCGTATTTTTTCTACTTTAAAATTCCCATTTACTATAAATAATTTGTTGCAGGCCATCAACTTTTATGCTTTTGCTTGTTTAAAAGTTTAAATAAATATAATTATTGAATGCTTTCCCCAGAATTTGTAGAATTTGTGGATGTTTTCTAATTTCCATGATTTTTTTCTATATACATTAAATTGATAAAAACTTTTTCAGGACATAAGTGATATCTTCTCTTGTCCTTCAATAGAATTTTTATGTAACATGCTATTCTCAGAAAGAAAGAATAACATCATCATTAATTAATGTGCACATGTGCTATTACTGTTTGGGAACGAATAAATTGTGAAAATGTGTTTCAATTAAACATGTAAATATATGAACATATTCAATATTTTACATATATAAAATAAAATTAGAGAGAAGAAATATGGAAATATTTTGACTAGTACATGTTTCTAATACCCATAACTAATTCACATTCATTTGTAGAGTATAAAATTTGACACGGGGATTTCAGATTTAATAAAACCAATAGCTATGAAATTATCTTTGTTTTGTACAATCTTAAATTTATCTACACATATCAAAACCCATAAGTCTGAAAGGGAAACAACACAGGAATGAAATAAAATCTGTCCGGAATTCTGAACACATAGAAACAGATCAAAATTTTGACTAATTCAGTATTTAGAAAATATCAGATATTTTGGTTTCCAAAAGTATAACCATATTTCATTTTATATTTGTATTCCATCACAATTTTATTCTACCAAGATTTCTGATGTTAAATCCATTTTCATACAGCTTCTTCCATACCATTTTCATTTTCTTCTCTGTTCAGCTAAGATTTGCACATATGCTTTCAAGGTTCCCATTCTTTGTACACACTACAACATCTCAAATATATATCTCCACTAATTTTGATTCATTTTTAATTTTATTTTTATTTTATTGAGAAGAGATGCTCTTCTCATACAGTATGTGCTGGCTATAAATTCCTCTTCCTCTACTCCTCCTCATTTCTTCCCACCTCCCCTCCCCTACAGGTCTAGTCCCTTTCTAACTCTCATTAGAAAAGAACAGGCTTCAAAGATAACAATCAAACATGATAAAATATGATATAATAAGATTAAACAGAAACTATCCAGTGTCCATTGACTGAAAATTAAGAAAGAAAATAGTTACATATGCTAAATTGAATACTGCCACACTCTAAATGAAATCCTACTATTTCCAGCAGTGAGATAGAACTGATGATATTTCTGTTAATTGCAATGAACAAACACAGAAATAGAAGTATTACATGATATTATAGAGGCTAAAATAAACAGAAGATCTTTTGGATGTTTTAATGACCATAGTTTTTAGCAGAACCTGGGAAGATTGACAATGATTGATATAGTTTTGAATAAAACAACTTTGTTACATAAAAGTAAGATCTTTTGATGTTAGCTTGCACTGAATACTAGTTTTAAATAACCAATTATTGTACATTTCAAAAAGCTAGAATCAAGTATTTTGTGAGTGAGATCATGAATGTTTGAGGATACACACATTTAATATTATTTTATGAATATAAATATATATGAATATAAATATTTTTATGAGTTAGTTGTGGTGGTATATACCTTTAATCCCAGCACATAGGAGGAGAGTTATTATATCATTGAATTCCATCTAGCCTAAAAAAATTGGGAAGTTGGCAGGTGTCCAAGGGGATTTCCTCAACCAGGTTCATGGGCAGCAGAGGAGAGGGTGCCTGAACTGGACTTCTCCCATAGACAAACTGATGAATATCTTGCATATCACCATATAACCTTCATTTGGCGAGGGATGGAGATAATGCCCACACTGGAGCATTGGACTGAGCTCCCAAAGCCCAGATGAAGAGCAGAAGGAGGGAGAATATAAGAAAGGAAGGCAGGACCGCGAAGGGTGCGTCCACCCACGGAGACTGTGGAACTGATCTAATGGGAGCTCACCAAGGCCAGCTGGACTAGGTCTGAATGAGCATGTGATCAAACCGGACTCTCTGAATGTGGCTGACAATGAGGGCAGACTGAGAAGCCAATAATAATGACACTAGATTTTGATTCTACTGCATGTACTGGCTTTTGGGGAGCCTAGTCTGTTTGGATGCACACCTTCCTAGGATGGAGCGGGAGGGCTTGGACTTCTCACAAGGCAGGGCACCCTGACTTCTCTTAGGACTGGAAAGCAAGGGGGAGGGGGAGTGAAGGGAGAGGGAGGGAAATGGGAAGATGGGAGGAGGAGGAAATTATAAATAAATAGATAAATAAATAAATTTTTAAAAATGGGAAGTTGGGGAAGGAGTGGGAACAAGAATAGCTATGTAAAATGAGAAAAGATTGTATTAAAAACTCTTAATTAAAAAAGAAAATTAAAGAAAGATTTATTGTCATTTTTTTATCCAACGAACCAATCGAGTTTCTTCTGAATTGTTTTCTTTTTTTAATATAAATATTGATTAAATAGTAATAAAGCATTCAAAATGCTTCATCAGCATTTACGTAAAAGAGTTAAGAATTCATTAACGATCACATTAGGGTCTAGTGTTATTTAATGATGAGTCATCCACTTTTCACTTGCAAAAGCAGAGGTTAACAAGAAAGAAAAAAAATATTTTAGAGACCAAATAAGTACTCCATAAGAGTTTTGAGACTTAAAAATAGTTTACTGGATATAAAAGAGTGATAGGGAAAAGGTAAATCACTAACCTCAGCAGATCACTGATTTGTAGGAATGATTATACATTATAATCATTTAATGATTAATCTTTAAGTACTGATTTATATTTATAAAGATTTAGTTGGTGTGAATCAAACTTTACACAGTTTTATTTATTCTCTTTACTTTGAGTGAAATGAAATGGTTAAGGTCTGAATATTGCCTTACATTTAATTTAGTATGCATTATCAGTCAACACTACTTTTCCTTCATTTGTAAACTTCATGTGCTACCAGAATGCAAAGCAATCCCCACAGGAAAAAATGAATTGGAGGTATTTTGAATAAATCTAATGTTTATTGTGGTATCTCTAGTTCCTTTTGCCCCATGGTCTCCTAGTTATTGTGTTTATAAGAAAAACAAATTCACAATCAAGAAAATGTACAAAAAATGTATTTTGTCATACTGAAATAACTTCCAATATAAAAAATTATATAAGTCAAATGAAGAATAAGCTTCATAAAGAGGCTCAGATGGAGTCTGATTTACTCTGATGAATTTTTAATACCTTGTTATGATGCATACAAGGAAGGCAGGGGCTTTCTGCAGAAACTGATAAAGCTATAGGACACAAGGTAAACACCAAGTCTTTTGCCATGAAGGATAATTGGTTTCTGAATCTTCACCTTGCTGTTTTCTGATGCTGTATCAGAATCCAAGATGGGTGAAGACAGAAATACAGAAGGCCGTAATGAAAAATCGTTCTGTGTGTTGGAAAATTTTAGTTTCATATTGTTGGCTGATTCTGTACTGAACTCCTCATTCACAAGCTATATTTAAGAAAAAACAACTCTTAATAAGTCAGTGGTTGAAATAAGCCTAGAAGAAACTGATGTCCTGAGAGGAAGCAAATTAAAATGTAGACAAAGGCAAACGATGCTTGTCTGCTGGAAGAGAAAATACTATGAACATACAGGAGTAAAGTGGCTTCATGTGATAAGCGAAGGGAATAGATGAAGTCAGGTCTAATGACAAAAAGATATTGGTCACTCTCCTGTGTGGGAAATACCCAAATGCTTTTTGATGTTTCTGTTATTTTCTCAGGACTTACTTTCCTTTTCTCCTGATGTTATTAAACTTTTTCTCTTTTCATTTGCCTAAATAGTACTTTATGATTTTTACTATGGGTATTATATCTGCATTTTTGTAATTTTTCTGGAGATTTAATATTTAGCACTAACTACAGAATGCAGAAAACATTTTAAACTAAGGTTCCCATATGTAGCTTAGCTTAGTATGTAACTGACAGAAATCCTAAATATATTCAGTGTCAAATTAATTAAAAGTTGAAATAAACTCTACTTGACTATCATTTGACAAGTACATGATAATATTTTAGATACAGAGAATGTAATTAAGTACTATGATCAATGGTACTTAATATATGAAGGGGGCAATGTTTCTTCAACTTCTGTCATTGTCTTTAATTTGAATAAGTTCAATTTGAATTTTTAGTGAGCCTGGATTATTTCTGATATCTTGAAAGCATTACTTGAGTATTTATCTATATTAATATAACAAGTCAACTAAATTAAGTGTAAATGACATTGTTTGGTAAGTTTTGAACTGGCATTGTCCTTCTTAAAGTGTAGTAGGGCGTTATTGATGTAGTCTAATCATACCATTAGAAAGCAGAAAGCATCAGACACAAATGGTCAACTAATGAAACAATTATAATTGATAGCATGTTTTCAAAATATTTTAAGGGAAATTCTAATATTAAGGCAAGATTTCATAAGAATTAAAAATATCTGTAAGAGATAATGTTCCTGTATTGAAGGAAAAATTGAAATAAAATTTATTGTATCCAGTGAAGGTCTATAGTCATAACTTAGTAGCTGACAAGGAAAATTTTATATTTCCTCTAAAACTTATCATTGATCAGTTATATGGTCTAGTTGGAAATGTTCCCTTGTGAGGAAATGCAGAACTAAGCAACATTTCTTTACTATTGAATCATAAATGAGTATTTTAAGATATATTACTATTTCAAAGCATCTTTTCTTAGAACCCTACCATGACACTGCACTATAAATTTCATTGGTATTTTAAACATCTGAACATGTAGTCTATACTACTTCACGGATACTTTTTCTTTAGAATTAGGACAGTGTTATGGTATCAACTGAAAATTTTAATGTAATGTCTAAATTTTAGGCTTTTCAAGTAACAAACGTTAATATGATGAAAGAATAGGAACAGTATAAATATTTTTGACTAATTTAATAATATTGTAACATTATAGATAATGATTTCAGTAACATGAATAATAGTTTACAAAATTGAAAGAGGAGTGTCCACTTGTTTGTCCCAGCCACACAGAACCAAAATAATCACATAGAAACTGTATTAATTAAAATGGCTGCTTGGCCCTTTAGCACTAGCTTTATATTGGCTAATTTCTTACATATTAACTTAACCCATTTTTTATTAATCTGTATATCACCATGAGGTCGTGGCCTACCAGCAAAGTTTTAGCATGTCTATCTCCAGCAGCAACTCCATAACATCTCCTGACTCTGCCTTTTTTCTCCCAGCATTCAGTACAGTCCTCCCCACCTACCTAAATCCTGCCCATCAATGGGCAAAGACAATTTTTTAATTAATGGTAATCACAGCACACAGTAGGGATTCCCACATCACAAATGTCAACTTATTAAAAATAATTTAAAAAATGTAAATCTTGCTTTGCTCTTTTACCATTTTCTGGTAAAAGATCTACAACATGTGGGTCTAGTTTTCTCATATTTTCATAATTTTGCAGATGTTGTAAACAATGGATATGAAAATAGTGTGGGAGACATAAAATTTGTAATGAAATCATTAATGGAGTTTCAAACCATAGTTTAATATTTTTAAATCTTGGATTCTGTCGCTGTTCAATTAAGTCAATTCAGTTGTAAATTTTACAGCCTCGCTTCCAAAGGAAGTAAGTAGATTAGTAGAAAACATCCAATTCTAATGAATAAGATGTAGTATCCTGCATCAGAGTGAGAACACTTAATAAACAGTTTAAAATCAGAAAAAAATTCTCTGTTCAGATCAGCACCCCATTTTTTAATTGGGTTAGTTAGAGTTTTAGTGTCTAGTTTCTTGAGTTCTTTGTATATTTTGGAGATCAGGCCTTTGTCTGATGAGGGGTTGGTGAAGATCTTCTTCCAGTCCGAAGGTAGTCTTTTTGTTTTACTGACGGTGTCCTTTGCTTTACAGAAGCTTAACCCAATTAAAAAATGGGGTGCTGATCTGAACAGAGAATTCTCAACAGAACTTCGAATGGCAAAAGACACTTAAGGTCATGCTCAACATCCTCAGCGAGCAGGGAAATGCAAATCAAAACAACTATGAGATACCATTTTACACCGGTCAGATTAGCTAAACTCAAAAACACCAATGATAGCCTATGCTGGAGAGGATGTGGAGAGAGGGGAACACTCATCCATTGTTGGTGGGAATGCAAACTTGTGCAGCCACTGTGGAAATCAGTGTGGCAGTTTCTCAGGAAACTGGGAATCAACCTCCCTCAAGACCCAGCAATTCCACTCTTGGGAATATACCCAAGAGATGCCCTAACATACTACAAAAGCATTTGTTCAACTATGTTCATAGCAGCACTATTTGTAATAGCCAGAACCTGGAAACAACCTAGGTGCCCCTCAATAGAAGAATGGTTAAAGAATGTGTGGAACATATACACATTAGAGTTTTACTCAGCGGTAAAAAACAATGACATCTTGAATTTTCCATGCAAATGGATGGAAATAGAAAACGCTTTACTGAGTGAGGTAACCCAGACCCAAAAAGAGAAACATGGTATGTACTCACTCATAAGTGGATTCTAGCCATAGTTAAAGGTCTTTGAGTCTAAAATTCGTGATCCTAGAGAAGCTAAATAAGAAGGAGAACCCGAAGAAAATCATGTAGTTATCCTCCTGGAGATTGGAATTAGACAAGAGTGCCAGGCAACCTTGGGTGCATGGGGGAGTGGGGGGGTTGTTGGAAGGGGAGAGGGTTAGAGAGAAGGGAGTAGGGGAGAAATGGGGAAAGCGCGGGGAATTGGGATGGGGGAGGGAGGAAGGATGGATATGGGATCAGGGAAGTATATATCTCAACTAAGGGAGTCATTTTAGGGTTTACAAGAGACTTGATTCTAGAGGCGATCCCAGGTCCAAGGAGAGATCCCTAGATTGTTCTCTGGACAGAGAAGAGGGTGCCTGAACTGGCCTTGGCCCATAACCATACTGATGAATATTTCGCATATTACCATAGAACTTTCATCTGGCGATGGATGGAGATAGAGACAGAGACACACATTGGACTACTGGACTTAACTCCCTAGGTCCAAACGAGAAGCAGGAGGAAAGAGAATGTGAGCAAGGTACGCAAGATCAGAGGGAACCTTCACCCATTGATGGATGGAGATTGAGACAGAGACCCACATTGGAGCACTGGACTGAGCCCCCAAGGTCCAAATGAGGAGCAGAAGGAGGGAGAACATGAACAAGAAAGGCAGGATCTCACGTGAGGAGTGCGTTCACCCACTGATACAAGGGGACTGATCTAATGAGAGTTCACCAAGGCCAGTTGGACTGGGACTGAACAAGCACATGATCCAACCAGATTCTCTGAATGTGGCCGGATTCTCTGAATGTGGCTGGCAAGGGGACTTTCTGAGAAGCCATTGACAATGGCACTGGGACTTGTTTCCTCTGCATATACTGAATTTTTGGGATCCAGTCTGTTTGGATGCTTACCTTCCTGGACCTGGAGGGAGGGGGGAGGAACTTGAATTTCCCACAGGGCAGGAAACCCTGACTGCTCTGGGGGATGGAGAGGGAGGAGGAGAGGGAGTGGGAGGAGTGGGAGGGTGTTGGGAGGAGGGGCAGAAATGGAAACTTTTATAAATTAATAAACTTTTATAAATAATAAAAAGAACCCCAAAAAAGACTAATAAATATTGAAATATGGTATATTTAAAAAAATCAGAAAAAAATATCAGAGATAGTGAGAAGTATGGAGTAGAAGGTAGAGAAGATTGGGTTGGAAAAACACAGATGGGTCCCATGAAGGTATTACACTAGAAGATATATGTCATTACAGGGCTGTGAAACCCCACAGAACGGATCCTGACAGGAACCAGGGATGTTAGTAAATAACATATATTTATAATGAGTCATTGTGCTTTGAATTTAGCTTATCTGCCCAAAGTTGTTCATGAGTTTGTCACCCAGAGCTTTAAGTTGATGATGTCAGACTATAAAAGTTTATTCGCATATTCAGCTACAATCTTGTATATCTCAACATAAAACAACTGGGAAGAGGATACCTCAACTGAAACTGTTTGTACCAGACAGATATACAGAACTTTTCCTTGATTAATGGAGGAGAGTCCTTCTCATTGTATGTTTTGCCATCATATGCCAGGTGACTTCACCAATTTTTCTATATACCTGTCTGCAGTGTGATGCAGCCAAAAATACACTAAACATTAGTTTGAGAGTTATTTTTCCCCTTCATTTCTTGCTCTATGTTGAGGTTCCCTAAACCTAGACATATTGTTTCCAGCAGAAACTTTCTGGGTTGTGAGATTCACATTAGAGTACTCTTTAATGAATCTTTTCTAATACCTTTTGTTGCAGAAACTTGAGTATGAATTATCAAGTTACTTCTGTGCATTAATATGAAATAAACATTGAAACAAATATCAATGAAATAATACTACTTTTAAAACACATTTCTAGAAGAGCTACAATTTTTTTCTTAGATAATGTGACCAGCGTATATTTACCATACACTTGACTTTGAAATGTATTTTAAAATTCTTAATCAAATGAGTATATTATTCTTGTTTTTTACTTTGGAATGTGCAGCTGCTATTTAACCTAAAGGCATAGTTCCTTAATTACTCATTTTTTCTTATAATTATTTACATTTCTTTTGTTATGAGGTATATTTACATAACCTGAATTACTGCAATTACTCAGATATTACACAGCTTATCTTTTTGCATGAATTCTCTGCCACTGGATAGTTCATTTGCATATTAGATGAATTTCCCATTCCCTCTTGCTCTAAATGAGGAAAAATAGGACCTGTTACCACAAAATAATCATTCCTGTACTTCAATACTAAATTCCTATACTGTTGAATGTTTTATAAGCTTCTTTCTCTCTAAAAAGGATGATTTTTCATAATAACTCGAAAAAATATTCTTCTATGTCAGGTACTATGATTTGTTTATTACATTTATCCTAGAACATAAGTAAAGAAAAGAAATGAGAGGGAAGAGAGAAAAGAAGCTGGAATGAAGTAATAAAAAGTGGTGGATCAGAGCAAAAAGTGATAAGTAGTGTGCCGTTGTTTGTGTGTATGTGTGTGCATGTGCTCATGAATTTTTTTATCAAGATTAATGTTTAGTTACATCACTTTTGCATCCCATTATTTTTTGAATGACAAGTTTATACTTATATATTTAAATAGTTTCACCCAAGGATAAAACCAAGGACATGTCAAAGTATAATGAATAAGGCCCAGAGGGTTTCAACCCTACAAAAGGAATCACAAACTACTAAGGCATACTGAGAGCAAAAGAAATAGTCTTTCCTTAAGAATAACAGTCCAATTGGTTATCGCATACCAACTTGTGAGCCCTTAAAACGTACAAACCAATACCATATGAAAATTATGTTTAGGCATAAATAGGTATATACATCTACATAAATGCATATATTAATAGTGAATGAAAACAGGCAACGGATTTGAAAAAGCAAGAAGGGGTGAATGGCAGGTTTTGAAAAAAGGAAAGGAAAGAAAGAAATGCAATTCTATTATAATCTCAAAAAAATTCATAATCAAAAAATTAATAAACTTTAAAATTTATAGGTTATTCAATTGTTGAAAAAGTTGTTCAAAAAGGAATGTTTCAAGTCCAAAGAACCCATTGTATTATGTTAAGTAAATTTCGGCTACTCTTTCCAGTGTATACTTAATTTTAAAATATTACCTTTTATGCTAAATAAATAAGGTTGATATATCAAGAACAGAACTAATGATGGGAACATATAGTGGAAAAACACCATTTTTCTTTAAAAATGAAATGAATATAATATAGTCTTTTAAATTTATTTTTGAGGTTACAATTTAATTATGATATTACTAACATCCCTGTCTTTCCTCCAACCCTTCCCATATAATCCTATCTATTCTCCTTCAAATTCATGGCCCATTTTTCGGTAATTGTTTTTGCATATGTATACACATGTAGATTTCAAAATATATTCTGGAAATTACATGCAATGTTACTTGTTTATTTTCTTTCATACCTGAACATTTCATATCCCACAACCAAAAATAAATAAATAAATAAATAAAAACTTGTCTTTGAAACTGAGAGTGAATACATCAAAAAAAAGCACAACACAGAATGCAGAATTGATGGATATATCTACACCACACTCTGCCACCTAAGGCTTAGGAAACATTGTGGAAAGTGAGAGCAGAATGATTTTAGGAGCCAGAAATCAGGGTGTTTGCAGGAGACTGGACCTTCTAAAAACCTTAAAAACTATATCTGTAACTTTTCTTTAAATGACCATCCAAACATGAGGTGAACAAATCAGCACTAATGAAAATAGCAAAATTGAGTTGGATAATTCTCCTTGGACTCAACCCTACACAAAGTGCTTCAGACAAGTGAACAAAGTTAGGGATGGAAAAGTGATCCTCCCAAGAGAAGATGCAATATAGTTGTTAGACACACAAAATAAGAATTGGAGTTGAATTTCCTTTTTTTTTTTTTTTTAGATCACATCTGTCAGCCCCACAATTCTACCCAATAAAATGTTTCTACCAGCAATGTTCCTTGTATCTACTTAAAAATATCAAAGATCTTAAAAGTTTTGGGCAGCAGCAATGAGATCAAAAGTACAGCAGGCACAATCTCTTTTAAATGTTCTCTAAAAAGAAATATACAGCACTAATCTCTACCAAAAATAAACACGCTGTGGCTGAGAGACATATGGTAAGATGGATAGTGACCAGAATGCACAGAACCTGCAGGCAATGAATAGAGAGGCATTGGGTAGGAATTTAACATACCATAGTTCTATACTTGAACTTAGTGTGAAACATTGATGACCATACACTAAAATAGATGATGAAGATCTCTGAGAAGTTGGGAGAGGAGATACTTTAATGAGAATATATTGTATGAAGAAAATCTATTCTTAACAAAAGAAAAAGCAATATAGATTGGCAAATATGAAATACTATAATAATCAATCTGACATAATTTTAATTTATTTCCACACATGAAGCAAGATTTTAAACAAGTTATTACATCAGTATGTACAGAAAACTTTTGAAAATATTGAATTTGTTTTTTTGAAAATATTAAACTTAGGTACAGAGGCACAACCCAGCAATTCAAAAATTTAGAAGAATGAGTTAGAATAATTACACATTTTAAATCATTCTAGACCATACAATTATTTCACACATCCACACACATGCACACACACACACACACACACACACACCAAGTAAACAATTGTTCTGTACCTAAGTGACCAGATGCTTTATTTTAATGTACAAAGTTGAATACAAAGCACACAGTCAAAATAAGAAAGCTATATCAGAGAAGACAGTTCCAGATGCTTTCAAGATGCTACTCAGGAAAAAAGCCAAGTTTGAGTTTGCAGAGTTTCCTTCATCAACAAACCCACACCATAGGTTTAAAGAGGATTTGGCATGTCTATAAAATGCCAAAGTTTCTTTAAAATGCTAGAAAATATTATCTAATTGGGTGGTTATTTATTTTTATTCAGTTTCAGAGTATTTTCTTTTTTTCGTGGTACAGACAAGAACATAATTTTCTAAATAAATACAATACTTAATTTAAATAGTTTTATAATTATTATGGCCATTATTATTTAAGATAACATTGTATGTTAAGGTTCATTTTCAGAATTCTATCAGATGGTAAGGCCAAAGAAGTATACAAAAGAATTTTTTTTATTAATTCCATTTTTCAACATGGATGAAATACAATCTTAAAATCTCTGTGCAAGCAGATTAAATTCATAAATCTGAGTTTATCACACCACTTTGGATTATGCAAGCAAGCAAGCAAGTAGTCCCTTTTCAATATCAGGACCAGAAATGGAAGTGATAAGTCAGAGAGTGTACAAATAGAGATCTCAAAGAGACGATTTGCAATGTATAAATCAATGTAATTCTGTGAAAAAGAACTGGAAAATTTATCTCAGCAATAATCACCCGAGAGATGCAATCATAGTATATAAATATTACTCAGACTACTGGGACAGACCCTGAAATTCGTTGGACTCTGCAGTTCAAAAGAAAAGCCATGTCAAAATATAAAGGAAGATGTTATTTACTGTGTTTAACCAAAAGCACAGGAAAACAACATTGAACTGAGTATGATGTGTTTTAGATCTACTCTCTTTTCAAGAGAGTTTCTCTGAAAAATGTTCATTCTTACTTCAAGATTCATGAATATGGCAGATACTGTGGATTGAATATACTTAGAAGTATCAGACTTACTCTCTTCTTAGCAATGTATTCAAAATTGAGTACTGTCAACATTCAAACATATAGAGAGAAGCTAATGAAATATTCCCTTTCAAATCCAAGCAACTGACACTGGAAGATAAATTGTGCAATCCTCTTTTATTTACTTTGCTGAAAAGAGCTTTTCTTCGAACTCACCAGGGAATATTTGATTCTAATCTTTCTGAGAGGAGTCTATGGAGTTTTTTTGTTTCTTCAGCACAAGTCTTATTTCTATTTTAGTTCCAATTGCTTTTATTTCTATTTACTTAAGACCCAAATGTAGAACCATTTCAAACTTTATCTGTGTCTATAGTATACACAGCACATGGAAGAAATTGAATACAAAATAAATGTTTATGATTAAAATGTAGAGGGTATCAGTCATTGTGTTTCAGATACAGGGTATTCAAGAGACTGGGGCAGGAAGTATTTAAGTTTCAAGACAGACTAAGCAACATAGAAAGACCAAACTTCCAAATAAAATGTGGAATAGAAGGCTGAAATAGATCTGCAAAAAATTGATTTAGTATGCATGTGAAGCTTGCTAACTGACTCTGTTGACAATATTAGTTAATTAAAGTATGTGACATCCTTCAAGAATTAGGCTACATTCTCTTGCCTTGATATCCACAATTGTTTGCTTTATTATTATTACATAAAAGTGCATTTGTGTTTTACGTATTTTAATTTATATATAATCTAAACCATAGCAGGTACAAATCTACTTAAATTACTGTTAACTGAAGTATTTTTCAATACTATTAACATATAATAGCTAGATGGTAGATAAGCAAATATCATTAATCAGTTTCATTAAATCAAATATTATTAAAATAAGTAAATTTATTTCTCTGATGTCTTGCCATATCAAATATCAATCAGATGAAACCAAACATAAATAAATTTATAATTGGGAAGGTAGAAGAAATCATCTTCTTAGAATACATTCAGAGAACATAAGACTATCAAATACATTATTTTCTGAGCACACACAAGAGGAATATGACATCATAATTCTGTTAGCCAGACCCAAACATATTTAAAATAAAATAATGCATAAAATATTCCATTTTATATAACATTTGAATGCATTCCACTATATTTAATACAGAAGCCTCATATTTGATTTTATCAATAATCAATTCAATGATGATTCCTGGTTAAACTGTCTTAAAGGATTCACTTTACATCTATTGGAAGGGTTTTTTAGATAAATTCATTATTATGCATTTTTATTTTGACATAAGTCAGTATCTAAAAAAATAGTTATTTCATGTATAATATTTTTAGGTCATTTGTATAAAATTTCTAGTAGCACCTCTTTCTCCAGATATACTTACAATAAGCAATACACAGTAGTTACCAAAGAAGCACATGTGTTGATCTTCAGCTTCAGTCAACAATATCATCCAAACCACCTCTGCACATAATTTTGTTTGGGAGAGTATCTTTTAATAAGCACAAATGAAATTTTTACATACTATACTTACTGTATAGAACTTATGCTTTATGCAGGGGCCTGGAGCTTGGGCAATGGTTGCTTAATTTGACTTTTGGTTTAATAGAAAGAAGCACAGAAGTGCAAGAGCAGTCGGTATCTAACAGTTAATAAGTAGTTAAAATAAAAATCTAGAAATAGAAGGACCCACAAGAACGAGAACTGTCCTAAGACAACTGTTGGCCTAGCTTAAATAATTCAAAGTAGAGTTGAAACAACAGAAAAAATCCAAGAGTTTATAATGTTCACATTTAATGCAATCCTAATTTCAGTGAATACTTTGAAATTTTTAATGTTTATAGATTTCTCTAAGATTCTGATACTGGATAAGTTGTTTAGATTGACTTTATATAAACTTTTTATGAGCTAATGATTTAAATTTTCAAGAAAATATTTTTTTGCACAGTATTTCACTTGCATATTGCTGTATTTCATTCTATTACTATGTACTGTGGGGCAATAGTCTTATACCCTCTAAATATTTGTTACTTGTATTGGTTTAATAAAACACTGATTGGCAAGTAGTCATGCAGGGAGTATAAGTGGAGTGACCAGAATAGGAGAATTCATTCTGCTGTCATCACCCAGATGCAGAGGAAGCAAGATGAGAATGTCTCAGTGATAAAAGGTACCAAGCCACTTGGCTAACACAGACACAAATTTTGGGTTAGTTTAAGATTTATGAGTTAGCTAAAAATACGCCTAAGCTATTGGCCAAGCAGTGTTGTAATTTATATAGATTTTGTGATATTATTCTGTTCTGTACTGTCTGGAAATGAATGAACAATCTCTTCTTACAAATGACACCAACCTGGGCAACTATATTCACATAAAACATGAGAGAGTTTGGGAAGTAATTCTAGACACAAAAGAACAGAGTTAAGCACAGCCTTTTGGTAGCAGCATTTTCTTGGGAGGACTCTGTATGCTAGAGGCAAATATGTTCCATTTAAGAGAGGCTTACTGACTCGTGTTTAGTCACCAAAATCTTGCAGCTCTATTAAGAGGCCCCACCACCAAACACTTAAATCGTGTTTATGTATAACCAACAGCATGCTTCTTGGTGGTGCCAGGGACCTTGAAATTCCACAATGTTGTGACAATAAACATGGTTTATACCAGTACCTCCACGATGAAGCTAGACTCTTGGAAAGCAAAGAAATGAGTGGATGCAGCCGTCAAAGCCACATCTTTAATCCTAGTGATATTGCTTAGAAAATTAAAGATTATATGGTCAGAAAAAAGACTACCAGTTTCAAAAGAACCACCCAGAAACGTTCCTACTGCACCTTAATTTCCCTAAGTACATAAAACCCCTGACCTTTTTAATAAAGAACTTCTGTATTGGAATCTCCTGGAGTCTGTGTCTTTTCACTCTTCTCCCACAGGAAACAGGGATCGCACAACAGTCAGCAGAAAAAGACCCACAAACACTCCATCTTCACCTGGCCTGGATGGACCCTTTTTTACTCCTTTTTTGGGTCCTCCTTACACCCCTTTAGGCAATTTTTCCTTTCTTGCTTGCTGCCCCAGCTGCTTTCCCCATCCTGATTCTCCACCAGTATCTTGAGTTCCTCCCCTTCAGCTGTTTTCTGTAAGTTGATCACTATTTTCGTTTTCTAAGCCCTTGGTGATTTGGGGTTTTCTTTCTTATCTCTGTATTTTCTTTTCTTTGCCTTGTTTGTTGTCCTGGTTAGGGGCTCCCCATTGTGACTTGGTTTATCCTGAT
Source organism: Myodes glareolus (assembly GCF_982192425.1). Taxonomy (NCBI): domain Eukaryota; kingdom Metazoa; phylum Chordata; class Mammalia; order Rodentia; family Cricetidae; genus Myodes; species Myodes glareolus. The sequence goes on along the minus strand of NC_142027.1, from coordinate 18,119,608 downwards.
ACCTCCACCTAAGGCCTGACCACCAGAAGGTAGAACCAATAAAAGACTCTGACACGTCCTTTTTGCTTGGAGATACTGTGTGAGCATATGACCACGGCTTAACAAACTGTGGAAGACCTCACTATAAGTAGCACTCTTTGTCAGCAAACACTGCCTTCCTTTTCCCTTCCATTCTTGTCCTCAAGGACTCCCTCGTGGCCTGAAAACAACTGAAGACTTTTTCCTGGGGACTCTTCCAGATTGTGTGTAGGCTCCTTTGCTTTACAGGGTCCCAACCGCTCTTGTGAGTGTGGACTGTTGGGCTTACTTTCCTAGTATCTCTTTTCAACTAACCGGATACACGGCCACCAGTTAAAAGCCTTCAGGGTGATGACTGATCTCTTAATTCACAGAAAGGCTTAGGCAATTTAACTGTGTTTGAATTCATTTTCCCTTCTGGGATTGGAACATTCTCTTCAGACAGTGGCTACATCCACTAGCTTGACATTTCTTCTATACCTGGTCATGGAAAACCTTGTGCTAAAGATGTCTTCCCTGACCTTTTTACAATAAAGAGCTTCTGCATTGGGATCTCTCAGAGTCTGTGTCATTGCCTCCAAGCCTTCTGACCCCCTGAACCCCAGGAAACAGGGGTACCACAACAGGCAGCAGAAACAAGCCTGCAAAACTTCAGATGGCTTCAAAAATTTAGTGAATAATTTAAATATCTTTTGTGGAAGAGAATTTTATGAGTTTCTTACTTTGACAGTAAAGAAAAGTATGGGAAATGAACCTCTGAAGATATCTGTAGGAGATTATCATGGTTACTTTGTCATACCGTCTAAGCTAAAATACCCTGATGTTGGATGGTGGAAGAAAGAGCAAGCAAATATTCAGGACTTCACTGCTCTTTTATTTCAAATTTCTGATATAATTTAAACAAGTGCGTAACTTTGTGTGTGTGTGGTTTTTGGTTTGTTTTTGTTTTTGTTTTTGTTTTTTCTGCCAAGGTGAACTCTAGGAAAGAAAAATTTTCTAGCATAAGTTGTTTGCTTTACAAGGTATTGACTGCAACATCATGAAAATCATCTGTGACAATGATTTCAGGTGCATGTTTTGTGGTAACAGTTTGATTTTCAAGCCTTTCCATACTTATAGTGATGATCACCTGCATGCAGATTCACTGAGAAAAAAAATCTGTTTACCTATTTATTCACTTGGGAAATGAATGAATGACAATCAGAGGATTAAGCATGAGGCCTTGGGAAATCTATGCTCATTCCTGGATTAGAGACGCATTATCCCAAATCTTCATCTCCACCTTTATTTATACTAAAAGACTTTAAATTTACACCATTGCCATTAATGTTAGATTGAAAGGTGTGAAATAAATCTTTTTAAAAGCAAAATATCAAAAATTTTATGCTGTCTTAAATACTTTATAAAACTGTTAACAGGTTAAATAAGCAAGACCCACTCTGAGAAAAGTTTAAGCCTTAGCTAAGGAACACACTATAAACTTTGCCAGTAGAAACTACAGTGCTGTAATTATGCCACTATCTAGATGGGTAATTTAAGAGTTGTTTAAAATTGTTTCAGTGTGTAGTTCCAAATAAGAAAAGGTGTTTTTGAACAATTCAAATGAAAGAGAACTAAATAACGTGTGCAATAAAATTAGTATTGTATAATGTCATTGCTGACATTAAAGCACAGATATTTTCATATAAAAATAATATATTTAACTAAAATTGCACAATAACTTTTTGCATACATTTCAAATTGGATAATATATATTTGTTTAGTAATTACAATCAATATAGTAGAATTGTCTGTACTTACCAAAACTGTGCTAATTCATGCAATCCCCTAAATATATCATATCGTTTCTTTACTATGTTAGCACAGTTAAACTTCCCTTGTCCTAATAAACAAATTGCCACACACTCTTAAATAGAAAACTTCAGTTAATCTCAATGAGTCACACATAGAAGAAAAACATGAAGATGAACAATTTATTTAACAATGCTAGAAAGTCAGGCATTCACCAAAATGGGCAGGCTGCTGATAGAATGGAAAGACCATTTTGTAAATCATAGTAAAAGCAAACCCTTTCCATTTCGACTGTTTAATTGGGAAGGGACAATACTCTATATTAACTAGGTCCCAGTTTCTTCTCTGTTTCTTGTTTCTGTTTTCTCATTACAAACCATATTAGATCATATCTAAGTTTTATACCTTCGTTTATATTTTAAGCTTCTCTAGCACAGGACCTAGGAGCAAATACATTTGTAATCAAAACTTCTGGTTTTTTAGGAGAATGGTTGCTTAGCAGGATTTGATGGAGGGCATAGTTGCATCAATAGACGATATCATGGATCTAGTATGCTCTGTTCATCTGTAGCAGGGCCTAACATGGCTTTTAGCACTTGAGATTTTATTTCTTATGTTCTATGTCTTTTTGAGAAGAAAGTCACAGAGAACATCCCTTTACATTATTTGCTTTGCCTGTATAGGAATAAAAAGACTAACTACTGCTATTGTTAAATTTGAAGAAATGATTGTCAAATCTCTCACTTTAATATATTCTCAATGCCTCATTTTTGAAGAAAGTAAAAAATGTATCTTTTTATATAAATGATCTTACATATTATTTTTGAGATGTATATTTATATATATGATGATAGATATATATTATTATTCCATCTGCCTATATTTGCATCAGTCCATAAACAGATTCATTGACACATATACACTATTACACTATGTATATGCACAAAAATTATTGAGCTTTCATCCACATTATGTCCATAAACCCATCCTAATTTAAAAAATTCCTCAAAGTACCAACTTATCAAACATCAAGGTATGGTGAAACAAAACACTATATTTTTAAATTCAAGTGATAAACATATAAGTGGAAACTATGTCTCTGCCTAGCTATGCAAATAATATAATGCTGCATTTGTTCTAATCAGACAAAGAACAATATTTTATTTTATTTATTTTTTTTATTAATTTATAAAACTTTCCACTACCACCCCTCCTCCCAATACCCTCCCACTCCCCGCACTCCCTTTCCTCCTCCCTCTCCAGCCCTAAGAGCAGTCAGGATTTCCTGCCCTGTGGTAAGTTCAAGATTCTCCACCCACCCTCCAGGTCTAGGAAGGTGAGCATCCAAAAAGACTAGGATCCCAAAAAGCCAGTACATGCAGACGAAACAAGATCCAGTGCCATTATCAATGGCTTCTCAGACAGTCCCCATGTCAGCCACATTCAGAGAATCCGGTTTGATCACATACTCCTTCAATCCCAGTCCAGCTGGCCATGGTGAGCTCTCATTAGATCAGTCCCCTTGTATCAATAGGTGAACGCACCCCTCGCGGTCCTGACTTCCTTGTTCATGTTCTCCCTCCTTCTGCTCCTCATTTGGACCTTGGGGGCTCAGTTCAGTGCCACAATGTGGGTCTCTGTCTCTATCTCCATCCATCGTCAGATGAAGGTTCCCTTTTGTCCTGCCTTCCTTGCTCATGTTCTCCCTCCTTCTGCTTCTCATTTGGACCTAGGGAGTTAAGTCCAGTGTTCCAATGTGTGTCTTTGTCTCTATCTCCATCCATCGCCAGATGAGGTTCTATGGTGATATGCAAAATATTCATCAGTATGGTTATAGGCCAAGGCCAGTTTAGGTACCCTCTCCTCTGCTGTACATGGAGCAATCTGAGGACCTATCCTTGGACCTGGGAACCCCTCTAGAATCAAGTCTCTTGCAAACCCTAAAATGGCTCCCTTAGTTGAGATATTTACTTCCCTGCTCCCATGTTCATCCTTGCTCCCTCCCTCCATCCCATTCCCCCAAGCTATCCCAAATCCTCCCCTACTCCTTTCTCTCTATCCATCTCCCCTCACTTCTCCCTCCCTACCCCATACACCGAAGTTTGCCTGGCAATCTTGTCTACCTCCAATATCCCGGAGGATAACTATATGACTTTCTTCAGGTTCACCATCTTATTTAGATTCTCTAAATCACGAATTATAAGCTCAAAGACCTTTAATTATGGCTAGAATCCACTTATGAGTGAGTACATACCATATTCCTCTTTTTGTGTCTGAGTTACCTCACTCAGTAAAGCGTTTTCTATTTCCATCCATTTGCATGCAAAATTCAAGATGTCATTGTTTTTTATCGCTGAGTAAAACTCTAATGTGTATATGTTCCACACCTTCTTTAACCATTCTTCTATTGAGGGGTACCTAGGTGGTTTCCAGGTTCTGGCTATTACAAATAGTGCTGCTATGAACATAGTTGAACAAATGCTTTTGTAGTATGTTAGGGCATCTCTTGGGTGTATTCCCAAGAGTGGAAATTGCTGGGTCCTGAGGGAGGTTGAGTCCTAGTTTCCTGAGAAACTGCCACACTGATTTCCACAGTGGCTGCACAATTTTGCCTTCCCACCAACAATGGATGAGTGTTCCCCTCACTCCACATCCTCTCCAGCACAGGCTATCATTGGTGTTTTTGAGTTGAGCTATTCTGACAGGTGTAAAATGGTATTTCAAAGTTGCTTTGATTTGCATTTCTCTGATCACTAAGGAGGTTGAGCATGACCTTAAGTGTCTTTTGGCCATTCGAAGTTCTTCTGTTGAGAATTCTCTGTTCAGTTCAGTACCCCATTTTTTAATTGGGTTAATTAGAGCTTTAGGGTCTAGTTTCTTGAGTTCTTTGTATATTTTGGAGATCAGACCTTTGTCTGATGAGGGGTTGGTGAAGATCTTCTCCCAGTCGGAAGGTAGCCTTTTTTTTTTACTGACAGTGTCCTTTGCTTTCCAGAAGCTTCTCAGTTTCAGGAGGTCCCATTTATTCATTGATTCTCTTATTGTCTGTGCTACTGAGGTTCTACCTAGGAAGTGGTCTCCTGTGCCTATATCTTGTAGACTACTTCCTACTTTCTCTTCTATCAGGTTCAAAGTGGTCATATTAATGTTGATGTCTTTAATTCATTTGGACTTGAGTTTTGTGCATGGTGATAGATATGGATCTGCTTTCATCCTTCTACAGGTTGACATCCAGTTATTTCAGCACCATTTGGTTAAAGATGGTTTCTTTCTTTCACTGTATACTTTTAGCTCCCTTGTTGAAAATCAGCTGTTCATAGGTTTGTGGGTAAATATCCGGGTCTTCTATTCGATTCCAAAAGTAGACTTCTCTGTTCTTATGCCAATACCAAGCTGTTTTCACTACTGTAGCTCTGTAATCGGGTTTGAAGTCAGGGATGATAATGCCTCCAGAAGTTTCTTTATTGTATAAGATTGTTTTGGCTATCCTGGGTTTTTTGTTTTGCCATGTAAACTTGATTATTGTTCTCACAAGGTCTGTGAAGAAATTTGTTGGGATTTTGATGGGGGTTGCATTGAATCTATAGATCACTTTTGGTAGAATGCCCATTTTTACTATGCTGATCCTCCCAATCCAAGAGCAAGGGAGATCTTTCCATTTTCTGGTGTCCTCCTCAATTTCTTTCTTCAAAGACTTAAAAGTTCTTGTCAAATAGGTCTTTCACTTCCTTGGTTAGAGTTATCTCAAGATATTTTTTGCTATTTGTGGCTATTGTGAAGGGTGATGTTTCTCTGATTTCCCTCTGCTTCTTTATCCTTTGTGTATAGGAGGGCAACCGATTTTTTGGAGTTGATCTTGTATCCTGCCACATTACTAAAGGTGTTTATCAGCTGTAGGAGTTCTTTGGTAGAGTTTTTGGGGTCGCTTATGTACACTATCATATCGTCAACAAATAACGAAATTTTAACTTCATCCTTTTCAATTCGAATCCCCTTGGTCCCCTTATGTTGTCTTATTGCTATTGCTAGAACTTCAAGCACTATATTGAAGAGGTATGGGAAAAGTGGACAGCCTTGTCGTGTTCCTGATTTTAGTGTAATGGCTTTGAGTTTCTCTCCATTCAGTTTGATGTTAGCTGTCGGCTTGCTGTAAATAGCTTTTATTATATTTAGGTATGATCCTTGTATCCCCAATCTCTTCAACACCTTGATTTTAAAACATAATCATTATCAATATCCATTGTTTTCCCATAGTTGTAAAGTAAAACTATTGTAATGAAAAGACTATACATATCTCTTATGTTTGTATGTGTAGATAATACGAAATGCAATTCATATTTGTGCTCCCAAATTTATCTGTTTCCACACAGTAATTACAGCTTCCTCCCCTTGTTTATATGTATTTTCACACCTGAACTATGAACATTGTGTACCCTCATCTATGACTGATTCTTTTAATAAGTTAGAATATATTAAAATTACAATATATTAGTATTGGCCTAAGAATTATTTCCTGGTATCATCATAAGTTTGTCAGATTACTGTCCTATTTGCCACTTGTCATTTGTCTTCTCAGGAAGACTACATCTCCTGAAAAGTATATGGCTTCCTATTCTCTGTTGAGTTTACTTGATCATAAACTATGTTGAATGATGATTTAACTGAGTACTTTTTTGATATTCAGCAAAGAAGTTATTTTAGATGTCTTAGATATTATAACTGCGTAAAAAGAAATAAATTATCTGATTTGTTTCATATAATAACTGTATATGACTATCAAACTCTATGCAGAGTAATTAATGCTCATCTGTCCAATGTACTGAAAATTATATTTAAGGAAAGAGGCCAAAATTTGACTCATTAGAGATCTGTGTCTTAGTGGCTCAGACAACAGATATTTTTAAACATCCAAACAAACTTATAAATAAATATATGTGCAATTCTCTTTACCCTTGTTTGAAGTAAAACTTCAGTGTATTGTTGACATGGAAATAAACTGTCTTGTAAAAAGTAAAAAAAAAGTAAAATCTTAATTTCATGAACACTACAGCACATGTGAAAATTCTATATACTGAGTTTCAGGAGATATATGAATTGAGAAGGATATGATAGAAATTGAATAAAAAGTCGATTAATTCTAGTAATTTATACAGGCTTATATTTCTCAAGAATAAAGACAACAGTTAGAAAAAAGGATATATTACAGTCATAGGAACTAACAGTGGGAAGTTCATCACACCATGTAAAGATTACCATGCGAGTAACTTTCAAAAAGTGTGATGAAGCAAGCAAGCTGTACTACTGACCAAGAAAAAGGGTAATAAATCCATCATCTTATTGGGTTAAATATTAAGTGCTCGAGAAAGGAGCATGTGAATATTTCACGGGAAGCATGCGGAAGAAGAACGTGGAACAATTTCCAGGTGTAAGATACTATGAATACATGGTCACCTGACTTGAGTACACTGAACCACATTGTGGGGACATTGAAGTGTCAGAATCTGTGAAATTCTAACTTTTCAAAACAAGAGATCTACTGTTTACTCCTGGAAACCCAGGAAAAGGGTTAATGTAGCTTTTGATGCTAATAATCCTCTTTTGCAGACATGAATACCTTTTTTTTCTTGTATCACATAGAGAAATTTCCTCTCACTACCTAAATTACAGATTGTATAGCATATATTTTGGAGTGAAGGAAGGCCTGGGAGAACAAAGCTCTGAGTGCAGGTGTACTTTGATACAGCCATTGCAATCATGAGGATGACTAGGGTTCGGAAACAACAGTGAACAGGCAAACAAGTAAATAACCAAAACCAAACAACAAGATTAAACCTAAACCTATGAGTAAAGAAGACTAAGGATCATCAAAAAGTCTACAGAATGCTTAATGCTTAGCATAACTCTGTACCTGAAAATTCCAAAATAGACTAAGTCAATTTCTAATAGTGTTCTGGGAAGAGTTTTGGCTGTTCCTAAGAGCCTGAGTGCTATTCTCAGAGTGCTCTCATGTCTGAGGGTATGCTTGCCTCAACAACAAGGTAACAATACACTGCACTTGGTCCAAAGTTTATTGGAGAAAATTTCAATGTTTTAGATAGAAAATGCAACTGTGGAAGTTTCAATATAAGACCACTGTCTAGCCTGCAGATAAATGATAATTCTCATGTGATATTTTCTATCTTTAACTTTTTTTCTTCTGGTTCCAACAGTTTGCCATGATAAAATACCCTGACAAAAGGCAACTTAGGAGAGAGATGGCTTCTTTTAGCTCCCAAGTTCAGGCAACAGTCTATTATAGGGTGCGGGGCGCCATCCTGTCCAGCAGGAATGAACCCCACCAAAAACGAGAATTCCTTCTCTGGTCACATCTTTATTTGGAGCATTCCCTTGAGGAAAATTGGGGGAAGGGACGATAGAGCAGGGACGAGAGAAAGCTTAGAGAGAGGAAGTAGGGTCCCGAGGCATCTGCTTTTAAACGGTGGAGCAGCTTGAACGCTGTCCTGATTGGTTAATGCCATTCTGCTGGTCTGAGCATGTGCAGGCAAGGGTGCAGGCAGGGTTGCTCAGCCCCACGTGGCTACCTCCAAACTGCAGGACCACCTGTGCCTCCAGGTGGCTCCCAACATCTCCCCCTAATTATTGTCTTTAAGAGCAATAAGGCAAAACTATTCTTCAATCTGGTCCCCACCTCACTTGGGCTAGCAGGTAGCACACCAATCAAAGACATACAGCACTTCCACCTAGACACAGCATGCCAAGGATATCTCTGCTCCCACCCATCCCCAAGGAGGGAGAAAGGCAAAATAGAGTCAGTCAGAAAATTGTTAAGAGATGAGAGGTTGCACAGGGTGTTGCTCAAGTCGATGTTGTGAAACAGCTGCTCTTGGCACCGCCCAGAAGGTCATCTCTGCTGTCTCCGCATGAATCTTCCACAGCAGGACACTCAGCATCCACTGGGTCGTCTTCTTTATCTCTCTGGTCGGTCTCGCTGGCATCCAGATGTATGTCAGCATTCCTAGAAAAACATAAACAAAACTCTCCTCCCAAATAAACATTTAAGAGTATTAAAAACTCTCAGTGTAAAAATTCAGCACAATCAGTACTGGAAGTAGGCTGGTTTTGAACTTAGAGACTTGCAGGTCTCTGCTTCAAGAAGCAAATCTTGTTTGCCTGTACCAGCAAAATTTTGAATTAAAAATTAAGTGTAAAGAATGCAAGAGAAATCCTTTCTCTGGGGGAAGCTTTCACTGGTAGTCCCCCTCTATTGTTTAACACCAAAACAGTTGTCACTGGGAATTGAACTCATGACCTTTAGAAGAGCAGGCAATGCTCTTAACCTCTGAGCCATCTCTCCAGCTCCCCTATTCAGATGGAAAAACCTCTAGGTAGCATTTTATCTCACCCGGTGCCTCAGGCAAAAGGTCCGCCTAAGTTACCTAGGATACGGTAACCAGGTTGACGCCTTTATTATGATAATCACGACCAGTTCTTTGAGGGAGAATGGGCGTAGCATCGATCATCTGGCTACTTCCTGCTGACAAAGGGGCGATGTTTGGGGGGATAAATGTTTTTATCTGACTGAATTTTTGGCGACAAATGTTTTTATCTGACTAAATTCTTGGCGACCTTGGCTGAGGGCGGCGGCAGCAGCGGACGGCGGCTGCCACAGCTCCGCCTCTGAAGCCCAATGTGGCGCGCTCCGCATGGCCCCGCCCCGGGCCGTGCGCGGGCTCGCCGTTTCACCTCAGGCAATGAACTCGCACCACCGGCTGTGAGTCTTTTTCAAGCTCCGGCGAGGGGGGGCATCCGCCCACCCGTGGAGGGGCTTCTCCTGCCCGGTCCGCCCGCGCGCAGAGCCCCGTTCTCTGGGAACTCACCTCCCCGCTCGCCCATGTTGCTATGGAAACACAGTTTTTCCGCAGAGCCGATTCAGCTCCTCTCTGCCTTCTATGGCGCCGCTGCTCACCACGCAGCTTCCGCCTCAGTCAGGCGAGTCCGCTCAGGTGCTGAAAAAGTCCTCCAAAAACCATAGCCCCGCCAGAAGGCCGGGACATATAGCCTCTGATGTCACACGGACTTTAGCCCGCCCGTCGCCATGGTGACCTGGCTGTTCGTAGGCCTCCAGCAAACTCCCCGCCAGCAACTGGTTGCGTCTCCCTCCTGAGTAGCTGGGATCACAGGTGTGCACCACCGTGCCTGGCCCACTTCCGTGTTTCTAATCAGGCATTACCGCTCAAAGGCGGGCCGGCTGCCGCCAGCACTCTCAGCACGATCAAGCAGCTTGTCTTTCTCAGTCAAAAATTAAAGTTTTTTGTACGTGAGAGCCAGAGACTGAGCTCTCTTATCAAAATTAGGCGAAAATCACCTCCAAAAGCTCTGTGGCTCTTTAAGAACAGGGAAGGCAGTGATCAAGCTCGCCTCCCTGCGAGACTGTTGCCTCCAGTCTCTAACAGCGAGTACGCAGGTGGACGGAAAGGGAGCGGAAGCCGCGGTCTCCCGTACCCCATCGTCCTCAAAGTCCCGCCTTAGTTACCTCGCCTTTTTTGCTGCTGTTTACATTCCTCCTGCACTGAACTTAAGGGATTTTTCTTCCCCGTTGCTTTCTGTACCTTCTTTCAGATACCTTAACTTTGATTTTTTTTGTATTTTTTTTTTCTATTTAGGCCTATCCTTTGAAATTCCTTTTTACATTTCTTTTCCTCCCCTTTCTGGGGATTCACAGACGTCACTCACCGCTCCATGTTCTCAGAGTTCTGAAATTCAAGGCTCTCTGTGCTGGTGTCTGATCTCAGCTTTTTCTCCCGGGCTTTCTCAGGGTCCCCCGGCGTAGTTGTCAGGGTCCCTCAGCGTCCCGGGGTTTCGAGCACCAGTTGCGGGGCGCCATCCTGTCCAGCAGGAATGAACCCCACCAAAAACGAGAATTCCTTCTCTGGTCACATCTTTATTTGGAGCATTCCCTTGAGGAAAATTGGGGGAAGGGACGATAGAGCAGGGACGAGAGAATGCTTAGAGAGAGAGCGTTGGGCCCCGAGGCATCTGCTTTTAAACGGTGGAGCAGCTTGAACGCTGTCCTGATTGGTTAATACCATTCTGCTGGTCTGAGCATGTGCAGGCAAGGGTGCAGGCAGGGTTGCTCAGCCCCACGTGGCTACCTCCAAACTGCAGGACCACCTGTGCCTCCAGGTGGCTCCCAACAATAGGGAAATCAAGTGAAAAGGCTCATAAATGCATCACATTGTTAGAGCACATTCACAGCAAATACCAGAGAGAAATCAATGCACACCTGCTGTTTGCCTGCTTGTTTTGCTCAGCTCAATTTCTCCTCTCTTATCTAGTTTAGGATCCCAGTGAAAGAGACAGTATTGCCCACAATTGGCTGGTACATGTTAGGTCATTCAACTTAGTTAGGACAATCTTCCAGTCATGCCCACAAGTCAACAGAATGAAGACAATCTCTCACTCCAAATATTTTCAAATGATCCTACGTCAATCAGACCAACCCAAACATTATATTCATCAATTAATTTACATTAATAAGCCAGAGCATAGAAAATATAACTGGATAATTTCATTTAAAATCACTATATAACATTTTAATTTCAGGTTTTATTTTAGATATACATGCTATATTATTCACAAAATGATATTTATATTGGATAATACAAGTCTGTCCTCTATATATTTGTCTTTTCAATTGTATAATCTTTTACTTGCATGAATTTCAATATTGTAAAATGAATTTTTATGGGCTGGACTCATTTTCTATCTAATTTCTCTGTTGACTTTGATTACTTTTTATAAAAAAAATACATTTTTTTATCCATTTCCCTTGTCTTTTCATCACATTGGCAGTTTTTCACTCACTACCTAAGGTTATAAACTTATTAAATTAATCACTGTAAAGGATAATTCTGCTTTATTGCATATTTTTGTCTAAAAAGTATCAATGTGGCACCCTTTTCTACAATTTAAGAATGCTTGTATTTGAAATAGATGTACATCACCTTCCTCCTTCCCTTTCTTTTATGAGGCCTTTGAAATGCTTTCCCTGGGACTCTCCCCAAATCTTTCCATCTCTCAAGTTGATAGCCTTTTTTATTACAGACATCCATGCAAACATGCATGCATATATGTTCATGCATGTGAAATATATAAATTCAATCTGCTCAGTTATTTTGTTTTTTTAGAATATACAGTTTCCAGGTTGGCAGTTCATTATTTTTTTATTTTTTTTTTAGTAAATTTTATTAAATTATAAAAGTTTCCATTTCCGCCCCCCCCTCCCAACACCCTCCCACTCCCCCCACTCCCCCCCTCCTTCCCCTCTGTCCCCCAAGGCAGTCAGGGTTTCCTGCCCTGTGGGAAGCTCCAGCTCCCTCCCCCTCCCTCCAGGTCCAGGAAGGCAAGCATCCAAACAGACTGGATCCCCAAAATCCAGCATATGCAGAGGAAACAGGTCCCAGTGTCATAGTCAATGGCTTTTCAGAAAGACCCCAGGCCAGCCACAGTCAGAGAATCCGGCCAAATTCCGAGAATCTGGCTAGATCACGTCCTCGTTCAGTCCCAGTCCGACTGGCCCTGGTAAACTCTCATCAGATCCGTTCCCTTGTATCAGTGGGTGATAGCATCCCTCGCAGTACTGATTTCGTCTTTCATGTTCCTCCTCCTTCCGCTCCCCCTCCGGACCTCGGGGGGCTCAATCCGGTGCTCCAATGTGGGCCTCCGACTGCATAGCCGTCCTTCGCCAGACAAAGGATCTACGGTGATAAGCAAAATATACATCAGTATGGTCATGGGCCACGGCCGATTCAGGCACCCTCTCCTCTGTCCAGAGAGCAATCTGGGGGATTTCTCCTTGGACCTGGGATCCCATATATAATCAAGTCTCCTGTAAACCCTAAAATGGCTCCCTTAGTTGAAATATATTGTTCCCTGATCCCATATTCATCCTACCTCCCTCCCCCCCCCCATCCCCGGCGCCAAGCTTTCCCCGTTCCTCCCCTACTCCCTTCTCTCTAGGCCTCTCCCCCTCCATCGACCCTCCCACCCCCCCATGCACCCGAGGTTACCTGGGACTCTTATCTATTTCCTACCTCCTGGTGGATAGCTAAATAATCTTCATCAGGTTCATCTTCTTATTTAGCTTCTCTAGGATCACGAATAATAGGCTCAAAGACCTTTAATTATGGTTAGAATCCACTTATGAGTGAATACATACCGTGTTCCTCTTTTTGGGTCTGGCTTACCTCACTCAGTAAAGCGTTTTCTATTTCCATCCATTTGCATGCAAAATTCAAGATGTCATTGTTTTTTACCGCCGAGTAAAACTCTAATGTATATATGTTCCACACCTTTTTTAACCATTCTTCTATTGAGGGGCACCTAGGTTGTTTCCATGTTCTGGCTATTACAAATAGTGCAGCTATGAAGATAGTTGAACAAATGCTTTTGTAGTATGTTAGGGAATCTTTAGGGTATATTCCCAAGAGTGGTATTGCTGGGTCCTGAGGGAGGTTGACTCCCAGTTTCCTGAGAAACCGCCACACTAATTTCCACAGTGGCTGCACGAGTTTGCATTCCCACCAACAATGGATGAGTGTTCCCCCACCCCACATCCTCTCCAGCATAGGCTATCGTTGGTGTTTTTGACTTTAGCTATTCTGACAGGTGTAAGATGGTATCTCAAAGTGGTTTTGATTTGCATTTCCCTGATCGCTAAGGAGGTTGAGCATGACCTTAAGTGTCTTCTGGCCATTCGAAGTTCATCTGTTGTGAATTCTCTGTTAAGTTCAGTACCCCATTTTTTAATTGGGTTAATTAGAGTTTTAGTGTCTAGTTTCTTGAGTTCTTTGTATATTTTGGAGATCAGACCTTTGTCTGATGAGGGGTTGGTGAAGATCTTCTCCCAGTCAGAAGGCAGCCTTTTTGTCCTACTGACAGTGTCCTTTGCTTTACAGAAGCTTCCCAGTTTCAGTAGATCCCATTTATTCATTGTTTCTCTTATTGTCTGGGCTGCTGGGGTCCTACTTAGGAAGAGGCCTCCTGTGCCTAAATCTTGTAGACTACTTCCCACTTTCTCTTCTATCAGGTTCAAAGTGGACGGATTAATGTTGATGTCTTTAATCCATTTGGACTTGATTTTTGTGCATGGTGATAGATATGGATCTACTTTCATTTTTTTACAGGTTGACATCCAGTTATGCCAGCACCATTTGTTAAAGATGCTTTTCTTCTTCCATTGTATACCTTTAGCTCCCTTGTCGAAAATTAGGTGTTCATAAGTTTGTGGGTTAATATCTGGGTCTTCTATTCGATTCCATAGGCCGACTTCTCTGTTCTTATGCCAATACCAAGCTTTTTTCAATACTGTAGCTCTATAATAGAGTTTGAAGTCAGGGATGGTAATGCCTCCAGAAGTTCTTTTATTGTATAAGATTGTTTTGGCTATCCTGAGTTTTTGTTTTGCCATATAAACTTGATTATTGTTCTCTCAAGGTCTGTGAAGAAGTTTGATGGGATTTTGATGGGGATTGCATTGAATCTATAGATTGCTTTTGGTAGAATTGCCATTTTTACTATGTTGATTCTCCCAATCCAAGAGCAGGGGAGGTCTTTCCATTTTCTGGTATCCTCCTCAATTTCTTTCTTCAAAGACTTAAAGTTTTTGTCAAATAGGTCTTTCACTTCCTTGGTTAGAGTAACCCCAAGATATTTTATGCTATTTGTGGCTATCATGAAAGGTGATGCTTCTCTGATTTCCCTCTCTGCTTCTTTATCCTTTGTGTATAGGAGGGCCACTGATTTTTTGGAGTTGATCTTGTATCCTGCCACGTTACTAAAGGTGTTTATCAGCTGTAGGAGTTCTTTGGTAGAGTTTTTGGGGTCGCTTATGTACACTATCATATCATCTGCAAATAACGAAAGTTTAACTTCATCCTTTCCAATTTGAATCCCCGTGATCCCCTTATGTTGTCTTATTGCTATTGCTAGAACTTCAAGCACTATATTGAAGAGGTATGGAGAGAGTGGACAGCCTTGTCGCGTTCCTGATTTTGGTGGAAAGGCTTTGAGTTTCTCTCCATTCAGTTTGATGTTAGCTGTCGGCTTGCTGTATATTGCTTTTATTATATTTAGGCATGATCCTTGTATCCCCAGTCTCTCCAACACCTTTATCATAAATGGGTGTTGAATTTTGTCAAATGCTTTTTCAGCATCTAGTGAGATGATCATATGGTTTTTTCTTTCAGTTTATTTATATGATGGATTACATTGATAGATTTGCGTATGTTGAACCAGCCCTGCATCTCTGGAATGAAGCCGACTTGATCATAATGGATAATTTTTCTAATGTGCTCTTGGATTCGGTTTGCCAGTATTTTATTGAGAATTTTCGCGTCGATGTTCATGAGTGAGATTGGCCTGTAATTCTCTTTCTTGGTTGTGTCTTTGTGTGGTTTTGGTATTAGGGTAACTGTAGCTTCATAAAAGGAGTTAGGCAATGACTCTTCTGTTTCTATATTGTGGAATACGTTAAGGAGTATAGATATTAGCTCTTCCTGGAAGTTCTGGTAGAATTCTGCATTGAAACCATCTGGTCCTGGGCTTTTTTTGGTAGGGAGATTTTTGATAACAGCTTCTAACTCTTCGCGACTAACAGGTCTATTTAGATTGTTCACCTGTTCTTGGTTCAACTTTGGTATATGGTATTTATCTAAAAAAATGTCCATTTCTCCAACTTTGTGGTATATAAACTTTCATAGTAAGATCTAATGATTCTCTGAATTTCCTCTGTGTCTGTGGTTATGTCCCCCTTTTCATTTCTGATCTTATTAATTTGCATGTTCTCTCTCTGCCGTTTGATTAACTTGGATAGGGGTTTGTCAATCTTGTTGATTTTCTCCAAGAACCAGCTTTTTGATTCATTGATTCTTTGGATTGTTTTCTCTGTTTCTATTTTGTTGATTTCAGCCCTCAGTTTGATTATTTCCAGTCTTCTAGACCTCCTGGGTGAATCAGCTTCTTTTTTTTCTAGATCTTTCAAGTGTGCTGTTAAGTCTCCAATGTGTGCTTTCTCTGTTTTCTTTAATTGGGCACTTAGTGCTATGAACTTTCCTCTTAGCACTGCTTTCATAGTGTCCCATAGGTTTGAGTATGTTGTGTCTTTGTTTTCATTAAATTCAAGGAAGAGATTAATTTCTTTCTTTATTTCTTCCTTGACCCAGGGGTGATTTAGTAGTTGACTGTTCAGTTTCCATGAGTTTGTTGGCTTCCTGGGGGGAGCATTGTTGTTGAATTCTAATTTTAGTCCATGGTGATCTGACAAGACACAGGTAGTTACTAATATTTTTTTGTATCTGTGGAAGTTTGCTTTGTTACCGAGTATGTATTCAATTTTCGAGAAGATTCCATGAGCTGCAGAGAAAAAGGTATATTCTTTCCTATTTGGGTGGAGTGTTCTATAGATGTCTGTTAAGTCCATTTGATTCAATACCTCCAATAGGTCTCTCAATTCTCTGTTTGGTTTCTGTCTGATTGACCTGTCCATTGGTGAGAGAGGAGTGTTGAAGTCTCCTACTATTAGTGTGTGTGGTTTGATGACCGCCTTGAGTTCTAGAAGAGTTTCTTTTACATATGTGGGTGCCTTTATATTAGGAGCATAGATATTCAGTATTGAGACTTCCTCCTGATGAATTGTTCCAGTTATGAGTATGAAATGTCCATCTCCATTTCTTCTGATTGATTTTAGTTTGAAGTCGATTTTGTTAGATATTAGAATGGCCACGCCCGCTTGTTTCTTAGGTCCATTTGCTTGGAAAACCTTTTCCCAACCCTTTACTCTGAGTAAGTGTCTGTCTTTGTGGTTGAGGTGTGTTTCTTGTAAACAGCAGAATGTTGGATCCTGTTTTCGTATCCAATCTCTAAGTCTGTGCCTCTTTATAGGTGAATTGAGTCCATTGATATTAAGTGATATTAATGACCAGTGGTTGTTGACTCCGGTCATTTTTTTTTTTTTAGGTAGTAGAGTGTATGTGTTTTTCTTCTTTGATTTGTGCTTGTGAATGGTCGCTAGATGTTCGAGTTATTGTAGATCGTGTTGGGAATGTTGGATTCCTTCGGTAGTGATTTTCCTTCTAATATTCTCTGTAAGGCTGGATTAGTAGCTACGTATTGTTTAAATTTGTTTTTATCCTGGAATATTTTGTTTTCTCCGTTGATAGTGAACAATAGCTTGGCTGGGTATAGTAGTCTGGGTTTGCATCCATGGTCTCTTAGTTTCTGCAGTACCTCTATCCAGGATCTTCTGGCTTTCATGGTTTCCATAGAGAAATCCGGTGTAAGCCTGATAGGTTTACCTTTATAAGTTACTTGACCTTTTTTCTTTGCAGCTCTTAAAATTTTTTCTTTAATATTTATGTTTTGTGTTTTGATTATTATATGGCGCGGGGATGTTTTTTTCTGATCCAATCTATTCGGTGTTCTGTATGCTTCTTGAACCTTCATAGGAATATCGTTCTTTAGGTTGGGAAAGTTTTCTTCTATAATTTTGTTGAATATATTTTCTGGGCCTTCGATCTGCAGTTCTTCTCCTTCTTCAATCCCTATTATTCTTAGATTTGGTTTTTTTATTGTGTCCCAGATTTCCTGAATGTTTTGTGAAGAGAATTTGTTGGATTTGCCGTTTTCTCTGACCAGAGTATTTATTTTCTCTATGGTATCTTCAGAATCTGAGATTTGTTCTTCTATCTCTTGTATTCTATTGGTTATGCTTGATTCTGTAGTCTCCGCTCGCTTACCTAGGTTTTCCATATCCAGCCGGTTCTCGTTTTGTGTTTTCTTCATTGCCTCCATTTCAGTTTTCAATTCTTGGACTGTTTCCTTTACTTGTTTGATTGTTTTTTCTTGGTTTCTCAGGGTATCACTCACGGATTTACTTATTTCTTCAAACTTTTTGTTATACTTCTCGACCAGTTCCTTAAGGGAGTTATTCATATCCTGTTTAAGGGACTCCATTGCTTTCATAATGGCACTTTTTTCCACTTCATCTGGGTTAGAGTGTTCAAATCCTTCTGTTGTAGGGTCATTGGGATCTGATATTTTCATGTTGTTTTTCAGATTGTTGGAGGAGGTCTTGCCTTGGCGTCTGCCCATCTCTTCGATCAAATGCTCTCTATTGGAACTTCTGGTATCGGGTCAGGTTCCCTTGTTGGGCAGGGAGTTCACTGATAGAATGCCTACCTTTCCCCAAGCAGGGTATTGAAGCACAGGCACTGCCTCTTTCCGGGATGCCCCTACAGAGCAGGCCCAGTGTGCAAGGCAGCTGAACTGGGGAAATTTTATGGGCTCAGTGGGAGGGGAGAAATATAGAAATTTGTACCTGGATGGAGGCTGGGATGGCAGGTGGGAGAGCCTAGCAGGGTGGAAACAGCACTGCAGGCTGACCTGGTAGTCTATGGGGTCGGGGAAAGTCCTAGCTCCCCCTCGCCGGGCCCCTGCCGAGGCCCGAATCAACTCACCACTCCGAAGGCCCTCTGGATGGAAGCTGGGATGGCTGGCGGGGAAGCTAGCAGGGTGGAGCCAGCAGAGCAGGCTGACCTGGGAGTCTATGGGGTCGGGGAGAGTCCTAGCTCCCCCTCGCCGGGCCCCTGACGCGGGCCCGAATCAACTCACCACTCCGAAGGCCCTCTGGATGGAAGCTGGGATGGCTGGCGGGGAAGCTAGCAGGGTTGAGCCAGCAGAGCAGGCTGACCTGGGAGTCTATGGGGTCGGGGAGAGTCCTAGCTCCCCCTCACCGGGCCCCTGTCGCAGGCCCGAATCAACTCACCACTCCGAAGGCCCTCTGGATCGCAGTTCATTCTTTAAAAGGAAATGTCTTTAATAATAGTCTTTGAGCATCACGGTACATCCACTGGACCCATGTTTAAAGATGATTACTGGAAAATATCCATGTAGTGTTTTCTAATAAATAATTTACTATTTCCCCTGGACATTTATTTTTGTCATTAGAATTATGCATTCTTATAGTCATAGAATGTTTCTTTACACTATGTGAAGATGTGTTACTTGCTTCAAACTGCAACATTATACAGTAAAAGCCCACCCTTCTTTTTACAAGCAAGTTAGTATAACAAAGGGATCTAGTAAAGGCAAAATCAAAAGGCAAAACTTTTTGGCATTATTGCTTTGTGAGTAAAGCAGCTGTCCTTTCTGTAGGTGTTTGCTGTAGCTAACTCTCTTTCTGTTACATGTTTGGAGATTAATTTCCACAGTTCAGACCTGTTTAGTGAAAACAGTTTCACACTGGCCAGGCCTTGTTCCTATCTCCAAGGTAAGTAGAGAGATCTACCTTCCTGCAGTTCTCTTTATCAGCAGGTATTTTATCAGAATTTAGGCTCCAAGGCATAGAGCATCCCATCTAAGATATTCACAGATCTCCAAGGACATAGAATTCTTACTTGTCCAAGCTGCTACTCTGGCTTTACTCCCACAAAACCAATTATCTGAACGGTTGATAACAGAATATCCTGAAACTGATAATTTAGAGGCCTTGTTCTCTTGGCTTAGAGTAGTAAGTCTAACTCCACACCTAGGCCTGGAGAATATATGGTGTCTGGTGTACATGTTATCTAACCAAGAGCTATCAGCCTCCCCTAGATTGCCTATTTACCCTGCAGCCTCTATGAATACCGGGAGAAAAGGAGTGGTACACTGATTTAAAATATAATTTGTGTCGTATTCTTAATTTTACTGAAAATAAATCTTTTAGTTCTTTTATATATCACTTAATAATTTAGAGCACTAACCTCCCCCACCCCAAGTATTCCCTGATGATTTAAATCCTTTGTCAACTAACTTTCTCCATTAAGGAGTTCAGCAGACATGTATTGGCCACTCTCATGGATTTCTCTGTGTGAAAACCCTTATCTGAGTTTCTATGGCATAGAATTTCAGCCCTAGAACCTGCTAGGGCTGGGGAATTGCTCCTTTTAAGAATATATATGATTGTGAACATATGTAATGGTTAGAACGAGGGAAGTGTAGAACAAAGTAGAAGAAAGATCAAGAGAGAGCACGTGAGAATTGATAGAAAAGAGAAAGAAAAAAGGAAGAATAAAGAAACAAGTTTGGATGAATCCTGTTCTGAGTAAATTACTTTTTATATTTTATTTCTTTTATTTCTTTTTATTGATTCTTAATGAGCTATACATTTTTCTCTGATCCCCTCCTTGCCTCTCCCCTCCTCCTTTCTACCTTCCCCAATATCCCCATGCTCCCAATTTACTCAGAAGATCTTTTCTTTTTTTACTTCCCATGTAGATGTAAGTCTTTCTTAGTGTCCTCATTGTTGTCTAAGTTCTTTGGGATTGTGGTTTGTAGGCTAGTTTTCTTTGCTTTATGCTTAAAAGCCTATATGATAATTGTCTTTCTGTGTCTGGGTTACCTCATTCAAATTAATGTTTTCTAGCTCTATCCATTTCTCTGCAAAATTCAACATGCCATTATTTTTTTCTGCTTTGTAGTACTCCATTGTGTAAATGTACCACATTTTTCTTATCCATTCTTCAGTCGATGGGCATTTAGGTTGTTTTCAGGTTCTGGCTATGACAAAGCTGCTATGAACATAGTTGAACATATGTCCTTGTGGTATGATTGAGCATCCTTTGCATATGTACCAAAAAGTTGTACTGGGTCTTGAGGAAGGTTGTTTTCTAACTTTCTGAGAAATTGCCACACTAACATCCAAAGGGGTTGTACCAGCTGGCATTCCCAGCAGCAATGCAGAAGTATTCCCTCTTCCCCACAACCTCTCCAGCATAAATTGTCATTTTTTTTAAATCTTTACCATTCTTACAGGTGTAAGATGGAAACTAAGAGATGTTTTGATTTGCATTTCTCTGATGACTAAGGATGTTGAACATTTCCTTGAGTGTCGTTCAACCATTTTAAATTCCTCTGTTGGGAGTTCTCTGTTTTGGTCTGTATCCATTTTTTCATTGGATTAAGTGTTATTTTCGTGACCAATTTCTTGAGTTCTGTGTATATTTTGGAGATTAGACTTTTGTCTGATGTGGGGTTAGTGAAGATCTTTTCCCATTCTGTAGGCTGTCGTTTTGTCTTGTTGATCATGTTCTTTGCTTTACAGAAGCTTTTCAGTTTCAGGAGGTCCCATTTATTGATTGTTTCTCTCAGTGTCTGTGCTACTGGGGTTATATGTAGGAAGTGATCTCCTGTGCCAATGTGTTCAAGTGTATTTCCCACTTTCTCTTCTTTAAGGTTCAGTGTGGCTGGCTTTATGTTGAGGTATTTGATCCATTTAGACTTGAGTTTTGTGCATAGTGATAGATATGGGTTTATTTTCATTCTTCTACCTGTTGATATCCAGTTATGCCAGCACCACTTGTTAAATATGCTTTCTTTTTTCCATTTGATATTTATTTCTTTGCTTCTTTGTCAAAAATCATGTGTTCAAAGACGGATGTATTTATATCTGGGTCTTGTATTCAGTTCCATTGGTCCTCCTGTCTGTTCTTTTGCCAATACCAGGCTCTCTAGTAGAGTTTGAAGTCAGGGATTGTGATGCCTCCAGAAGTTCTTTTATTGTACAGGATTGTTTTGGCTATCCTGAGTTTCTTTGCTTTTCCATAAGATGTTGAGTACCATTCTTTCAAGGTCTGTGAAGCATTTTACTGGGATTTTGATGGGCATTGCATTGAATCTATAGATTGCTTTTGGTAAGATTGCCATTTTTACTATGTTAATTCTACACACCCAGGAGCATGGGAGAGCTTTTCATTTTCTTAACCCTGATTTCTTTACCCTCAGATTTCTAGCCCCCCTTTAGCTATTCATGACATCTTTAATTGAACACTGAAAGGGAATCTTAAAGCCAAAAATCTTTTAAGTCTCTATAAAGTCACTGTATTGAATTTGTAAAATGCCAAATAGCTCCTAGCTAGGTGGAGAGAAGTTAGGCTAGATTTCTGGAAACAGAGAGCTCTGATAAGAAGAAAGGAGGAGTTGCCAGCAAGAGGGAGAGAAAGCAGGAAGGGAAGAACAGATAAAGTTAACCAAGCCGCATAAAAGAACATAAATTATAAAATATGGCTTCATTCAATGTGTAAGAACTAGTTAGGAACAAGCCTAACTTACAGGTTGAGCTTTTGTAATGAACAATAATTCTCCCTCTTGTATTTTGTGTGCTGACAGCCCAAGGAAAAAATTCATTTTTGATCATCCAGTTTTTGTGTTGTGTGTTAGTGGGGCTGATGTTATTCAAATTTCATTGGAAGAAACCTACATATCTAGATTACTATCAGTGAATGGATTTTCTCTTCAAATTTTGTTATAGTTTGCGTCCTGGGTAAATTTCTCTGATCATGAAAGCTTTCATTTGATTTCACAGCTCAACAGAGAGCTTAGTAAGCAACTGTTAGAAGTGCCCATCACTCTTTCAGTTGTTATTGACTTCAGATATAATAAAAGAAAAGCATCAGGAGTTTACAACTTAAATTTATATAGAAAGTTATATTATTTCTAATATTTGGCAATACAGAATATGATAGCACAGTGAAGATTAGAAAGGCTTGCCTCAAGGAAAACCTTACTAAAATTGGATTAACACATTAGAAGGTTATACTACAAATGGAAAAGAATGGATTGTATATACTTTTCATTATCACACATCCATGTAAACATAATTTAGCTCTTATTTAGACGTGAAATACAATGCATTTGCGTCTTCCCTTTGGGTTTTAACTGGGTGCTGACGCTGTGAGCCATATGTACATATTTATAAATAGCAAACATTAACTGACTTGCTTTGCAGAAAGTACTGCCATAATGTTAAGCATAATTTTTATTAGTTCAGGCTCATTATCCTAATGATTTCAGAGAAAACAGTATTCTCCACAAAAGAGGAAGAATACACACTGTTAAAATCCAAAGTTTTAAGACCTGATATACTAAATGAGAACTATGACTTCATTTCTTTACAAAAGCACACATAAACATACACACACACACATGTGCACATACACACAAAGAACAACTTTACTATCTCCTTTGTTGTATGTGGTGCATAAGTGGCTGTGTTTCAGATGCCAATGAAAATAATTGAATACAACTATTACATGAAGGCTGTATGTTTCAGATGTTATCTGTATTTTGTTTTGAAAGAAAATCATGTCAATTAAACTAATTCATTAAGATAAAAAAGAAACATTTTGTCTGACATTGGTCACTGCCCTGTAATAGAAGCTCTTGTGAAGTAAAGAAGGGAACAAAGTCTTATGCTAACATGTACATTATAAGAAGATACCTTTTAAAAGTCTATGGGTGGGTATGAAGTTCTGAGGAAAAATGTATGCATTTAATAATACAAATTGCAGAAGAAAATGTGCAGTCCCCAACAATTGGCCTGAAGGTGAGACCTGAAGACAGGATGCAAGACCACTGCCACCATCCACTGAACTCTCTAATCTCTAAGACTCATTTTGCCATCCAAACTCACCAGCTCCATCATCCGCTCCTTGGCCAACTCCCCTACAAAATAAGCAGCGCATATAGACTCAAGCACCACCTAAACAAGGTAGAGGAAAAGGTGAGTGACTGGTCTTCCTGCTATACTGTCCCAGTCTCTAGACCCTAAGTCCCAGGGCACATTCTGTGCCCCCATTTCAATACTAGCCTAGCAGGTGGGCCATGCCCCAAACTCTTTGGAGCGCCACTTCTCTTGCAGAGTCCTCAGCAGCTCGCCAGCAGGTGACAGAACTATAAGCAGGCTCAGCACCATAGCTGCCACCCTAAGGACTCTGTTCCCCCAAGACCCACTCAGTTTCCTAACCCTACGCACCTTTCATGTTCTCCAGGTCCAGCCTTACTCTTAAACATCAGCAGACCCTTCAAGAACAAGTATAACAGACTCCAGGTGAAACTACAGGATCCATAGGCTCAACTAGTGCCCACATCAGCCACAAAAACTGGAAGATTCTCAGGATTTAGACACCCAAACCCCAGAAACCTCAGCTGAGACAACCCTATTGAACCTGATGACCAGTCTCTCATTACAATCCTTGGCCATTCAGGCCAAAAGACATTAAGGGGAATAGAAAATAAAGGAAAAAAGACCAATCCAACAAAGACATCACAAGAATTAATACTTGTGAATATAATTATCCCCAACAAAAATGTGTAACTTCCAGTATAAGAATACAATAAATAATATAAAGAACAATTTGACACTACCAGAACACAATGATCCTACAACAACAAGACATGAACATCCCAAAACAGATGAGGCAGAAGAATATGACTTTAAAAATAATTTTTTAAAGATGATAGAGGCCCTTAAACAGGAAATGAAAATTTCACAGTTCAAGGTTGTTTTAACTATGCATGGTTTTCAGTTTTTTCTTATGAAGTTGAGTATTGTTCTTTTAAGATCTGTAAAGAGTTGTGTTTGAATTTTGATGGAGAGTGTCTTGAATCTGTAGATTTGTGTTTGGTAACATGGTTGTTTCTTACTGTGTTAATCCTCTCAATCCATGGGGGATCTTTCTATCTTGTGATATCTTCTTCAATTTCTTTCTTCTAAGACTTGAAGCTGGACTGGGAGTGATGGAGCTTGTGATCAAACTGGACACTCTAAATGTGGCTGGCAATGAAGGCTGACTGAGAAGCCAAGGACAATGGCACTGGGTTTTGATTCTACTACAGGGACTGACTTTATGGGAGCCCGGTTTGTTTGGATGCTCACCTTTATAGACCTAGATGGAGGGGGGAGGACCTTGGACTTCCCACGGGGCAGGGAACCCTGACTGCTCTTAGGACTAGAAAGGGACAGGGAGGTGGGAAGGGAAAAGTGAGGCGAGGAGAAGGTGGAAATTTTAATAATAAATAAATAAATAGAAAAAATATTACCTAAGATTAATTTGTTATTGTATATTTTAAAAATATTGTCATTAAAGCTTAATATAATCATTTCATAAAACAATATTTCATTTATTAAATAACTAATTTATTAAAGAATATTTTAACACGCATATTAATTCTGTGTGTCAATTTAATTCTGTAAATTCTGATTTACAGTTTAGAAACTGTTATCCTGCCTATGCTCACATGTTCCTCTGTATATTTTATTTTATCAACATGAAAGCACTCTGTCTTTATTAAATATCATGAATTTGCATCATTATAGAAACTTCAATACCTGATTATAATGTATTTAGTTTGAAAACAATCATATTTTAATCATGTATGGAACAAGATATTCATTAGAATGTCTCAAATTGTGAATTAAATATACTGCTTAGCTTCTTAAAAGAAGTAATAATTTTCAAGTTTAACATTTGGGTAATTTAGTTCTTTATTTCTACGTAAATTCTTCAAAAGTAGGTCATAGTTACTTTGTTTTCAAAAATTTATTTAATTTACAAATAATAACCATATGTATTATTGAAATTCAAGGTAATGTTTCAATACATGATTGAGGGACTTTTAAAGTAAAATTGAAATATTTGAATTTACAACTTTTCCAACCTTCTCAAACACAACATGCCATCTGCAAACCTGCTAGAATTAATTATCTAATTACAGGGAATAAAATGTCATGCCTTTTCAAAGATCTAAAATGGTATTTCCTACAGTGGAGATTTCACCTGACCACCCAGTTTGCCCCCATTAAGTAAAGAAAATAATCATGCCCTTGGGAACACAATTTTAACTTGAAAATGAGGGCAACACAAATGCACCGTAATTTTCAGTCATTTTACATTCTAAATACTGGGTCTTGCCATTGTAATTTTTAATACTTATCAATAACCACTCATCTAACTAATTATCCTCTCAGATCTAAGCTCCAACTTTGGTGTTTTAATGGCTTCCTTTGAGCAATTTAAATATATAGAGCAGATTGAGCACTATAAAAGTTGTCATAAGAACACAAGAAGTAACTAAATATATAGTATTTCTGAACAAAATTTTTAACAGTTAAAATTGATGAGTTTTATATGCAGATGCAATTAGATGAAAGTACACACATATGTGTCTGTATTTATCACATAAATATGGAAATCCTTGGCACCATATTGTATGGGAAATACACACACACACATATAAACACACACATATAGATAATCCATGTCTATTTAATCCTGAGGAAGATTAATTTCTATATATATGCCATGTATTTAAAACATTTTTATATTTTAAATAATATTGTCTCCTAGTGATTTTATTTTTTTAGTACACAAAGAATAACCCTATCCATTTTATTAAGGTCAACCTCTAGTCACACAGAATAATATGCTACAGGAAAAAGACACAAGCAGCTTTGGAAATCATTTTACTAAGTTTTATTATTTTTAATTAAAATATATTTACATCATTTCCTAAGTCTACTTTCCCACCCCAACACCTCCAATGACACCCAATTTTCTCTCTCATAGACTCGCCATCCATCTTTCTCTGTTACTGTTGCACAGACACATACACACAGGAAACACACAAATATATAAATACAACCAGTTAGTGTTGCTTCTATATATCTGCTTTCAGGGTTGACCAGTTGGTACCCTACAACCAACTAGGGTCCTCATCCCTGAAAAAAAAAGATTATTTCCAACTTAGTATTAGATGCCCATTCTTTATCAAGAGTTGGGGATCTGTGAGGATTCCTTGTCCTCCTTCCATGTTTGCAAGTTGATTGTTCGCAGCATTCTGCAAGTATTGATAAGTCAGCCATACATTGCAGCATCAAGGAAAAGTTTTTATATCAGTTCTGAGACATTCAATTCCACATCAGAATTTCTGGTATTCTGTCTCTCTTAAAATCTTTGATCACTCTATTCTACAATGTTCTTTGAACCTATATATATATATTCATATGTCTTATGATATGTACATATATAAATTTAGGCATTCAAATGCATTTTATGAATAATTTTCAGATATTTTTAACAATACAAGTGATGGGCAATCAAGTTAAATAAGTATTACAATTTTGAGTGATATTTTGAGTGATTTGTTTTGTTAAATTTTATCTCGGTTTTTTTTCTGGATGTAAGGATTACCATAAAGGTGACTAAACATCAGAAAAAGCAAAAGCTTAAAAAAATTGTGAGTTTTTATATTTCATAAGCATGTCTTTGATCAGAACAATAAATTTTAATAATATGTGTTTGTTTCTTTTTTAAATTTCCTATGTGCATATAATATATTGTTCAAATTCAGTTCCATCCACCCCTCAATTATTCTTCTATTTCCACTGGCATTTGTTCTTTCATTTTTTTTAATGCACTGAATCCAATAAATACAGCCCATATGATCATGGATGTTGGTATATTTGCTATCACAGTGGTAGCACCTCTGGAGCACTAGCCCTTAATAAACCCGAGTCCTTCTCTCCCAGTAATTATTATTACAAGTAACACTGAGTTAGGAGAAGGACTTCATTATTTCACAGAATTTGTGCAACTTCTCTAACCAGAAGAGCACTCTGCCATGACAACTTTTAGGAATATTAGAAATAAGAATTTAAAGAGCTTAGTACCAGAAACAATAGCTTCAATTAACTGCTTTCAAAATCTGAATATAGATCCTTCATCCGACGATGGATGGCGATACAGATGGAGACCCACATTGGAGCACCGAACTGAGTCCCCCATGGTCCAAATGAGGAGCAGAAGGACGAAGAACATGAAAAAAAAACTCAGGACCGCGACGGGTGCAATCACCCACTGATACAAGGGAACTGATCTAATGAGAGTTCACCAAGGCCAGTTGGACTGGGACTGAACGAGCATGTGATCCAACCAGATTTTCTGAATGGCCGGATTCTCTGAATGTGGCTGGCCCGGAGTCTTTCTGAAAAGCCATTGACAATGACACTGGGACTTGTTTCCTCTGCATATACTGGATTTTTGGGATCCAGTCTGTTTGGATACTCACCTTCCTGGACCTGGAGGGAGGGGGGAGGAACTTGAATTTCCCATAGGGCTGGAAGCCCTGACTGCTCTTAGGGATGGAGAGGGAGGAGGAGGGGGAGGGGGAGGGGGAGGGTGTTGGGAGGAGGGGAGGAAATGGAAACTTTTATAATTTAATAAACTTTGAAAAAAAAACCTGAATATATAGCCATTGTGCTTGAATTATTATTTGTGTGCTTGAATGAATACGTGTGTGCTAGAATGAATATGTGTGTGCTAGAATGAATATTTGTGTGCTTGAAAGAAACATCCATGCTTCTCATGAAGGAACATAGGTTGGAGTAAATATTTCTCTCATTCATTAAAAGTAAGATAAGTGCCGAAAGAGTAGTAGAAAATGACATGTTCAATATTAGGAGTAGATAGTAAACACAGGAATTGAGTCTAAATACAATAATTTTTAAAATTCAGTTCATGATATAATGTTTTTGGGAAAAATGGAACTGATAGAAAAGAAGAAACCTAGATTGAAAAATATAAAGGGATATCTTAATAAGCTCAAGGAAGAAGGTATTAAAAGATGTAGACATTCAATTCCCTTGGTACTGTGACTGAGGTATTAATTCATGTCCTATCATTAAAATATCATCATAGATTACATTTTTGCATATATGCAGTCTGAGTTGCCACACCAGATGACAACCATAAAAATTTAACTAAAAATCTTCTTGTGTATGTATAGTTTTTTAACTTAACAGAAAATTCTAACTACCAAAAAATAACTTCTCTAATGTCATCACAATTGATTACTCTTTAATATAATGATGGGTTCTCTAAAAATTACAGAACATGATAACGAGATAACAATATTCTCAAAGTTTCAGCAGGGCAAATTCAGTTTAAACTGATGTATCATGGCTTTCTGGAGGAACAGAACTCAGAGAACAAAACAAATGCTAATTATTACATTGGATTGGAGAATATGAACTTGGTTTTCTAAAAATGTCTGTCTGTTCATGGGAAAAGATATGAATTTACCAGACAGTAAGATCACCTGGCTGGGTATATCAACAATATAAATTTGATCCAAAAGACATGAATGATTTCTGCAGAACAACTTATCTTTAGCACATACATTGTAAGGGAAAAGGAAGACTACATCAGTTTGCAATCCCAGCAGTAGTGTATGAGTGTTTCCTTCTCCCACATCCTCTCCAGTAATCTTTGCTATCAATTATTTTGTTTATCTTAAACATTCTGTGTAGGATAGGGTGAATCTCAAAGTTGATTTAACTTGCATTTCCCTAATTACTAAGAACATTTGATTATTTTTCAGTCATTTTTATAATTTCTTTTTGAAAACTCTGTTCAGATTAATAGCTTTCATCTTAAAAAAAACGGCAACAGTTTTCTGTGGAGGGTTGAGGTTTTGAGGTCTTCCCTCCATATACAAGCATATGCTTTTTCATATACTTTTTTGTCTAATGTTGGTGAGACATCATGGATATATCTTCTAACATTATTAAGAAACACAGTCTCATAACACACTCCCTGCCGTCTGACTCTTACAATCCTTCTGGTCCATTTCCATCTAAGAGATTTAGGTGTGGGAGATGTTTGTTGATATATCCCCTGGGAGTGGGACCCAAAATTATGCACATTGATTTACTGATTGGATGTTGTTTAATGTAATAGTCTCAATGTGTTTTAAAGATTTCCCTTCATTATTGGTAAGGACTATACTTATCTGTGGATTTAAAAATGAATATTTAGAGTATAATTACAGATTATGTTTTTTTATATAAAGATAGTTGTGCATTATACTTCAAGATTCATGACTTCACTAGCCCTGAGTATTTGACTAAGTTTCTAAAATGAAAAATTGTTTCCTAGGAGAGGGCCTTTAGTCTAATTAGTGGACTGGTGGCTACTGCCAAACTGCATGTGCCACTACTGACCCCTTTGGGTTTTCTTGCCATGCTAGCTCATTTCATTATGCATAAGCATCATAAGTGGGCAAGACTATTGGTTCCTTCCCTCCCTCCTCTGGAAGCCTATTCAGTGTCTTCTGATTCTATGAACGCTTGTTCTGTGGATGTAGGCTTTCAGTTCCAGATCTGGGGTCATTGCTTGAAGAGTAGGATATCTTCACAATAGAGAATTACTTTCCATTTCTTTGGGCAACCACAGGTAACAGCAATAGCCTGGATGTTGGATGTTGAAAAACTCTTTCAGACAGTGTTGATTATTCCCTTAAAAATAGCTGTTATTAAGTAAATTGTCCGTCTTTAATTGATAAAAATCAATCAAGCTAGGTAAAAGTCCATAGAATGGTGGAGAATCTTTGATAGTTATATATCTGTTAGTGAATAAATATCAATACTTTAAAAGATACTTTAAAAATACATTAAGAAGATTGCAGTATTTCAACATATTATGCACATTGTTATCTTTTTATTCATTCCAGTGACAGTTTATTCCTTCATTTTTATAGACCTAAGGCAAAGATAACTTATTTTATATTATGGTGATTATTTTTTTCAACATTGCCTTAGTCAAATGTTCAATCACTTTGAAGAAACTCCATGACAACATGAACTCTTATAAAAGAAAACATTTAGCTCAGGGCTTGTTTATAGTTCAGCTCTTTAGACCATTTTCAGAACGGCAGTAATCATGAAATCACACAAGCTGACATGGTGGTGCTGGATAAGTAGCTGAGAGTTCTATATTCTGGTCCACAGGCAGCAGAAAGAGAAAGAGACACTGGATCTGGCTTGAGGATTTGAAAACTCAACCCCCCCCCACTCACTTCCTCCAGTAAGGCCACAACTACTCCAACAAGACCACACATCCTAATCTCTGCCAAGTAGCACTATTCACAAATGACCAAACATTCAATTATATGAGCTTATAGGTACCATTACTATTAAAACCAGTACAACCATTATGAAGAAGAAATGCTTCTATTTTTCCATATTTTATCACATACATTACATTGAAATATCTATGCTTTGCTTTTGAAGCAAGATATACCTGAAAGTACTATGTACATCCTGAAAGTGGCTATGAAAAATTAGTCCTTTCAGTAAGAACTGGCTACGCCTAATGTTAACACTGGATAAAACATCTAGAGAGAGTTCATGACAAAATAGCCATCACCTATAAACCTAACAGTATAAATATACTATTTTTCTAATTAAATGTTAAATACCCCATGCTAATTCCAGTTTTTTTCTTTTAACTAATCACTCTCAATCCTAGAATTTTCTTGAACACAGTGAGTTTGTAAATGTATACATTACATCTTCTCAGCTTGTTTTGTTTATATGTATGTTCAATCTTTGATGACATAAAAATAAAGAGATAAAGGATCTGTATATTATATGTCAGAGTTAAAGGGAAACATGTACTATGTGTTTATGAGTACTTTTTAGATGACAAATAATTTTCATAAAATATATATTATATATCTCTTGACAGTATAAAATAAGGTCCAAAATTAAATAGATAAGTCATATGTCTTTTTATTAGAAAAAATGTATTGAATATAGAAAAATGTTGCCAGAATGTATTGAAAATGGCAAAAGAAACAGTGAATGGTGCCTGTTTTGTAATGACTTACAGGTACAGTCATGTGATCTCTGATATAGTAGAAGATATTTTGGAAAAAAAAAGAAGAAACAAAGAAATAATGAAGTACTTTCATTTACATAATCAGAAGTGTCATGAGAAATACATAATAAATTCTACCCTTGAAATAAGATATTCTTTAGCGAAAATATATTACAACTTCTTCTACTTTGCAAGTAAAACACTCCAAATTATTAAAAGTTGCTTATTTGTGAAACCATTATTAAATAAAGTATTTTTAAATGAATATGTCAACATAAACTTTACTCCATTGTTCAATTCAATGGCCTGATTGATACTTATTTATATTTGTATGTGCTATATAGTTTGGAAACCTGTATAATAAAATCTTGGCTTTGAAAAATGGTATTACTTGTATATACTCATCTAGTTTCTTTCATAAATGACCATGAAATGTTAACTGTTTTATTATTTTTAACAGTAAGACTAAGGTTAAGAAAAACGAATGAGGTCTCGGGGAGAGAGGGATCAGATACTTTTGAAAAACAGACACTTTAAGAACTGGAGGAGGCTTTGAGTGAATGAAGGCTACAAGAAAGCTGTCAGTGATGGACTGGAAACTATTAGGCAATGAACGCCAGGCTGCCCAGGAAAGACAGCAGTGAGACTTTAAGTAACATCCTTTCTACGAATCAGTGAAATTCTTGATACATTGCACTGTTTCTCCCATGGAAGTCAGGATGCCTGACCAGGAATACTCTGATTAACGTTGTTATTTGATTGGGAGTGAATTCAGAAAAACATTTAATGACCATAACTCAAACTCACATATTCAAAGACAGTATATTACAGTGTTAAACAAACAGAGCCATAAGATTGTTTCTCAGTCCATCAGCAAATAAATTTTAGTTTTTTTATTTTATTTCTTCAGTTCTGATTAGAATAAAAACCTCGAGAAACCTGGAGTAAGGTTTATAAGTATCTTGGTGTGTTTCCTTGTCTTTACTATTTTTTGATATTTTAAATTGTTTTGAGAATTTCATACAAAGTAATTTGAGCATAGTCACCTCCTCAAACAACTCCTCCAAAATAATCCTCAGTTCCCTGTCTAACCAACATTTTGTTCTCTTTTCTATTTTATTACACTCATTTAGTCTATACACTCTTGGCAATGTGGCCTTCCACTGGAACATGTGGAACCTAACAGAAGACACATCCTTAGAAATCTAATGCTGCTTCTTCCAGAGACTATCAGTTGCTAATAGCTCCTTGGTCAGGTGTGGTACTTATGCTTGCCACCTTTTATATTCTGGGACTTTGTTTTGCTTGAACATTCAGTGATTGAATATGCTGTCACAGCATTTGCCTCGGCACTGCTGTTTCCAGAAAACACGTAGTCAGCCACTACATATAGCTCATTCAATCTTCAAGTTC
Organism: Myodes glareolus; assembly: GCF_982192425.1. Lineage (NCBI taxonomy): Eukaryota > Metazoa > Chordata > Mammalia > Rodentia > Cricetidae > Myodes > Myodes glareolus. Next base: position 18,086,852 of record NC_142027.1, on the reverse strand, counting down.
TTCTTTCTTAAGAATCTTTGTGCCTTTAGATGGAGCATATGATTTAGACATCCCATTTAAGGTGCTCACTACAAAGCCCTTTATCCTCTGTACATTGACTTTTGGGAATATTGTGTTAATTGCCATCTACTGATGAAAGGAAGTTTGAGAGGTGCATGAATATATGGTTATAATAGTTTTTCATGAGAAATAACCTGAACGAGCACGTGATCCAACCAGATTCTCTGAATGTGGCCGGATTCTCTGAATGTGGCTGGCCCGGAGTCTTTCTGAGAAGCCATGGACAATGACACTGGGACTAGTTTCCTCTGCATATACTGGATTTTTGGGATCCAGTCGGTTTGGATACTCACCTTCCTGGACCTGGAGGGAGGGGAGACGAACTTGAACTTCCCACAGGGCTGGAAACCCTGACTACCCTTAGGGGCAAAGAGGGAGGAGGAGAGGGAGGGGGGGGAGTGGGAGGGTGTTGGGAAGAGGGGCGTAAATGGAAACTTTTATAATTTAATAAAATTACTGTCAAAAAAAAAGAAATAACCTTAAGGACATGGTCCTTTAGCAGAGTAATATTAGTAGGTTCTCTATCAAGGCCTGTGACCTCTCTAGCCACAGAAATGTGGTATCAATAATCATGGGAGATATTATTTCATACTATGGAGAATGTTTTAAATATAGTTAAAAACTGGTTAGATACTCTAATGCCATTCATGCCATTATTGCACCTGTGATTATGTCTTATAGTTTTGTGATCATTTTGGCTCTAAATTGTTAATAATTGAATAAGAATAATGATATCATTTCTATTAAATTGTCAAAAATAGCACTTCCAAGTATTATGAAAGCAATGGACAATGATTCCACATAGATATCCAAACATCACAGGCTATTGTCTGTGCTGTTGGGTAGCTTCCAAAACTTGACTTTGACACTAGTAGACAGCAAGCACTTCACTTTTAGGCCAAAATGAAATCAAGATGTAATTTATCTGCAGACTTTACTGTTGCTTTCAAATTCACTTTTAGTAGGAATAGAAAATAAATTTAGCTATGATTCCATTATGTCGTAGAATTTAAGATAATGTGGATTTTTAAAAGGAATGTCAAACTATAAATATTATAAAAACATATTTTTTCATAGCTTCTGTATCTGAGTGGAAAATCAACATTGAATATTTGCCTCACAAGTAATATCTTGAAGAAACCTCATTAATTACAATCTAGCTGAAATCCAAAGTTTTTTCTAAATCACTTACATTGCAATATATTTCCTGAAAGTGTCAATGTTCAAAACTTATGTGAGATGTGTAATTCACAGATGCTTGCTGTATTCACAAGTGTCTTTCTTGGTGCAACAACTTTGAAAATCATGCTTTTATATAACTCAGTTGTGAATAAGAGTGGCATCATGCAATTTCAAGACAGTGGAATGACTGATATCTATCTATCTATCTATCTATCTATCTATCTATCTATCATCTATCTATCTATCTATCTATCTATCTATTTATCTATCTAGAGAAGTAATTTAGGCACAGAAAGACAAAAAAACTGTTTGTAATATATTAGCTATAAAATGTGGACAATACTTCAATGTGTGTATATGTGTGTTTAAATTATAGCACAAATGGAAGACAGCAAACTAAAATGAGAACTTTATGAAGGCATGGTAAAGGATGATGGATAGTGAGTTATACGTAAAGTGAAAGAAAAATGGTGGAATACTGTAGGTAAAGAGTTTTAAACAGGTAGTGGTATGGAATAGTGAAAATCAGGTGATGGGGAAGATGACTAATTCAAAGAAAGGTTATGTTTAAAATAATAAGTCCATGGGCACACACATACACACACACACACACACACACACACACACAATCCAAGCTGTACTTTGTTGCCTTGTCTAATTGTCATCAGAGAGGCTTCATCTGGCAGCTGATTTGAGCAGCTGCAGATTCTGACATTATGTTGAGAAAGAGTCTAAATTAGATGTCTCCATTGAGTTCCTCCCTTTGGAGTTTAGGAAACGTATTGAAGAAGGGAAGATTATAGGAGTCATGGGGGAAGGATGACAAATGGAGAACAAGAACATGGCCTATGTTCTAAACTAAGCAAGTCTCACATAGGCTCACACGAGTTCACATGGGCTTATATGCGCTCACAGAGATTGAAGCATGAAGCATGGGCCTGGGTCTGCACCAGGTCCTCTGGGTAAAAGTAATGGCTATTAGTTTGGTCGGTTTTTGGGACTCTCGGAAGTGGAAACAGGTGTGTGTCTGACTCTTTTTCCTGCTCTTGGGACTCTTCCTCCTATTGGTTGCTTTTCCCAGCTTGAATATGAGGGCTTTTTCCCTTGTTTTCCTGTGTCTTGTTTTGTTGGTATCTCTTGGAGGCCTGTTCTTTTCTGAAGAGAAGTGGAGGTGGAGTGAATCTAGGAGAGATAGAAAGTGGGGATGCTAGGAGGTAGGAGGACTCAGGGGAGTGGAAAAAATTGGTCAGAATGTATTATATGAAAGAAGAAACGATTTTCCAGAAAAAAATTAAGAAAAAAAGGAAGGAAGGAAGGAAGGAAGGAAGGAAGGAAGGAAGGAAGGAAGGAACATGGAATCCTAATGTCATGCAAGTCAGTTAAAATAATAGCAAGAGATATAGCAAACATTTTCAATGAAAGAAGAGTAGGGATTATTAAAGGTTAAAGGACTAAGTATGGATATGGAGAAAATTAGTGGTGGATGGGTTAACCAACACCAAAAGTTTTCAAAATCCCTGTGGAAACCTACTATTTAGCAATCGAATTTCAAAATTCAGCTGTTATAAAATTATAAAAAGAATCAAATGGAATTAATCTGCATTGGGTGACAATGTTTCTCACAGAATATGTGGATTTTAAAAATCTCAATAGAAGGCATAGAATATTTTTAATGAGTTACTGGTCTAGTATTCCCAGAGGTTTCCAGAAAGCAGAAGCTCTGAACATTACCCTTCATAAACTACTATGACTACATGGTTAGACTTATTGTTGAAAATATACCATACTTTAGCTGCAGGTTATAGATAACTTAGCATTAAAACAACTAGGAATAGCTTCTCTTTTTGCTAACTTTCAAATTGCCTGCAGGTGCTATGTGGGTTCCTAGAAGATAAAATACATAAAGAGTTTAAATCATATGAAATATGCAATAGTACAGTACTGACCTGCCAGACTAGATATGCTCACTGTTGACATGGTGGTTTGACTACCTTTGTGATGACTGTTTTCTGATTGGGTTTGTGTCCTATTCCAAATGGTGGGATTTAGTGAACAGATTTGTTATCCTTAACAAAAGATCATGGCTGTGGTATTCATAGGTCCAAGGGAAGAATGTGTTATTAACCTTTTTCTAGAAGACATGCTGTCAAATCATCTTCAAATTCTTAAGTTTAAACCAATCTATATGAGCTGCTATCAGCCTCATCCAGAAAAAAATAATTCTCATTGAAATGGTAAGCAGCCAATGGAGAAATGTATAACTAAGCGTTCCAGCTATAAAAATAAGACACTGAGTTCCCTGTCTTAATAAGATTCCTATATTACCGTCACTCACCTCCAAAACAAGGATCATAGAACATTCAAGAAGAGGAGACTAAAGCAAAAAGCCTGCAAAGGCCATATTATGGAAAGTTAAATAAGTATTTTTTCCTGTAATTGACGTAGTGTATTCTCTCATTAATACAAAGCTAGTGTTGTTTTCTGCCAAAGATCAATTCACGAATTCCAGCATTGTTGCATAGATAAATTCCAGCTTCCATTCTTTACTAAGATTGTATAAGGAGATGGGAGAGTCTAAGGAAGGAAGAATCCTTCTATTTTTATGCAATGTGTTTTGTGCATATTAGGAATCTCATTATTGATATCATTTGGATATAGATATCGACATTGAAGGAGACAAAACTGTAATCATCTAGTAAGTAGGTCATAGTTTCTAGTCACTATATTATCAATTGTTTTTTCATACTTCTTGAAGATTTTAAGCTCCAATCAGTAAAAAATTCTGCAATATTTGTGGGACATTTTATATTGACCCATAAAAAGTGCAAATAAATATAATTGTCCAAAATTGCTGCTCCTATCAGTAATTAATAAGGTAGACAAATATGAAAATATTTCTTCCATTATATCCACAATGATACATTTCAGGTTTTATTCCTAGCTGATATACAATGTGTATGTAGTTCAGGAAAAGAGGACATTAAAATAATTACTCTTAAAATTGTCACTCACTTCATATAAAAGAGACGAGTGTTGAATGACTAAAGCCTTTGTAATTTAGGGTAACATTTTTTAGCATTATCATCAAATGATGAAAAATTCCAGAAATATAAATAAAAATTCATAAAAAATTTAGTTCATTAGCTCATTTAGCATGAGTAGTTTTTAGCACTGTGAGGTTTCCAAATTGTCTCTTCTCAAAAGAACAGTTGACAGGGTGGTTGACCTTAGTACAACCAAGAGCTCAAAGAAAGGTGTTTGGTAATGAATTGTTAATTTAAATGTGTGGTCCATTAATCAGAAAGTTATGAATTCTCCTAAGAAGCATGCTTCATTATCTCTGGAAACAAAAAAACAAATAAAAAACAAACAAACAAAGCAAGCAAACAAACAAAAACAACAAAAATTTCCCTAAATTGATGCTAAAAGTTTTTAGCAGAGAAAAAGTTATCTAATATTTAGGAAAAGTTACAATATTTTTATAATAATCCCCAAAGCACAATAATCAAGCTTGCAAAGTCCTTAATAACTACTACCCACAATAAATCAATATAAAAAATGTGAATGTAAACTAAGACTACAAAACAGTAGAATGAAAGCATAAATTATAGATAAGCAACTAGAATTTCTTAAAACATCATTTACACTTTTCATATGCTCACGGCATCATAGACATATGCATCTACATTTACTCACATACACAGATACATATTTATTAAAAATATAACTAGAACAAATATGATTAGAAACAAAATTTATACAAAAATAAATAGAGTGTCTAAATATATTAAAAATTGACTCCTAAATTTTAAGAACAGTTTAGAATATTGTGAACGACGATTCTATGTAAAAACAGCCAGTGTTTATATATGTATACATATATAAATTTAAACACTGTCAATATTGCATAAAAGAGATATAATAAATATTGATGCATTAGTTGCTACAAACCTTGTAATTTAGTGAAAAATCTAATCCCAAAGATAAAACATCTTAATAAATCTGCAAATGATAATGTATATAAAATAGCAAAATAGTGCACACAAAATACAATGGCTGAAATACAATAGTTAAAGTACTTATTCAACCATAAGACATACAGAAACAAATTTAAAGAAAAATGTGTTTATTTCTTGAAATTACATTTATTAATTAAATTCAATGAACCTGATACATAGTCAAAGAAAATTACTGTCTGAATAAATTCTAAACCAAGTAAAAATAACCTTCTAGACAGTAGTTGGCAATGTTTTGAAAAACAAATAATTTCATAAAAATATTGAGAGCAATCAACTTGCCAATTCGTATTTGGAAAATGTCCAACTGTTGAGGAGCTATAGGCAATCAATGACTGCTGGTGAGAGGGAGATTCTGTTTTTTCCAGGGTGGCAGTTCTTCTAGATTATTATTTCCCCATGAGTAGCCAAAGTGTCTTTGTAACAACTTACACATGCACCTATGTGTGTGTGTGTGTGTGTGTGTGTGTGTGTGTGTGTGTGTGTGATGTGTTTAATTTATATGTACATGTAACAAATGGGAAAGAGGCGGTGAGTTTGAGAAAGAAGTTGGAGTAGAGGAAGGAAGACATGGGCATGGTTTAAACACAGTACTCACATACAAAATTCTGAAGAACATATAGAATTGAATTCAAGAAAATGTTGACAAGAAATACAAGTAAAATCAAATATGAGGGATGAATCACGGTGCTGTAAATGTAAAGACCGAATGAATGTCTTTTCTGTGTAAATTTGAAGTAAGGACAAAGAGCTAAAGCATGCGTAAGTACAGGTGTGAGGCTCAAGATGTAACTCAGTAATGCAGAAATCAAGTTTTATAATAAAATCAATAGAAAGATTAATAATAAATTTTAAATGATCAAAAACCTGTTTTCTTTTAATATATCATTGTAATTTATATTTTAAAAAAACAATCCTACATGAAAGTACATATATTTTGTATATGTGAAAGTATTTGTTAAAATAATAAATCAATGTTAATTTAACATTTAACAAGTTGTAAAAAGCTTTTGATATTTGTTTGTCTACTGACAAAAGCATCTAGTTAATATCATCTTCACAGAAGTGTATCTGAATTAGGAATCAAAGGAAAGAACTAACTGTCTAAGAACATTTCATTTAAAATATATGTTTATGAATTTACCTTTCTGCCACTTGTGAATTCTTACACAAAAATCTACCTTTGTCAAATAGCATGAACACAATAAAACAAACTATTCATATTTTCTTTTCATCTGAAAAGGATTTTTGAAGCACAAGAAATTTAATATCTAAAACTTACATGGAATAAAAATATTAAAAGTGGTTTTGAACAGCAAAATTTCTAAAAACATGAGATTAGATCAATAATTTTCCTTAAATGGTGCATTAAATACAAATTATATGAATTATAAAATCTTCAAATAAATATTGTACACTAATACAAGCATAACACCGTTCAGATGTGTTCTTCAAGTAAACGACCATCATTCTTAAGAAGAATATTTGAAAGAATGAATTAAAATTAAGTACACTTTGCAAAATACAAAAGTATATGCTACCACCTAGTGGTTGTGCTGTTTGCTCAAGGGCAGTATTTTTCCCATTCAAATCCACAAAATTGAACATTGAGGAATTGTGAAGACAAAAACAGTTTACAGTTAAACATGTACAGTAAGTACATTAATTTGTAAATATTTACAAAACATTCTTAACCATCTCATATTTTATAATCTTCAATACTTTTTTATCATGAATAGAGGTAGAAAAAGATAAATAAGACTATGTAAAAATATTATTTCAATAATTCTCTCTTACACCCAAAATTCAAAGTTAAACAATTTTGTGATGATCAAGAAGAATAACGATTCAAAAATGTATAGATAGCATTTTCTATTAGCTAGAAGTAATATATTAATATTTTCATGTTGTATCATAAATGGAAGGAATCGCTTGTAATCATAATTTATATTAAACTGACTATTCAAACTTCAGTAAATCTCCAAGTGAATAAAGTTTGAAAAACTTTCAAGAGTACATGTGTTATCCCAAAGGGAAGCAAGCAGAAAAAGATTTTTGAAAATCAACTTATATGATTGTTCTTGGTAGTTATTACACCAACTAGATACAAGCTAGGGTCATCTGGGAGGAAGGAAAATGTGTCCTTAAGATTAGACTTCTAGTAGGGCCAGGTCACTGGGAGCAGCACCACTCCTGGACTGATGGTCCCTAGTTCTGTAACAAAGCAGACTGATCAAGCTCTTAGCAAGATTGTTTCAGTTCCTGCCTCCATATTCAAGTTGGAGCTCTTGCCTTAACTTCTCTCCATTATGGACGGTGACAGGAACATGTAAGCAGGAGTAAACCCTTTCCTCCCCAAGCTGCTTTTGGTCATGGTGTTTTATACAACAGAAAGAAACTCTAACACGGAAATAGTTTGTTTATATTTTCTTTTGTGCTCTCTTCTGCTTTTATGAGTATTCTTGTATGACTACACATACTCACTCTGCTAACGTTTTATGGTGTTGGATATGTGTTTAAATATTTTTGCTATAGCATACTTTCAAAATTAATAAATTGCAGATTTTTGTACTGTTGTGAAATAATTTTAAGTTTATTAAAATAAGTCAATTAATACTGTGCAATACATTACTTTAAATTACTAAATATTTTATCATTTAGAAAGCATTATTACACTATGTCACAAAACAAACCAAAACTAAAAATAATTGAAATCAAATTTTATTAGTAAATTTTAATTTCATAATAGATCACAACATTTATATGTTTTCTGAAAAGGAGTATTTTATTCTTTTTTGTAAGGATAACATTCAGTTAAGCAATTAAGAAGTGCAGAAATTTTTTATTCTTTAGAGATAAATGTAACTTTTACTCTGTACCAAGTCTTAGTATAAGAAAAGTCGACATCAAACACAAATTTATTAATTCATTAATTAATTCACCACATACATGATGGATACTTTCCAATGGTCATCCAAAATGCTAATAACCATGGGTGTCAGAATGAAAATTTGGATTAAATTGTTAGTTTATATTCTTCTCCGATTATTTTTATTGAGACCTAGAACTACATGTAAGAGAAATGTAAGATTAAAAGTAAAGAGCCACAAGCTGGCAAGATGAATAAGACACAAAATATCCAAAATACAAATAGTATTATAGACACTAGGACTCAGGCAAATAGAATAGAACAGAGGACAAGCTATGAAGGACCTCATAGGCTAGACATAACATTTAATGTTTTTATGTATATTGTTCCCCGACATTCTGCTATCCTAGTGAAATTATTTTTCATAAAGAAACACGGCCCAGTAAAGTGAGGAAGGAGGTAAATTGAGTTCACTGTCATTGATGATGCTAAAGATGTCTGTGTGCAGCACCAGAAGTAGAGGTGTGACAGTTGTCGGAAGGAGCAGGTGTCTCCACCTAGACTATAATAGCAGAATATAAAGGTCCTTTGTTCTTTACAATGGCTGCCTGATTAGTGTTACAAAGATGCATACAAAATGGAAGCATCATCTGCGACAATTTCAAAGCATCATTTTAGAGAATATTTCTTACTTTAAAAAGGTGTAAATGAACCTTTCCCAGAGAGAGAGGTGAGAGTTACCACCTTACTCAACATATGAAACTTATTATCACCAACAGTGAGACAATCACACATTATGTACTGCCTGACAGAGTACAAAATAATTGTTTATGGGGTGATTGTAACTCTGTCAAAAATCAATGTATTCCCTACAGCAATGCAGTGGCTAAAACAGTCTAGGGGTATAAACTGTCCAATGACAAGGAAGGTGTGTGTGGAAATTGAATTTTATTCTGATATCTAGTAAGTCAATAATAAATATATATATATATGATTTTTTATTTGTGTGTTTTATGTGTGTGCTCATACATACTGTGGCACATGTACTGAGGAAGACCAACATTTTAGTCTGCCCTATCATCCTGTATTTTACAAGGATTCTGAGCATCAAAATCAGGTAGCAATATTTGAACAGTGAGTGTTTATTTATCTTTCTGCTGTCTCTCAATAGATGAGTTTTAGGAATGCTAAATTACTGTAGAAGAGAGAGTGTATCATTGAATTTATATGAGAAACATAAATACTGAGAACTTGGCCCTTTTTAGGCAATTTCTGATGAATTACGTAGTATTTTGTGACACTCTTTCTAGGGAGACATGACAAATACATTTCCTCATGCTAGACCAATGAATCAAAGTACGGATACTACAAAAATCAACTTCAGTTTTACCAGGGTCACTTGTAGGAATAGTAGTGAGGAATTTCTTACAAGAGCAGAAATGGCTCAGGTGCCCTGGATCACCAATCATGTGTAGCAGCTCAAGAAACATAAAACCTAAAGGCACATCAACAATTTTGCGAGTGTCCTTTCTATGTGGTTAAGTTGGTTTGAACTTCTTAAAGGAAGCTATGCTGTCCTTTGCTTCTTTCAGGCTACTTCCTTGATCTGTCTCTTCCAGGAAGCTCACTGGTGTAAGATTTTCGTTCAGTAGTTTTTACTACTATGTATGCTTGTGAAGGGCACTAGTGATTCTGCTCAATTTGGATGGCTTCATGAAACAAGTTGAGTTTTCTACATCCCGAGTTTAATGAGTTGTCCTTGTGTATTGATCATTTCACCTGCCCTTAGGATGTCCTGTAATTTTATCCTGCTATAAACATCTCATATTTTCAAAGCCTACTCAGCCCCAATGCCTGGATGGTCAAGAAATTCTTTGTTTTAACTATGAACAGTCTGTCTTAAAATAACCTGTTTTTCACCTTCCCTCTAACAACATAAGTCTTACAAAGCTTCATTACAAAATGGGATATTTTAGTCTAAAAAAATGCTATATAATGTTTAGATGATATATACCATGGTGTATATAATTGATATGAAAAATAACCCAACAAAAATATGGAACCTCTTATTTTACAAATATGAAACATTTACCTGCTCATCAAACAAACTTGACCTGAAAACTGTGAACTTCATTTGCTGATTATTCTACACCACAGTATGACACATGATTGATGTTTAAAAGTTAATCAACAGAAAGTACATAAGCCAAGACAGGTGGTGGTGGTGCACACCTTTAATACCAGCACTTGGGAAGCAGAGGCAGGTGTATCTCTCTCTGTGAGTTCAGGATCAGCCTTTCCTACAGAGTGAGTTGCAGGACATTCAGGATTGTTACACAATAAATCCCTGTCAGAAAGAAAGAAAGAAATGAAGAAAGGAAGGAAGGAAGGAAGGATGGAAGGAAGGAAGGGAACAAAAGAGAAGAAGAAGAAAAAGAAAAAGGAAAGAAAATACATGTTGAATAGTTGTTTCACACACACACACACAAAAGATGCTGAGGTTAAGCAGCACCTCTTTTATTTTTCATTGGTAGATTCAGAGATGGGAAAAGGAAAGATCAGTATTGTTACTTGTTGTGGGAGTAACTTCCGCTGCCTCAACCAATAGTCGCTGAAATACGAGCCCACAGTGCAGCGGGGAGCGACTTCCGCTCCGTCAGCCAATAGCTGCTGAAATACCAGCCCACTGGGGCGTGGTATATTTCTCTTTTAAAAAGAGAAGCAGTTCCGGATAAGGTCTCTCTTGGTTCCGGCTCTTGGTTCCGGTGCTTGCTCCTGGCTCCTGCTCCCGGCTCCTGCGACTAGGCTCCCTTCCTGACGGTTTATGGTGTATGTAAGTTTTACCCCCCAAAATAAATAACCCCTTAAAACATAACTGGTGTGGGATTGATTCGTTAATAATTGGCGCCCAGCGTTTGGTTTAAGAACCGCCCCACCACCCCCCACCCCCAGCTCGGCCTCCCAGGATACACAGGTTCGGACAGTCTCTGCCGGCTTACTTTGCCCTGTTCGGCACGGATTTTTAAATTTCTCCTTGCAACGTGAGTCAAAGAGCTCACAGCGCAAGCTCCCTTTGAAGTTCCAGCAAGCTGTTTGAAACCCCTGCCATCCGCCATAACTGATTAGGAGTGCTGCAAGCAGCTTGACCCTTAATCCCAGCACAGGGACACAGGGCCCAAAGCACTAGGCCTCTTTAGCAACAGCGCAGTGGCTGTGTCACGACCCTCTGCATCCGGTTGAACAGAGCAGCAGGGCCTTGTTTATTGCCTTGTTTATTGGCCACTAGAAGCTCTCTGACCTTTTGTGATCTGTGGATTTAACCTCTGGATTTGAGTGTATATATTCTAGAGTTTACTTCCTCAATCAACACCACTGCCACGTGGATTCAGGTGCGCCCCACCTCCTACTGGCAGGCAACGGTCATTACAGGTAAGATTTTTCTTTTCGGTTGAAAATAAATACATACATACATACATACAAGTACAATTTCCTTTGATTGAAAATGTCGGAAAATATTACTATCCAAAAGTTCAATGGTTTTTTCAGTTGCGCTATGGAGGATATTCTGAAGGATGTCTCAGATATTCCTCTTACTTTGTTATTCCTGGGATCTGTTGCTTTTCTGGTGTTTGGCTATTTTATAAGAAAGATACAGTCTTTACAGACTGAATCTACAATGCTGAGGGCAGAGATTAAAACCTTAAGAACAATTCAGACTGATACCAACCTCCTCAAAAAAGAGTTTGGAGATTTCAAGGAGGAAACTAGATCAGAGTTTGGAGTTTTCAAGCAGGAGACTAGATCAGAGTTTGGAGTTCTCAAGGAGGAGAATAGATCTTTGTTTGATATGTCTTGGTCAACTGGCCAAAATATCAAGAAGGTACAGTCTGATATTGCTTCTTTAGAAGGGAGCGTCACTGCCCTGGAGGAGGGGACAACCAAAATGACGCATAACCTCCAGTCCATGACTGTAAGTGCTGAAACATTAGCTGAGAGGATTATAACCATTGAATGTGAAAATCGGACTTTATCAAAAGGGTATGATAGATTAATTGACAGAATTTCCATACAAGAAGGCACAGTACATGCCATGAGGATTATGTCCAAGGAGGATATAGTGTCTCTGACGGACAAGCTCCATGCCTTAGAATCGTTAATGAAGGCTTTGGAGCATAATACTGGACAGGAGATTCAGGACTTACAGAAGGCAATGGTGAGCAGATTTAATAAGATTGAGGAAATCATAGACTCTGATGAACAGGAGCAAAAGGTAGAAAGGCAACCTTCACCTCAAAAAACTCTCAGTCTACATAGAGTTATACCTACCTTTCCAGTAATAACATCAGAAAAGATAACTGGCTCCAAAAACCCTAAGGTCGTTAAAGAACATACATGGGAGCCTATACGTATGAATGATCTGAAAGAATTTAAACAAGCAATTGTGAATTATGGACTACATTCATCCTTTGTTAGGGAGATGTTAAAATCCTGGGCTCTGAGCAACAGGGCCACCCCTAAAGATTGGAACCAGCTCACATCAGCTGTCCTTGAGAACGGACCTTTATGGCATTTCAAATGCCTATTCAAACAAGAGGCCAGACTTTTACAACAACAAGAATCAGCGAAAGGAATTGAGGTTTCTCTAGATCAAATTCTAGGGGAAGGACCTTACTCTGATCCTCAGGAACAAGCTCTTTATGATGAAAACATTTTATCCATATGTGCTACAGCAGCTCTAAGGGCCTGGGACAGGGTTCAAGACTCAGGTCAGAGAGTAGAATCATATGTCAGGGTCAAACAGGGTCAGAGAGAACCCTTTAGTGACTTTTTGCAACGACTAACTAAGGCTGTACAAATAGGGATACCTGATCCAGAAGCAAGAAATATAGTAATTGAGTCTTTGGCTTATGAGAATGCCAATGTAGAATGCAAAAGGATCCTGGGGCCTTTAAAGCTCAGATCAGCGCCTTTGGACGAATGGGTTTTACATACAATGAATGTTGATACATTTGATTATGGCAATGAAACATGGGTACAAGAAGCAATTTCCAAAGGTAAAAGGAGACATCAGATTACAAAATGCTTTCATTGTGGCAAAATGGGACACATGAAAAGGGACTGCAGACAATGGAAGTCCAGGAATAATGCCTCTTCTAGGAATAACAGGAATAGGAGGACTCAGCCTTCAGGTTTATGTAGGAGATGTGGAAAGGGCAGGCATTGGACGAATGAGTGTAGGTCAACAAGAGATAAACAGGGCAACCCGTTGCCATCGGGAAACTCAATAGGGGGCCTCTCGAAGGCCCCCATGGCAAATGTGGTCCAGTCATTTCCGATCACTGCAGAGAACATGCCTCTTCAGGGAAATTAGAATGCCCCATGCCTGCTGTTAAAAGCAATAACGGCCTGAAGGATGAGTTAAATGTGGTGAATGAATCAAGAAATCTAAGAGGACAAAGTAAACGAATATTCTGGCAGACTTCTATAAATGAACAAAGGCCACAGCTAAGAGTGTGTTTAAATGGCAAACTTATTACTGGCTTACTGGACACAGGTGCGGATGTAAGTATCATTACACCAGAGTCTTGGCATCCGCATTGGCCTCTTCAGGAGGTAGATATTCAGTTCTTAGGAATTGGAACCCTATCTCGAGTAAGACAAAGCACGAGATGGGTCAATTGTATAGGTCCAGACGGACAAATAGGAAAACTAAAGCCATATGTAGCAAATATTGCAGTGAATTTATGGGGCCGTGACCTATTGCAGCAATGGAACACCCAAATTAACATTCCTGCTGCTTCCAGAGCCTATATTTCTGAGGACAATATTACAAGATATTACAGATGGCGGAAACCAGCCATTAGAGCTATACAAGAACACAACACAATTGATGGCTCTTCAGAGGTACCAACAGCCATGCCTCTACAATGGTTGACTGAGAAACCAATATGGACTAAACAGTGGCTTTAGCTGAGGAAAAGTTACAGGCTTTAGAACAGCTGGTACAAGAGCAATTAGATGCTGGACATATAGAAGAATCTACCAGCCCTTGGAACTCTCCTGTGTTTGTTGTTAAGAAAAAATCTGGTAAATGGAGAATGGTGACAGATCTTAGAGCTATCAACAAGGTTATTCAACCTATGGGCCCTCTGCAATCTGGAATTCCTCTTCCCTCCCTGTTACCAAAGGGATGGCCTCTTATAGTTATTGATCTGAAAGATTGTTTCTTCACTATACCATTACAAGAAAAAGATAGAGAAAAGTTTGCCTTCACAGTGCCTACCTATAATAACACTCAGCCTGCAAGGAGGTACCAGTGGACCGTCCTCCCACAGGGAATGTTGAACTCTCCCACCCTGTGCCAATATCTTGTAAGCCAACCATTGAAAATTATACGCAAACAATTTCCTAAGTCCATAATATACCACTATATGGATGATATCCTGATATCTGATCAAAACAAAGATACCTTAGAAAGGCTGTTTGAAGAAGTAAAACTAGTATTACCTAAATGGGGATTGCAAATTGCTCCTGAAAAAATTCAGAGAGGAGATTTTGTTAATTATTTAGGTTATAAAATAGGCTTACAAAGAATTAAGACTCAAAAGGCACAAATCAGGAGAGACCGATTACAAACGCTTAACGACTTTCAAAGATTATTAGGAGACATTTCCAGTCTACGACCAGCTGTTGGGATAACACCTGATCTAATAATTCATTTAAACAAAACCTTAGATGGTGACAAAGATTTGAATAGTCCCAGAGAGTTAACAGCTGAAGCAGAAAAGGAACTGATGATGGTTGAGGAAAAATTACAGGAGGCACATGTAGATAGGGTGGATCCAAATCTTAGTTGCATTCTAGTTATATTACCTTCCAGAATTTCTCCTACAGGAATTTTAATGCAGAGGGAAGATACTATTTTAGAATGGATCTTCTTACCACACAAACCAAGTAAAAAATTAAAAACTTATGTGGAAAAAGTCTCTGAATTGATTATAAAAGGAAAATTGAGACTTCGTCAATTAGCAGGTATAGACCCAGCAGAAATTATAGTGCCTTTCACTGCTGATGAGATAAAAAAGTTGTGGGAAGACAATGAACCATGGCAAAGAGCTTGTGCTAATTTTTTGGGAGAAATCAATAACAATTACCCAAAAAGCAAGAGACTTAACTTTAAAAAGAGAACTTCTTGGATCCTCCCTCGAATTGTCCGTGATGCTCCAATAACCGGAGCCCATACATTTTATACCGATGCTAATAAATCAGGGAAAGCAGGTTACAAATCAGAAGAATTGAGTAAAGTGGAACAAAGTCCTTATGATTCTGTCCAGAAAGCAGAATTATATGCCATCCTTATGGTGCTTAGGGATTTTAAAGAACCTCTTAATATAATTACTGACTCACAATATGCAGAAAGAGTTATTTTGCATATTGAAACTGCTGAATTTATACCTGATGATACAGAACTGACCTCATTGTTTATCCAGGTACAAGACATGATCAGAAACAGGCTCTGCCCTATGTATATAACGCATATCCGATCCCATACGGGTCTGCCAGGTCCTCTAGCACAAGGTAATGCAGATATTGATCAATTATTGATTGGTAGTGTGCTGGAGGCATCTGAATTTCATAAAAAACATCATGTCAATAGCAAAGGCTTGAAAAAAGAGTTTTCTATTACATGGCAACAAGCTAAGGAGATTGTAAAGAAATGCCCTACTTGCTCTTTTTATAACCAAACACCATTGCCTGCAGGGACTAATCCAAAGGGTATTAAAAGGAATGAAATTTGGCAGATGGATGTGTTTCACTTTCCAGAATTTGGCAAGTTAAAATATGTACATCACACCATTGACACTTATTCAGGCTTTCAGTGGGCAACCGCTTTAAGCTCAGAAAAAGCTGACTCAGTAATCACACATTTATTAGAAGTTATGGCCATTATGGGTATACCTGCACAAATAAAAACAGATAATGGTCCAGCTTATGTATCTAGGAAAATGAAACGATTTTTTGCTTATTATAATATTAAGCATGTTACAGGTATACCATACAATCCTACAGGTCAAGCCGTTATAGAAAGATCAAATCGTACTATAAAGGATATGCTAAACAAACAGAAAGGGACGAAAGATACCCCCAGAAATAGATTGCATAATGTTTTATTAACCTTGAATTTTCTTAATGCTAATGAGAAAGGAACAACAGCAGCAGAGAGGCATTGGATAATGGAAAAAACTTCTGAACTAAACCAACCTGTTTATTTCAAAGACGTGCTGACCTCTCAATGGAGGCCAGGAGATGTGCTGCATTGGGGAAGGGGTTTTGCTCTTGTTTCCACAGGAGAAGAAAAATTGTGGATACCATCAAAATTAATAAAGGTTCGATTTGAAGAGGAGAAACCTCTTGGAAAGGAGAAATGACAGCTCATCCACAATGATGATATTCATAGTTGGTAAGAAAAACATATAGAATGGGGGCAGGGTTCTGTTCTTATCTCCACAGGAAAACACTGATTTTTGAAAAGTTCAAGGGACCCTGGATATCTGAATACTGACAGATGGAAAATAATGGCCCAATAAGGACTATCAAGAAAACTGAATAGGTTCTGTAAGTAAAATATACTAAATCATATTTCTAAATTTATAGAGCTGGTTTTAGAGTTGGACTCTGGCTCAGTCCCTCTCTAATTCCAAGCCTGTTGTTAAAAGAAAAACCCAGAATTTCTGGAGTTTCTGTCTCATGTCAAGAGCCATGATATGGGACAGAAAGAAATATGAGTTTAGAAAACATTTTTACTTTTCTTCATATCTATCATACCTTTCAGTGAATATATCTATCATGTCTTTCATTGAATATATGTATGTCTGTATATGTCTATATGATTAATATATGATTATATATTATTATAATCATATAATATATGATATTAATATATGATTAATATATATGATTAATGTTTAATTTTTCCACAATGAACAATAAGTTTTTCCTGCAGTGACATTTGAAGTTTCCAGGAAGAAGATGGGGCCCCATAACAACAACTCCACCTGGTTGATATGACATCATGATACTGATAGCGCTACTACAAGACCTGTTTTGAGTACCAGCTGCACAAGACGATTCCAACGTGGTTAGCTGAAATGATGCACATCTTGTACAACATTCTGGCCAGTCCTCCACAAAATACTCAGAGACTATTTGCAATTTTAAAAGACATTGATCTTGAAATTTAACCATCATTTTGCTTTCACAGGATCCCCCAGAAAGAACGTCGCCCCCATGACAGCTGGAATTAATTCTAGAGAACGACGTCCCCTCTCCCAGTAAAGTTTGTCCTTGGGTTTAGGGACATCATTTAGGGGTTGGTTATAATTAGTATAGGGTTGAGGGTTGGGGGAGGAATTTTATAAGCACAGGAATCAAAAAAAAAAGAGGGATAATTGGATTATGGGATAATAGATTTGTACTTGTGAGTTATTGTTTTTAGACAAATATATTGGTATTGATTCTTATATATTGATACAAACTTAAATTATGTTGACTATGTTAGGCATGCATGCTTCTACTTCTGTTTAAAATATTTTTATGTATTGACATATATATATTGTATTGATATATGTATATTTTACCATATTGCATTGTACACTTCTACCTCTGATTAAGATACTTATATATTGTTTATGTATTGATATATATATTTACCATATTGCAATGTATACTTGCACATTGTTCATACTTGGAGGTCATATTGTCCCCATTTATTGCACAGTTGTTTACTATTTCAGTCTTTAAGTTAGATAGATATTGAGAATAATATAGATCAATAGTCATCTAAGTTTGTCATTTATAATTAGACTAATCAGGTTCTTTAGATACATAGACATTATATTCAGTATAGATAGATAATCTTCAACCTCTTCAAAGAGCTGTAGAAAATGGCCTTTAATCTAACTCAGAGTTCTGTGGTAGGGAGACACAATCGCTCCTGGCAACACTGATCTATTCCCGAGAGAATGTTGAGCACCAAAGACACTCCACCTGGAGCCTTTCTTCTTGGCAGAACTGGCCTTTGGGTAAAGAAATGCCCATACCTCAACTACTGACAGAGTTACAGAGTATCCGTAAATGGATAAAACAGGACTGTCATATCCTGCCAAGACAGGATAAGATAGTTTTGAAAAGTTCCTTGCCTTTGAAAATGGTATGTCAGTTACGTTAGGCCTTAGCCAAAGTTGGTTGCTTCAACGCTGCAAACGTGATTTTGGGTGTTTGCCCAGGTAGCCAATTGTCTATGTGATTTGTTACATGTTCTGGAAGTTTGATTGCACTTCCTAATTACTCAGGTAACATTATTTCCCTTCTCAGATCTTTGATGGGATTGAAGATTATATAAACGTAGTTACTTTCTTTTCATGACGTGGCCAAGTTATTTGTTATACAAGACTTAAGCTAGTTAGAATAGGATATTTGTATTTATTGTATATAATTGTGTAGGTTTGTACTTGCTGTATATAATTTCGTAGTAGGCTTAGAACTCTCTTACTTAAACAAAAGGGGGAGGTGTTGTGGGAGTAACTTCCGCTGCCTCAACCAATAGTCGCTGAAATAGGAGCCCACAGTGCAGCGGGGAGCGACTTCCGCTCCGTCAGCCAATAGCTGCTGAAATACCAGCCCACTGGGGCGTGGTATATTTCTCTTTTAAAAAGAGAAGCAGTTCCGGATAAGGTCTCTCTTGGTTCCGGCTCTTGGTTCCGGCTCTTGGTTCCGGTGCTTGCTCCTGGCTCCTGCTCCCGGCTCCTGCGACTAGGCTCCCTTCCTGACGGTTTATGGTGTATGTAAGTTTTACCCCCCAAAATAAATAACCCCTTAAAACATAACTGGTGTGGGATTGATTCGTTAATAGTTACTAACAAGCAATATAAATTAAGTAAATCAGGAAGAGAACAGCCAAAAAAAAAAAAAACATTATAACATAAAACCTCTGGAAAAGCTGGGTGGTGGTGGCGCACATCTTTAATCCCAGCACTTGGGAGGCAGAGGCAGGTGGAACATTTTGAGTTTGAGGCCTGCCTTGTCTACAAGAGCTAGCTCCAAGACAGGTTCCAAAACTGCAGAGAAACCAAGTCTTGAAACCCCCCCAAAAAATCCTCTAGAAAAGCAGTCAATACACACAGACATATGAGTATTATATTATATTCAATCACACACATGTGCATGGATATTCAATTATTTCTATAGCCACACTCTCAGATGAACAAATAACTTTTTAAAAAAATGTTTTTCATAAACTATAATAAATGAGGACATAATCAGAATACTCACATAGAGTAGCAATCTTCAAGGTTTTTCCACTACTATATTTTTGCTACTAACATATTGGTACATGTCACCTTTAGAAGCAACATTATACTTTAAATATGCCACAAATAAATTGTAGTTAATGAATCAAATCTACTTCTGTGATCTATTGGAGAACATCTTATTGGTCACACTCACTCAAGTAGAAATTTGGTCTTCTTTATTTATACTCCAAATGTCAGAACCAAGCAAATCTAGTAAAATGCATTTGGAAGAGATAGACTTAATACTTTTCTAGATCATACAATTAAAAATTGAAGAGAGCTTTGCATTAAATATTTACATGGAATTTCTCTTGCCCTAGAAACTATTGATTACTTTACATAAACTAAAGAGAAACTTGCTTGTTTTTTTTCAGCTAAGTAGCCAAATTTCTAGTCATTGAACTTTAGAAAGATTATCAATGAATTGTACAAATAATTTTGCAGAATTTTTTACCCTCCATCCACTTAAGGAAAATATGTTTTCAAATTCACTAGTGAATATTCAGATCTAGATTTTGTCTTAGCTTTTGAATTCTTGTACATTATCCTGAGTGCATTATTTTAAGAAATTTGAGAGTAAAAAAAGATAATTTACATATAGCAGTTTACTGAACTTTTCTTTGTATTAATCTTTTAATTTTCCTATGTTAGCTTAGTTTCCAGAGAACTTGGTTCCCAATGAACACTTACTACTCTTTGTTTGCATACCTACTGAAGTCAGGGGACTTGTTTTGTTTTGGTAGGTTTCTGGTAGGCCATAATATTCAAAATGTTGATTCAAACAAATGTTAAACAGCAAGCAGTTTTAACACAGTGTTAAACATCTGTAATTTTAAGCTAATTTCTTGAGTGTCAGAACATGTGTCTGTGCTTCTCTCTCTCTCTCTCTCTCTCTCTCTCTCTCTCTCTCTTTCTCTCTCTCTCTCTCTCTCGTGTGTGTGTGTGTGTGTGTGTGTGTGTGTGTGTGTGTGTGTGGTGTGTGTGTGTGTGTGTGTGCATGCGTGCATGGGCGAATCTGTGTCAGATATTTGATTAGAATAGGTAATTTTTTTAAACTGAATAAATTGATTATTATCTACTTTGAATCTATAAATAACCTGCAGTTTTATGAACAGTGCTAAGTGCTTGTATGTTATATCATTCCACCCCTAAAATTTAAACTCCAAATATCTCCACACATCTATTCACCTACTATATAACCCTCAAATTAATCTATCACCACTTAAATCTTAATCATTACTGTTTGCTTCTCCCAGTTGTTTAATGTTAAATACCTATGAGAAACAAAGGTGTGTTTTGAAGGTAATACTGACATTTTTTGTTCAAGCATAATTGTCTTACAAGTTGTGTCCTTGTGATAACTCACAAATTCCTCAATGTGGTGTGAAAAGTCTTATGTAACTTAGCTCTTAGTCATCTTTCTTATCTTCTAACACTGATTTCTGCTGTTTCTTTATATAAAGCATGTTGTCTCTCAGTCAAGTACCACAAACAAGGGTTTTCATTTGTCTATTAAATCACTGTCCTGCTTTCTTTTCATAGAATTTTCTGTGATTACTATCTTTTCTAGAAATATACTAAAATTATTTATTGGATTCCAAACATACTTGAAATGATATTCAAAGCAATCATTCTCATGTGAGGTAGAGATAGCCAGTTCACTGCTTATAGGTCCCAGCGTTGACAAGCTCAATAAAGGCCTGAGTCTCATTAGTTTTCCCTGGTTCCAAAAAAGATCAAAAACTGAGACTACCCAAGCAACACCCAGGAACAGACCATCCAAAGGGAATTCCTAATGTTCCAACGATTGTAGGTAGAATCACTTGCCATCACACACCCATCACTTTTCACCAGGACACTCCTAGACAAATATCAGCAAATCAGGGATCATTAAGCTCAGAAATCTCCCAACCCTCCTTTGCTACTAGAAAAATTCAACTCCAACTGAGCTACTAGCACTACAATATGCTAAACACACTAAGAGAACAAGTTTGCAAACTTGTGTAAGAAAAAGGCTCTTTTCTTTTACATAAAAGACTCAGTCTCCTAGTTTGTTTTGTGGGAACTCTGTGATCTGTACATAATACTAGTAGCTAGAGAGTTAGTGGCAGGAAGTGAGGATCATCCCATATATATATATATATATATATATATATATATATATATATATGGAGAGAGAGAATAGGTTGTTTTTTTCTCAGAAATATATTTTTCCTCACCAATATTTTGTTTTATCTTTTGTTCAATTATTAAAAACTTAAAATCAAATTTAGTACAAATATAAGCTATAAGCATGCTACCAATTGATCATTTAATTTAAAAATGTTTAAATTGAATTCTGATCAGTTAATCAGAATTATATTTTAGATTTATATAAAGATGTTTAAAAATATTGCTATGTTACTAACATAATTTGAATAATACATAACTTCTTATACTCATGATAGATTCAGATTTTCAGAAGAATCATAGCAATTTTTGCCCACAAATTTAATAGGTACACTGGACCATGTTAAAATTCTGTAATGAATATTCAGTAAACAGTCATGTGAATGTAAATAAGAACTCACAAAACAACACTAATATCATAAGCCTATTGAGTCTCATTTTTTTTTCTCTAAGAAAGAGATAAGATTATTAGGTTCACATGCAGAACTAGCTCCCTTGGGCAAATGATGTGTATGATAGGACAAAAAAAAAATCACTGTAGAATTTCACACCTTGAACAAGTTTTTTTTGCTGCATTTTATAAAAGAAAGGGCCTGCTTGTTGGAGTTTCTGTCCCACCCAGTACTCCACAACCAGGAACCCCCAAAGAAAATCACACAGAGGTCTCCGTAAGATTATAAACTGATTGGCCCACTAGGTCAGACTTCTTATTAGCTCTTATAACTTATGTTAGCCTATTATTTTTATCTATGTTAGCTACCCTGCTCAGTATCTTTCACAGCTGGGCAGGTAACATCTTGCTTTTTGGTGGTCTGGGCAAGAATGGGAAGAATCAGCTTCCTTCTTACCAGAAGACTCCTATTCTCATTGCACCACCTCTACTTCCTGTCTGGTTTTCACAGCTATACTTCCTGCCCTGGCAACCAGTGTTTATTTAAAACATGATTGACAGAATACAGACAATTCTCCCGTACCAGTATTTTTTTTTTTAAGATCATCAAATAACTTTATTGCAAAACGTCTGCTATTTATTACTAATGGTGTTCTTCTGGAAACACAAATACGAGAACTGAGCACCACATCCAGAGTGACTTGCCCTGTGGCTAGGGAGACGCCAGGACAGAGGCAGTGGGACTTTCCTCACTCATTCCAGGGCTCCAAGTTACCTCTGATAAGAGAAAGGAAACCACTAAAATCCCAAGTACAGGAAGGTCACAATAACCTTAGGGCTACTGACGCTAACTGCTGCACATCCCAGTCTATAACTCTAGCAATGGTATCAAAACCCACTGTCAATCAGCTGCTCCCATGGCCCTTTGCTGTCCTGACTGTCTAGCCCCAGCCCGGCTTCTGCATACTGCAGAACACAAGCATTAACATCCACATGCAGTGTCCAGGTTCAAGTACAAAGGTCTGATCAGGACAGTCCAAGTCACGTAGTGCTTAAACCTCTGTAGTGTCGATACTGGGGTCAGACCCCTGGACAGGCGGCCAAAGGTGGCACAATTCATGAGGAAGTATGAATAACGTCTCACCACCAAACTTGCTGTCCATCCAATATGGACACGACCCTAGTCAAGGTCAAAATCTTGACGTCAGTAGTGACATGGTCGACTAAAATTATACTCGAATGAAACTGGAATCCGTTTCATTTCTTCAGTAAATGGAGTTTTCCAAAGGTATCAGGCATATCCTTAGGAAGTATCTTGGGATGGCGCTGGAGGATCCTGGCTTTCAGGTTCTGGAGGGGGAGCTGGCACAGCTTCTTTTTTCTGGGCTGCCAGGACCTCGTGGACTGCTTGCTCTATCTGTGACCTGAAGATGTGATTTAGTTTGGGGTCCACCACCTGAGAAATGATCCTGTCCACTCCTGCTTCCAACATGCCTGATTGAACCATGCTCTGCCTCAGCCCATTTCGCAACTGGTTCTTGTTCATTGCAGGATTCCATTCCTGTTTGTTCAGGTGTGTTGACACAAAATTATCCACTTTCTGCCTCAGGTTCTAGTAAGCTGGCTTGGTGTCCACGTCAGCCAGGTAGTCCGGATGGAAGCTGTCGAACAGGCTGCCTCTTGAGATGCTCCACTATGAGAGCAATGAGCTGCGGGTCTCCCGGAGGTAGCGAAGTGGGGTTGACCAGGTGCCCTGCCCCACTCGAACCGCCGCCAGTCCCGAGGCCTGGTCCGCCCCGCCAGCTCCTGTACCATCCACCATGGCTGCACCCCACGCTTGCGCAGAGGCCAGCGCTCGGATGCTCCTCCGGCAGCCGTGGGCCCGCTGTGCAGACATGGAGGACCCCATGGAGGTGGCAGCTATGGAGGCGGTAGGGTGGGAGGTGGAGGGACCCATGGCACTCCCCACTTGCCTCCCGTACCAGTATTTCAACAGTCATTCAGTATATGTTTATTATGGAGTATTTCCATACTCCCAGTGAATACTATTTCAATGGGACCTTACCAGAAAGCAATTAGATATGAAACTATTTACAAATTTTTAATGCTTGCTATTTCATAAGATTCATGTAAAGTGAACTACCTCAGTTTCCTTGGAGTTACTAGTATTTGATTTGTTACATTCTCACCAAAGATATTTGGTGTAGGAGATCCTTCTTTCTATGTGTTGCCTGTTTTGGTTAATGAATAAAGAAACTGCCTTGGCCTGATAGGCAGAACTTAGGTAGGTGGGGAAGAAGGAACTTAATTCTGGGAGGGAGAAAGCAGAGTCAGAGAGATGCTCTGGATCTGCCTGAGACAGACGCTGGAAATTTTACCTGGTAAGCCACTGCCATGTGGCAATATGTAAATTAATAGAAATGGATTTAATTATGATAGAAGAATTAGCCAATAAGAAACTAGAATTAATAGGCCAAGCAGTGATTTAATTAATACAGTTTCTGTGTGGTTGTTTTGGGGCTAAGCTAGCCAGGTGGCCAGGATGAATAAGCGGTCTCCCTACAACAGATGTTGACAGAGAAATGTTGCAACTATGTTGGAACTGACCCATCTGTGATTAAAATATGAAGTGGAATTATATTTTGCTTTGTATTAGCAATTTCATCATGGGTGTTTTTCAAAGCTTATAACTATTATTAGGAAAGACAGTCATGGATAATTTCTTCTTGTTATGAATTTAACAACAAAATAACAAATGTCTGAGCACTCCAAACATGCTGAAGCCTAAAGCTCAATATGTTGGCCTTAGAAGAGAAGTCTGGTTCTTCAGGTTTCTATCATGCTATTTGTCAGAACTAAACTAAAATATTAGTGGACTTATGATAGAAGAACTTAAAATCTGTGTTCATTCCATCATCATATGAGATCACTAAGAAATTGTCCTTTCCAAAGTCATAAAGAATTTGAGTATGAATATAAATATCTTTTAATAATATGAATTATTTTAACTTTTAACTGATGAAAATAAAGTCTAGCTTTATATGCAATCACTTATAGTATTTTATAATAGAACCCACAGTGCTCACAATGGTCATAATTATATCTAATAACTAAAGAAAACCAAAAATGACAACCAATAGGAAAGACAATAGGGGGTGATATGGGATTCCCTTCTGTATGTTGTGATTATGTTTTATTGTCACCGGTTAATAACAGCTGCTTTGTCCAATGTCTATACAGAATAAAGTCAGGTGAAAAATCTGGAGATGTAGAGAGAGACTAAACAGAGTCAGGGAGATGCCATGTAGCTTCTCGAAAAGAAAGATGTGAGCCAGCAGCTGGAAACTTTCTGGTAAACCACAACCTCAAGGTGATACGCAGATTAATAGAGGTGGGTTAATTTAAGATATAAGAGCTAGCTAGAAATATGCCTAAGTGATTGGAAAAACTATGTTTTAATTAATACAGTTTCTCTGTGATTATTTTGGGTCTGGGTGGCCAAAAATGAATAAGCAGTCTCTGTGTCCAAGGGGAAGAGTATAAAAACACATTTCATGTTAGTTAAAGTCTAAATGTGAAAAATACAGATTGCAGTTCATGAAAATGACTATTAGTCCTAAAGTGAAAGAAAACACACAGATTTGTGATGTATATCTAGTCCTTTCCCTCTCATCCAAAATTTTTTAGTACATGCTCTTCAAGAGAAAAAGAACTGATAATAACAAATAGCAAGAACTTAAATACATTTTTCTAGTTTTGATACAGGAATGTGTTTTCTGCCATATGTATGGAAAACATAATGAACTGAGATTTATAAACATTATACAAAACAGCAGCTAAAGTGTGTAAGATAAGGTGATAAAAACACCATGTAACCTATCTAATATTTTTAATGTGAATTACTGGTTTATCTATGTGTTTATTTAGTGTGTGTAAGTGTTTATAAATGCATGTGCATTGCATCACCTGTGTGTGCATCAGTGAAATTCACACTGGAGTTAGTTATGTTCTTCCAATCTTTTGACGTAGGAATCAGGTCATCAGACTTCAGGCCCAGTGCTTTTGCTAGCTGATACATCCTACAGGTCCATCTACCATCTCACATATGTAAAATTTCTTTGTTATTAATTTTATTATGAATGAAAAAGATATAGAAACATTAGACATTTATCAGAAAATAGCACTCTGCTATTTAATTGGTTGATTTTTGTACATCCTTAATAAGCTTTCTGTGAAGAGCTCCCAAGGCCCAGATGAAGAGCAGAAGGAGGGAGAACATGAGCAAGGAAGTCAGGAATGCGAGGGGTGCGTCCACCCACGGACACAGTAGAATTGATTTAATGGGAGCTCACCAAGGCCAGCTGGAATGGGACTGAACAATCAAGTGATCAAATCGGACTCTCTGAATGTGGCTGACAATGAGGGCAGACTGAGAAGCCAATTATAATGACACTGGATTTGGGTTCTACTGCATGTACTGGCTTTTTGGGAGCCTAATCTGTTTGGATGCACGCCTTCCTAGACCTGGATGGAGGGGGGAAGGCCTTGGATTTTCCACAGGACAGGGCACTCTGACTTCTCTTAGAACTGGAGAGCAAGGAGGGGGGAAGGAGGTGGAAATTTTCGATAAATAAATAAATAAATAAATAGAAACGAAAAAAGCTCGTAAGTTCACAGACTCTAAAAACCAACTAAGATTATGATTTCTAAGCTATGACAGTTTTATAAATAATTCTCAGCTGCCTGCTTCTCCCTCATGAACAATGCTTTGAGAAGACTTTTACCATCAATGAACATGATAGGAAACTAGGGTTTTAGTTAGATGGCATTTGAACTTAATGCATTTTAAATTTCATTCCTACCATTTTTTTGTCATTTATGCTATTTCAGAAGATTTTTCCAACATAGTGTTGTTGGTTCTGACTTAATTTTTAAACTCAAACATCATATTTTCTGAAAAGATACTTAGAATTAATCGAGTTACCTTGTGGATATTGTCTATACTAACTTAAAAAATACAATAAATAGTAGTTAATCAATCAATAAGATATGTTAAAATAAAAACTTTCCCAAGATATCTGTTACATTTTCCAAGAATAGTTCTAAGTTTTTCATACCAGAAATGTATATAAAAGATCTTTCCATGGTGCTTCAATATTTTATACATTTAGTGTGAACAAAATTTTTTTTCAAGTATACAATTTGTTTTTATTTACAATACCCTATAAAAATGTAAATTTAGAAACTTTTATTTTTATTAATTAGAACTGAACAAAAAGCACAATAAGGAAGAAGAAAATAATCAAGTGTTTACTTGATCAGGTGTGAAGGGAGGGTAGGAAAGGCTCAGTGGAGACAGTCAGCAGACGGTAGAGGGGAGCTAGAGACCGTCACTGGGGAGCAGCTGGCGGAGCCTGAGGCCACAGAATGAGAAGAAATGAAGATGAGAACGAGGACAGCTGGTTGTAACGGAGGGCTTTACCATTATCTAGGTATGTGCAAAAACGTTTATTCTCTTTAAATATCATAGCCTGTCCCGACTACATTCAAAAAGGTGAGAAGAGCAGAAAGTAGGATCAGGATGGGAATATAAAATAAATTCAATTTAGTTCTTTAGAATTGCAGCTACTAGGGAGCTAAGTCCCTTATCCTGGCTGACTGCTGAAGGTAAGAAGGGTGAAGGAAAGTGTCCCTAAGATTCAAACCCAGGCCCCAGCTGCCAGTAGATGGGGCTCAGGCAAGACTAAGCAGCCAGGACAGCAGTTCTGCTGCAGGGTAGAGGAGACTGAAGGGCAGAACAGCCCAAGCTTAGCAGCCATGGCTACATTTGGAGGCTTCTACCCAAGACACTAAATGATATGGGGAAGAGAAGCAGAAGCATGGCTTACAGAAGTCACATCAGGAAGACAGTGCAGGTGCGCAAAGCTACACTGCAAAAGCAGGCTCTACGTGAGGCTCGTCTTGGGTACTCGTGAATGCACTTGAGGGACAGGCTCAAGCACGCTGTACTCATCGCAGGAAAGGCTTAGCTGTGTGTGTGCTCTTTCCATTACGGTGGTCAGGAACAAAGGAAATACAGGAGAGAGAAAGAAAAGACTTCTCAGCCTAGAGCTGGGCAACAGCCAATTAACAAGTTTGATTTAATGTAATGTGCCGTGTACCCTGTATTTATATATTAAAAAAGTAGAATCCACCAAATTACAAGATGGAACAGAAACAGACTAAAAATATATCAGCTGGTTTATTTTTAGAGGTATATGTCAACTAAATATTTTTCAAACTAAAACTCATTCTTTAAGGACCCTCTGGAGACCACATGAACATGTGTGTAGGGGTGTGTATATTTACCTCTATCTTGACTTCTACTTGGTTTTGGCTCTTCTATAGTCATAGTAATAAGGGAAGATGAAAAAAGACTTCAAAGGATGGAGAGAACCTTTGGCAGACTACAACCTACTTTGAATTGTAATAGTGGTGATGGGATAAAGGGATATTATGTTTGTGTCTCTAGGGAAAAGAAAATGCAAAATTGAGAAGAGTTGAGTAAAAGTAGGACATGCAAAGTGTAACACAGAAGGTCAAAGAAACCAGCGGAAGTATTACCCAGCAGAAGTATCAGAGCAGTGGGGAAATACCTGGCATTCAGAGCTAACCTCTGAAAATAGGTCGATCCCACAAGACTTTCCTTTGGGTCATAAGCTACCTCCCCTCCCTCATTAAAAACACTCCATTGGTGATGGCAGCAGTGCAGGTGTCAGCCAAAAGAAGGTACAGGGCACACCGGAGAGCTTTTATCGTATCCCCTGAACCAGCTGTAGTTTTGTCTCCAGCAAGTTCAGTTTCTGCCGGTCAACATAGCGAGAAAAAAGGGACACTAGATTTGTGAGTATTGAAATTGGCTTGGCCAAGGCTGCTTGGGGTATCTGTAGAAGTTCTCTCGTTGCCATGAACATCACCTCTGTCCACTGGTTATTTTGCGTTGATTCTATATTAGGGTCCGAACTCTGTAGGTCTTCCCCACGGCTTAGGAGGATTAGGAGCAGTGACAAGCCAAACTTGTTCTGGAGCACAGCAGTGAGGTGAGGATTGGAGGGTGCTGGTGCAGTTGCACTTTGAGGTAGGTTCATTAGCTGTTGCAGAAGGCTGGTGACAGTCACTGAAGGAAGATGATAGAGGAGAAGAGAGAAGAGACTCAGTAAGCATGGCAGCACCTCATCTTGTGCGTCCTTCTTGATAAGGAAAAGGAGGTTCCTGGCAGTTGCCATGAGAATGTCAGCTGCTTGCTCTGTGGAGAGGAAAGGGAGAATGCGGGCAACCATTCTCTTTCCTTTTCGGATACACATGATCTGTACGAAGTGGTCATCACTTGACCTCTCTTGTCCAGACAATTTGCCCCTTAGGTTGTCATACATGCTACAGATTTTGTGCTTTCTTTCATCCACCAGGGCAGGCCGCTCTTCTTCTAGACTTAGGAGATAGCGCCTTTCATAATCTTCCACATCAAGAAGTAAACTATAGGTTTTCTCAATTATGACAAGGGTTTTCCTTCTCTTGTCTCGAACTTGTTTTTCTTTTGTTTCATCATCCTCACTCCGAGACGTCACAACAGCATCGATCATCTTCCGAGGATTATTCACACTAGAGACAGTAAGCTTACCCAAAGAGCCCTCAAACTGCACAGGCTTATATGCATGCTCCAGTTTGGCCACCTGGGGGGTGATGAGCTTGGTACGCTCCTTTTTAGGACCATCACCTTGTATTTCTTCAGCAGCTGACAATTTCTCCAGTTTTTCAAAGTAATTCTGGTAATAGAAATCATCCAGGTAGGGATCAGTGCTCTGCAGCTGCATCATCTGGATTTTAGAGACCCAATCCTTCTCCCGCTGCAACAGGAGATTAGCATATGGATCCTTCCGGAGATGATCTTGATGACTGGTCCAGTGACTTCCTCTGTCTCCGGCACCGTTGAGATTCCGATGCTGATTTCTGCTCTGCTGCTGCCTCTGATGCAACAGGCGCCGGTGCTGTGGATGAAGGTGAGTTGTGTCTGGTCTAAACATTGGGGCCTGAGGTCTTAGGTTTTGCAGGTGAGGTCCTGGGCCAGGAGGATGTTCCTGGGGGGGTGGAGTAGTGGGGGATGGAGCACTAAAGAAGGCACGGAAGCCTGGTGCTGGGGGAAGCATCTGCCCAACTCGCCCTTGTAGCAACTTAGGATTCATGGCAGCCAGGGCGCTACCAACAAATCCAGGGACCCGTACAAACTGGCTGGGAGACATCCATCCAGGCTGTAGCTGTGCTCCTCCAAGAAGCTGTGCTCTCTGCAGGGGACTGAGTACAGGAGGAACACTAGGCGGAAAAGGGTGGCCCAGAAGGGAGGAGTTCGGGACACTGCAGAGCTGGTTTGGTGACATCCTCTCACCATAGGGAGCAGGATAACGTGGTGGCATTGGGGGCCGCACATGAACAGGCTTCGGACACAGAATCTGTTGGTTGAAGCTGGGAATGGCCATCTGCTTAGGTGGGGTGCCTATAGGAACAGCTCTAACAGGAGGACTTCCAATGACAGGTGATGTTGACTGTCTTGGTAAAGCTCGCTCAGAAAGGTCCCGATCATCTTCTGGGCCCTGAGGGGGCCGCTGCGGCAAGGCATATTCTAATACAGACACTGCAGGCATTTCCTGAGCAAGAAGTGGTCCACGGATTTGCCTCAGAACTTCAGATCCATCCCAGATGCTGGAATTCAGACTTCTGGGTTGAGGTTGTAAAACCGGCCTGGTCTGCACTGCTCTCATGATAGCTGGATCTTCTAGCTCATTTTCAATCACCATCTTACTGAGCCTTTCTGCTAGATTTTCCTCATGGTCACCCAACAAGTCCATCTCATCCCTCTCTCTATTGCCTGTTTGTTCATCAGCTGCCTCAGGTAGCTTCTCTTCCAGTTCAGCCAGGCGCTCACGTGCTTCCTGCCAATCATCATCAACTGCACCTGACCCAAATGTATCATCATTGAATTGGTCGATTTCTTCATCTTCTTCTCCCAGGCCTTGAAATGCATCTTCATCTTCATCTAGAGGACAATCCTCTAAAGACTCGTAGCGGAACATTCTTGGGGAGGGGGAAAGGAAGCCGGGAGGGGAATGGGGAGGAGGGAGGGAAAGAAGCGCCGACCCAAATTTTTTTAATAAACAAATTACTTTAAAGCTGAATGCATGTATTTTTCTGTGTGGATGATTGATGCGTTTGTGGCAACATGTGTCACAGCTGCAGTTGGAGGTTAGAGATAGCATTGTTGAGGCTCTGCTTCAGCCATTATGTGTGTTCCAGGGACTGAGCATATATTGTCAAACTTGAGGACAAGAATTATTACTGTTTGAGGCATCTTTCTCTGCCCAAATTAGATTGTTTTTAAAGAAACAATATTTCTGTGAATAGTAGTACTTTAAAAATTATTGATTTGTTATCATAGTGATATAAAAAGTTTTATGACAGAAGTAACAAACAGGGATTCTTATAGATAACTAATTTTGCAAACAATAAATGCACATGCTGCATATAATATGATTTTTATATTTAGGAAGTTAAACATAGAAACAGAGTTTCTGAAAATATTCATTTTATTCTTAATCCATAGTCAAGGTTCTTCTAACCACAACAAAAACAGGACTACACTTGTCATCTACTCACTGTCTTATTTTTACTTTGACCCTTAACTTATTATTTTAAATATCAGAAGTTTCCCTTAGAATTCTGTGATTCTTTAACAAACACTGTATATTAGAAGAAAAAATGTTTAGAAACATTTTGATGAATAATTGCAAAGTCCTTAAAATTCAGTCTCCAAGTTCCTTATAAGATTTATCCTGGTTTTCTAGTTAAGTAAATGTAATATTTTTAACATTCAACACTAGAAGAGTAATGGCATTTCATTATATGTAAAGCTCACATAATTACAAGTTAGGTCACATCCAATGCCACTTCATGGTCACAAAAATAATTACTCTGCAGTTTTCTCTTAGTTCTCTACTCCATAAAATGCATAGATTTATTACACTTCAAACTAAATAACATTTGAACATAAAATTTTTGACTTACTGGCCCCTGAACAGCCTCAGATTCAGATCTGTAAATGGTAAAATCTAGTTTTATACATCATTAATTTTTCTATGCTTGGGAAGTAGTAGGTACCAGCAAGTTTCAATCATTTAACTAACTCCTTAATTCAGAATAAAATCTCGGCATTTTTTATTTTGTGTTTCTATATTTATTAATTTGATTCACTTGAACATGCTCACAAGATAAATTTAAAACAAGTCCCTAAAATAGGGCTCTATCTCAACATTTTATACCCTTGCAAAAAGCAGGCTGAACAGGATAGCCTGCGACAATAAATAGTCATACCTAGACATCTCTGACATCACTAAACATTTCTGTAGTATTCCAATATCAATTGATCAGAAATCAGAGATTTTACAGTTCTCTCCGTTGTTTTCTCTCTATGGTGTTATCAGAGACAATGATTTTTGAAGGAAGAATTTTATTTATATTTAAACTTTCTCCCTTTGTAATTATGCTAACTGCCTGACTCTTATGGAATAAGACCCCAGTAGATTATGTCATTAAATATAATAGGGGTTTATTTATATATATAAAACTTTAAATATCTGAATTTTTATTCGGTTTCAAAACATGCTTTAATGGTGTTGTTTTAAAGATGTTATTTTAAAGGAGAAAATTTCAGTTACCAAACAACACAGTGAACAATTTTGAAAAATAAAAATGTCATTAAGATGGACTTCAATAGAATGGTTTCTTAAATCTGTTTCTGAGTTCTCTCTTCCTGGGTCCTATTTCTTTAGTATGACTAGTAATAGTCTTTCCAGAAAAATGATTTAACGTATTTGTCACATCAACACAGTCCAACAGAACTAACCATGAGCCTTGAAGGGTCTTTTAAACATCTCTTATTATGGAACATGAAAAATAAAAGAGTCAGTGATCATTCAGAAGATAGAGCAAGCTTGTAGTCAAGTTAGTAAGATTATATATATATATATATATATGCTTATATATGTATGATATATTATATATAGATAGATATGTATTCTTCAAATCTTTCAGAGACTTTTAGAATATGACATTTGAAATGTTTAAGGACTTAAGACTTTTCATGACAATGAGACACATCTGTTCCTGGCAGCACCAAGTTACTTCAAAAGGGTGATGGGCATTGAAAGAGGTTCTTTATGGAGTTGGTTAGCTATATGGGCAAGAAACTGCTCTTTCCTGGACTGATCACTGGACATGTAGGACCTGCAGAGAACTGACCGTTGAACTTGCCTAAAGGTGAGATGATCCTTCAGGGTTCCTGCTTTATGAAAGAGTCTGCAAGACATTCTGCAGGATACATAAGAAAGTTACTGCCAAATGGCCAATGAAGGCAGACTGTCTTTAAAATTTCCTACTTCATGGAAAAGTCTTCTGGACACTATGGGTCTGTAGGCTGAAGGTGGATGCCCCAATGGCACAGAAGAACTTTGGGTAACTGTCCAGGCAGCAAGATGTCTCTGTCAATTCTAGAGTTTTGTAAGTTGCTTACAATACACTTCTGGTTTACATAGATAATATTATGTCCTTCTGGAGGCTTTGATAGAGTTGAAGAATTTATAGTTATAATTATAGTTTTTCTTAGTTATGATAAAAGATAAAGTAGATACAAATATTGTAACTGTAATACTTGCGTGATAGCGGTTTTGTTATATGTAATTTTATTATGTTAAAGTTAAAGCCTTCCTTTTTGTTTAAACAGAAAAGGGGAAATGGTGTAGAAGGTCCTCTGTCTTTGTGTTGCTTTCCTTGTTTAATAAAAAAAAATTGCTTTGGGCCTGTTGATAGGATTGAACTTAGGTAGGTGAGGGAAACTAAATGACATGCTGGGAGAAAGGAGGCAGAGAAAGAGAGAGATGCCATGGATCTGCTGGAGACAGATGCTGGGAATTTTACCCAGTAAGCCACTGTTACATGGTGATACAGAGATTAAGGGAAATGGGTTAAAGTAACATAAGAATTAGCCAATAAGAAGTTAGAACTAATGGGCCAAGCAGTGCTTTAATGAATACAATTTCTGTGTGG